>NC_135824.1:13913488-14270199 GCF_964213995.1 Mustelus asterias
TTTGAAAGTCCAGAAATAAGCAGGGTGTAAACAACAAATAAATTCTGATGCAGAAAATGTATCGGGTGAAATGTTTACTTTCACTGAAGAGATCCTTAACGAGTGGCACAGTGGTTAGCACTGCTGCCTCACAGCTCCAGGGACCCGGGTCCAATTCCCTGCTTGGGTCACTGTCTGTGTGGAGTTTGCACATTCTCCCCGTGTCCGCGTGGGTTTCCTCCTGGTGCTCCGGTTTCCTCCCATGTTCCAACGATGTGCGGGTTAGGTTGACTGGCCATGGTAAATTGCCCCTTAGTGTCCGGGATGCGTAGGTTAGAGGGATGAACATAGAACAGTACAGCACAGAACAGGCCCTTCGGCCCACGATGTTGTGCCGAGCTTTATCTGAAACCAAGATCAAGCTATCCCACTCCCTATCATCCTGGTGTGATCCATGTGCCTATCCAATAACCGCTTAAATGTTCCTAAAGTGTCTGACTCCACTATCACTGCAGGCAGTCCATTCCACACCCCAACCACTCTCTGCGTAAAGAACCTACCTCTGATATCCTTCATATATCTCCCACCATGAACCCTATAGTTATGCCCCCTTGTAATAGCTCCATCTACCCGAGGAAATAGTCTTTGAGCGTTCACTCTATCTAACCCCGTCATCATTTTATAAACCTCTATTAAGTCTCCCCTCAGCCTCCTCCGCTCCAGAGAGAACAGCCCTAGCTCCCTCAACCTTTCCTCATAAGACCTACCCTCCAAACCAGGCAGCATCCTGGTAAATCTCCTCTGCACTCTTTCCAGCGCTTCCACATCCTTCTTATAGTGAGGTGACCAGAACTGCACACAATATTCCAAATGTGGTCTCACCAAGGTCCTGTACAGTTGCAGCATAACCCCACGACTCTTAAACTCCAACCCCCTGTTAATAAAAGCTAACACACTATAGGCCTTCTTCACAGCTCTATCCACTTGAGTGGCAACCTTTAGAGATCTGTGGATATGGACCCCAAGATCTCTCTGTTCCTCCACAGTCTTCAGAACCCTACCTTTGACCCTGTAATCCACATTTAAATTAGTCCTACCAAAATGAATCACCTCACATTTATCAGGGTTAAACTCCATTTGCCATTTTTTAGCCCAGCTTTGCATCCTATCTATGTCTCTTTGCAGCCTACAACAGCCTCCACCTCATCCACTACTCCACCAATCTTGGTGTCATCAGCAAATTTACTGATCCACCCTTCAGCCCCCTCCTCTAAGTCATTAATAAAAATCACAAAGAGCAGAGGACCAAGCACTGATCCCTGTGGCACTCTGCTAGCAACCTGCCTCCAATCCGAAAATTTTCCATCCACCACCACCCTCTGTCTTCGATCAGACAGCCAGTTACCTATCCAATCGGCCAACTTTCCCTCTATCCCACACCTCCTCACTTTCATTATAAGCCGACCATTGGGGACCTTATCAAACGCCTTACTAAAATCCATGTATATGACATCAACTGCCCTACCTTCATCAACACCCCCCACTGAGTTACCTCCTCAAAAAATTCAATCAAATTTGTGAGGCACGACTTGCCCTTCACGAAACCGTGCTGACTATCCTGGATTAATCCGCATCTTTCTAAATGGTCGTAAATCCCATCCCTAAGGACCTTTTCCATCAATTTACCAACCACCGAAGTAAGACTAACCGGTCTATAATTACCAGGGTCATTTCTATTCCCTTTCTTAAACAGAGGAACAACATTCGCCATTCTCAAGTCCTCTGGCACCATCCCCGTGGACAGTGAGGACCCAAAGATCAAATGCAAAGGCTCTGCAATCTCATCCCTTGCCTCCCAAAGAATCCTAGGATATATTTCATCAGGCCCAGGGGACTTATCGACCTTCAGTTTATTCAAAACCGCCAGGACATCCTCCCTCCGAACATCTATTTCCTCCAGCCTATTAGCCTGTAACACCTTCTCTTCCTCAAAAACATGGCCCCTCTCCTTGGTGAACACTGAAGAAAAGTATTCATTCATCACCTCTCCTATCTCTACTGACTCCATACACAAGTTCCCACTACTGTCCTTGACCGGCCCTAACCTCACCCTGGTCATTCTTTTATTCCTCACATAAGAGTAAAAATGTGAGCGAGATAAATATGTGGGGTTACGGGGATAGGGCCTGTGTGGGATTGTGATCGGTGCAGACTCGATGGGCTGAATGGCTTCCTTCTGCACTGTAGGGATTCTATGATTCTAATTAACCAGACTGACGATGGAGCGAGTCAGTCTAACTGGAGTTGGAGGTGAGGTCTAAAAAAAATTTTGTCAGACTTCCAAAATTTGAGATTTCAGTTTTGGAAGCTCAGAATGCTGTCTTATCTCTACAATAAGAAGTCTCACAGCACCAGGGTAATGTCCAGCAGATTTATTTGGAATCACAAGCTTTCAGAACGCTCCTCCTTCATCAGGTGAGTCTCACTTAATGAAGGAGCAACGCTCCGAAAGCTCGTGATTCCAAATAAACCTGCTGGACATTAACCTGGTGTTGTGAGGCTTCTTACTCTGCCCACCCCAGTCCAACGCCGGCATCTCCACATCATTATCTCTACAACATCCATACTGCAAAGACAGGACCTCCCGACGCAATTGCTTGTTATTTTCATTTATTCTGGCTTGTGGACATTCAGAAAGATTTGAGGTAAGTGAAACAGGGTTAATGCTTTCTTTTCCGATACCTTTAGGATGACCCCAAATGATACATTGCCAGTGACATTGGGAAGTTTGAACGCAGTGCCAAACCCTTGGGAGCAGGCAATCTGGATCGGGATTGCACTAAGGGGTCAAGATATTGTTCATGGTACAGAAATAACAGCTGAGTCTGAAATGGATGTAGAGCAATTGTAATGCTCAGTGTTTTGCTGTGTGCATCAAAAGCTCTCAATTCTATTAATGTTTCGAAGCACAGTGTAATGCAGCTCCCTTTCCATATTTATTCCACGGACTGAACAGTGATTTCATTGTCCATTCACTCGGCAATTCACTTACATGAAAATAGTAATGCACACGAGTGGTTTATCAATTAAGAGTCGCAAGATGTGAGTGGCATTCCAGATAACGCTTGATAAGGAACACACACACACACACCTCCCAAAGAATCATGCCATCAAGCAGACCAAAGCAAAGTACTGCGGATGCTGGAAATCTTGAATTTACAAATTATAAAACAGGTCCACAAGTCCCAAATTTATGAGTGCCATCGGATCGCAGAGTTCTTCTTAGAACAGAATCATAGAATCCCTGCAGTGCAGAAGGAGGCCATTCGACCCTTCGAGCCCATCGAGTCTTCTGATATCCAAACACATTGTCCGAAGCTTGGTCTGACCCTGGGTCATGCGTCACATATTTGGCTGCCCTTCTATCTTGATTGAGAAATTTAAATAATATTCTGAGGTCTATCAGAGGCCACAGTCGTTGCTTTTCACGTATTTCAGGCTCAGGGTCTAAACTTTGAAGTGTGACAATTGGTTGGTGCTACCTGGAGTTTATCATGTTTAATTTATTAATTAGTGTCACAAGTAGGCTTGCATTATAATTGCTATGAAGTTACTGTGAAAATCCCCTAGTCGCCACACTCCAGCGCCTGTTCGGGTACACTGAGGGAGAATTTAGCATGGCCAATGCGCCTAATCAGCACATCTTTCAGACTGTGGGAGGAAATAGGAGCACCCGGAGGAAACCCATGCAGACACAAGGGGTACGTGCAGACTCCACACAGATAGTGACCCAAGCTGTCAATCGAACCCAGGTCCCTGGCGCTGTGAGGCAGCAATGCTAACCACTGTGCCACTGGGCCACATCTGAAATGTTATTGTCATGTGCTAAATATAAGGTAGATATCTATATATATATATAAAATATGTATATTTTTAATATTTTATATATAATTGGTATATATATATATGAATATAATATATATATATTTTATATATAGATATATATAAAAGTAGATTTGATATATGTTGTATAAATACATTGAAATATAAATTAGCCACTTAATATTAATTAATGGAGGCAATACATTTGAAAGGTGTAAAATGGTTCAGATACAGGGCAGCCTTAGGCACCTGGCGTAACAACTCCATCATCTTTGTAAAGCCGATCTTACATTTCATTCCTGGTAACTTTAAACATCATTTATGTGCGTGTACCTAGCCTGCTGCACATAAATACTTTAAAAGCGTTCATATCTGGAAAGAACAGTAATGCTACATTTTAAACCATACACACCAGGACGTTGGGGAATACAATTTCACTCAACAAGCATTAAATGAAGAGTTCTACCAATCCCGAATCATGTTGCTCTACATCAATGCATTAAACATTTAAACCGAATCTCAGCCTGTCCCCCTTGGGTGGATACAAAAGACCACATACTGATCTTCCAAAGAAAAGTGGGAGAGTTCTCTCTGGTGTGCTGGCCAATATTTTATTCCTCAACTCCTCCACAAAAACAGATTACCTGGCGATTAGCGCATTGCTGTTGGCGGGGGGGGGGGGGGGGGCATGCTGTATGCAAACTGGTAGCTGAGCTTCCCGCATTACACAGTGATTAAACACCAAAAGAACCTCGTTGGTTCTAAAAAATAAAAGCAAAGTAATGTAAATCTGAAATAAGCACAGGAAATGTTAAATAAGCTCAGTAGGTCTGGCAGCATCGGTGGAGAGAGAAACGCAGTTAACGTTCCGAGCTGGACTTCTACAGTTCTTGCTGACTCTCAACACTGCCAGACCTGCTGAGTTTATCCAACAATATCTGTTTGTATTTTATTGGCTCTGAAGTGCTTTGGGACTTCCTGAGATTCTGAAAATATTAATTCAAGTCTTTCTTTCTTTCATCTCAAAAACTGCACATGCGAGAAATAAAATCTCACCCAACAAATATTAGACAAACAATTTTTCCAACCCTGAGACATATTGCCTTAGTCTGTAAGATGAAGGCAAAATACTCCAGGTGCTGGCCTCTGACGAAGGGTCATCCAGATTCGAAACATTGACTCTATTCTCTCTCTACAGATGCTGTCAGACCTGCTGGGTTTCTCCAGTACTTTCTGTTTTTGTTGCTGTAGTCTGTGATCAGTTAAAGTCCTGTATGTCTAGTTTGTTCATCCTTAAGCATCCTTTGGACAAGAATAAGAAAATGATAAGCTGTGATTTCATTTGCACCTTTATTTCAAGTATTATTAATTTCTCGGGCTAGTGCCAAGGCCCAACCATCTTCAGCTGCTTCATTTAGTTACCTACCCTCCATCATAAGGCCTGAGTAGGGATGTTCACTGACGACTGCACAATGTTCAATATCATCTACGACTTCTGAGATATTGAAGGTGTCTGTGTCCATGTGTAGCAAGACCTGGCCAACCTTCAGACTTGGGTTGATAAGTTGCAACTAACAAACATGCTACACAAGTGCCAGGCAATGACCATCTCCAACAAGAGAGAATCCAACCATCTCCACTTGATACTCAGTGGCAGTGGCTTTGTCATTGCTGAATCCCCAACTATCAAAATTCTCATGGCTATGATTGACCAGAAACTGAACTAGATCAGCCACATGAATGTTGTGAGCAGGTCAGAGAATAGGAATTCAGAGGTGAATAACTTACCTCTTGACTCTCCAAAGTCTGTCCACCATCGACAAAGCACAAGTGTGATGGGATTCTCTCCGCTTGTCAGGATTAATGCAGCTCCAACAACACTCAAGAAGCTCGACAAATCCAGGACAAAGCAACCCACTTGATTGGCACTTCATCCACAAACATTCATTCCCTCTACCATTGCACAGAGCGGCAGCAGTGTGTACTATAACCAAGATGCACTGCAGCAACTCATCAAGGCTCCAACAACAGCACCTTCCAAACCTGCAACCTTCACCACCAATGGACCGCAGATGCATGGGATTGCAAATTCCCCTCCAAATCCATACACCAGGCTGCCCTGGAGATTTTTCACCATTCCTACACTGTTACTGGATCAAAATCCTGGAACGCAATTCATAATAGCATTGTGGGAATAGCCTCCCATCCATTGACTCTGTCGACACTTCCTGCTGCCTCAGAGAAGCAGCCAGCATAATTAAGGACCCCATGCACCCTGGACATATTCTCTTCCACCTTTTTCCGTCGGGAAAAAGATACAAAAATCTGAAGTCACGTACCAACCGACTCAAGAACAGCTTCTTCCCTGCTACTGTCAGACTTATGAATGGGCTTACCTTGCACTGAGTTGATCTTTCTCTACACCCTAGCTATGGCTGCAACACCACATTCTGCATTCTCTCCTTTCCTTCTCTATGAATGGTATGCTTTGTCTGTATAGCACGCAAGAAACAATACTTTTCACTGTATACTAATACATGTGACAATAATAAATCAAATCAAATCAAAATATGGAAGGTAATATTCCAAGAAAGCAGTATAACACCACCTTCACAAGAGGCAATTAGGAGGTTGAGGGGTGACCTGATAGAAGTCTACAAGATTATGAGGGGCATGGACAGAGTGGACAGTCAGAAGCTTTTTCCCAGGGTGGAAGAGTTAATAACTTGGGGGCATAGGTTTGAGGTGCGAGGGGCAAGCTTTAAAGGAGGTGTATGAGGCAAGTGTTTTACACAGAGGGTGGTGGGTGCCTGGAACTCGCTGCCGGGGGAGGTAGTGGAAGCAGATACGATAGCAATTTTTAAGAGACGTCTGGGCAAATACATGAATAAGGTGGGAAATGAGGGATATGGTCCCCGGGAGGGTAGGGGGTTTTAGTTCAGTCGGCAACATGGTCGGTGCAGGCTTGGAGGGCCAAAGGGCCTGTTCCTGTGCTGTAATTTTCTTTGTTCTTTGTTCTTAGGGGTGGGCAACAAATTCTGTCAGTGGCACCCGCATCCTGTGGAAGAATGTTTAAGAATAGCCTGTGCTACCTAATGCAAATTGTATTCTTCCCATCTAACGGAGAGGGCGGGTGAAGCCTTTGTTTAGAGTCTCATCATTTTACAGCTGTGTAGATGACTCTGTGACTGCTCCCTCTGCCAGCTTTATGCCATGCAGAATGCTTGATGATGTGCTGTGAAAAGGGGTACTAGTATACTGAGCGCTGCCTGGAGTCATTTCCTATTTAATTTTCAACTAGACGATACCTTTTCTTTTGCTCCATAATTGGTAAATGGGTCACCCAATGTTTGTTCCTCCTACATTTAAATCATTTTCCTTCTTTATGTAAAAATGTGGAGGCATTTTAATTATTAAGATTCTAAATTGATTTTCAGCAACACCTAACAAAATACTGCATCAGAACTTAAGTCAGGAAGTGACTCTATACCCTGTTTCTATGCCAACTATCCCGTTACTATACACAGTTGCTATGCCAATAGCTTGCTATGTTGTTGCCTGCCCTGTTATTTTTCTGCACCTGCCTTTTATTCTTAATCTCTTGCCCTTTTCCTATTTGTTGCCTGACCTGTTTCTATTCTGCCCTTGTTATGTCATCATGCCTTCCCTGCCCTGTTTTTATGATTTGTTTCTATGCCATTACCTGCCACATTGTTATATTGATGCGTGCCCTGTTGCTGTGTCAGCACTTGTCCTGTTGACATCCTTCCCATTGGTCTGGTGGGCTTGGGGCAAGAGGTGGAAATGAGCGGATGGTAGAGGATTGTTTTCAGATAAATGTGCGCCGTTTCTTCGGGTTTGTCGCCAGTGTTACCACTCTGCCACGTAGTAGCGCCATCTTGACCGTGCAGTGGAGAATGAGCTCGGCACATCATTAGGTTGCACTCGTCCACCTCCCAGTCAAGCCCAATGCAAACTGAAGTGCTCATCTTTCGATTAGGCACTTTACAGCCCGGTCACTGTATGTGTGGCGTCTGCACGTTCTCCCCGTGTCTGTATTCTTCCCATCTAACGGAGAGGGCGGGTGGAGCCTTTGTTTAACGTCTCATCATTTTACAGCTGTGTAGATAACTCTGTGACTGCTCCCTCTGCCAGCTTTATGCCATGCAGAATGCTTGATGATGCGTTGTGAAAAGGGGTACTAGTATACTGAGTGGGTTTCCTCTGGGTGCTCCAGCTTCCTCCCACAATCCGAAAGACGTGCTGGTTAGATGCATTGGCCATACTAAATTCTCCCTCAGTGTACCCGAACAGGTGCCGGAGTGTGGCGACTAGGGGATTTTCACTGTAACTTCATTGCAGTGTTGATGTAAGCCTAGTTGTTACACTAATAAATAAACTTTAAATTTTAAAAAAACAACATAGAGTTCAACAACTGCAGACTGTGAACTTTCGCCTCCACCTTCACTCTTTTTCCATTTTTTGCATTTCTCCCATTGATTCGTTTTTCCACTCCTCTCCTTTATTTAAAATCCCAATTTCCGTTCTTTTGTCCCTTACCACTGTCTCCGCTCCATCCCCCCACTCCACCGCACTAAGGCCACCAGTTCCAGGTTGTCCTTCGTCACACTGCTTACCTTTGTTCTGCCATTAACACACTCTGATGTTTTTATGGGCTGCTATTCGCACCCTTCTTAGCCATGATCAGCGCCATTTACTTTCTCTTGGCTCTTTTGTCCATAACATTTGTCCCTCTTCCCCTAGCCTCCACTTATTGCTGGCCCTCTATCCAATCCCCACAGCTTCAACCGCCCCCGCCCCCACAGCAGTATAAATCTCATCCTATTTCCAGTTGTCTACAGCTCTGACGAGGAGTCATTCATAAGATATAGGATTGGAATTAGGCCATTCAGCCCATCAAGTCTGCTCCGCCATTCGATCATGGCTGATATTCTCCTCATCCCCATTTTCCTGCCTTCTCCCCATAACCCTTCAACTCATTATCAATTAAAAATCTATCTAACTCCTCCTTAAATTTACTCCCTGTCCCAGCATCCACCGTACTTTGGGATAGTGAATTCCACAGATTCACAACTCTTTGGGAGAAGTAGTTTCTCTTCAACTCTGTTTAAATTTTCTACCCCTTATCCTAAGACTATGACCTCTCATCCTAGAATGCCCCACAAAAGGAAGCATCCACTCCACGTCTACTTTATCCATACCTTTTATCATCTCGGATACCTCAATTTGATCTTCCCTCATTCTTCTAAATTCCAGAGAGTATAGGCCGAAACTGTTCAATCTCTCTTCCTATGTCAAACCTCCTCATCTCTGGAATCAATCCTGTGAACAATCTAGTGTCATCCAGACTCGAAACGTTGGCTCTATTCTCTCTCCACAGAGGCTGTCAGACCGGCTGAGATTTTCCAGCACTTTCTGTTCTTGTCCCGATGGCTGCTTAGTGAGCAGACTGGGAACAAAATTTCCTGCACTTGGCATGGATGAAGCAAGGAAGAAGGAATGATTGGAAAGTCTCATTCACAGCGGGGAATGAGATCCATGAAGGAAGACATTATAAATGTTGTGAGCCCTGAAACGCTTCACTGGGGCAAAAGATGACTGGAATAAAGAAGCGAGTGGCTAAGTGTTTCCGAGAGCTGTCTAAACACAAGGTTAGATTTTGAAAGAAGCCTTAGAAGGAGGGGGGTGATAACAAGGAGAAGAGGTTGAGAGAGTGTGTTCTGAGGCACAACAGACGTTTTGAAAATCTGGCAGGTAATAACTGATTTCTGATATCATGATGTGGAGAGGCCAGCGTTAGACTGGATTGGGCACAGATTCCAAATAAACCTGATATCCAATCAAGCAGTGATCAGTGCAGTAAATAAAGGTTAAAAATTGATTTTCTGATCACCAGCAATCTGTACTGTCGATAATCACTGCCTATTGGTATTCTCATCTTAAGTTCAGTTTAAAGTTCATTTATTAGTGTTACAAGTAGGCTTACATTATCACTGCAATGAAGTTACTGTGAAAATCCCCTAGTCCCCACACTCTGGCACCTATTCGGGTACACTGAGGGAGAATTTAGCATGGCCAATGCACCTAACCAGCACGTCTTTTGGACTGTGGGAGGAAACCGGAGCACCCAGAGGAAACCCATGCAGACATGGGGAGAATGCACACAGACAGTGACCTGAGCCAGGAATCAAATCCATGTCCCTGGCGCTGTGATGCAATAGTGCTAACCACTGTGCTGCCATGCCACTCATCCTGAAACACTGAAATATCAACCACGCTAACCAGAGTCACCCACCAGTGAGGGTTCTGCCACATCAAGCTTTGAAAAACAGACACCCGTGACAAATACTTGATGCTAAAATATTGAGAGAGGTGGGCCACACGTCCGGCAACTTGGGATCGCAACCTTGTGAACAGTCGTCAGGCTCAACGCCCTTACAGTAGAGATGTTGCGGTCAAAACCTTTGAAGATTATCCGTCCTCTCGCAGTTTGAGGTGGAGATATCAGGGTCAGATTCCATTTGGGGACATCTATTGTTTCAGGGAAAATATAGCTAATAATCGGGGAGGCCTCTCTGAAGTAGCAGTCAACGAGGCTGTGGCGATCCAGGTCAGAATGGAATGTAATCTCAGGACGTGTTCAGGTTAGATTGGGTGATAACAACTTCACTCCATTATTGACTCGTTTGGAAATTCAGCCTCCAAAGTACAAAAACAAAAAAAAGAAGCAAATGCATTATCTTTGACTGATTGAGCTTCAGTCAGCCTAGCCTGGTCTACTCTGTGTTTTCTTATCACTCAACGCCTTTGAAAATGATTTTTGCTTTTGTCTCGTCTGCGAATACAAGAAATTTATAGGGTGGACTGATGCTTCACTAGAGCATTGTGACTGCACTATTATTTATTTTAGTTAACATTTAGGAACTGCAGATAAATTTTCTGGTGACAGATATTGCAATGAGATGGATGGGTCCTGGGAGCCAGTGGTGAAAAACCGATCGAGTGGAGTTTGTTGTCATTACTTTTAGTTAGTTGGCCATTCAATAGAAGAGTATTTTTAGAAAAAGAACACAGAGCTCTTAGTGCACGCTTATTTTTAAACAATTTACACTTTGACTCATTATCCTGAGATTAAGTCATTTAAAAAGTAAATTCACTGTAATAAAGTTGACCCATTGCTTGCTACATCCTGGCTGACCATTCACAGCAGTCTCAGCTAAACAATTCTTGATATGCAATGACTCTAGTAGAGTTGTGACTGGCTGTCTCATTATTAACGACAATCATCCTCCCCCTCCCTCCAGCCGGCCTTGATTAATGTCAGTTACTTCATAGGATCATAGAATCCCTACAGGGTAGAAGGAGGCCATTCAGCCCATTGATTCTGCACTGACAACAATCCCACCCAGCTCCTATCCCCTTAACCTCACTAATCCCCCTGATACTAAGGGGCAATTTAGCATGGCCAATCCATCTAACCCCACACATCTTCAGAGTGTGTGGGAGGAAACCAGAGCTTCCGGAGGAAACCCACGCAGACATTGGGAGAAAGTGCAAACTCCACACAGACAGTCACCCGAGGCCAGAATTTGACTCTGTCTACACTTCCTGCTGCCTTGGCAAAGTAGCCAGCAAATTAAGGGCTCTAGGCACCCCGGACATTCTCTCTTCCACCTTCTTCCATCAGGAAGAAAGGTACAAAAGTCTGAGGTCACGTACCAACCGACTCAAGAACAGCTTCTTCCCTGCTGCTGTCAGACTTTTGAATGGACCTACCTTGCATTACGTTGATCTTTCTCTACACCCTAGCTATGACTGCAACACTACATTCTGCACTCTCTCATTTCCTTCTCCATGAACGGTATGCTTTGTCTGTATAGCGTGCAAGAAACAATACTTTTCACTGTATGTTAATACATGTGACAATAATAAATCAAATCAAATCAAATCAATTGAACCCGGGTCCCTGGCGCTGTGGGGCAGCAGTGCTAACCACTCTGCCACCGTGCTGCCCATCAGTCAGTTACTTGTATCTATTTGTTCACTTCGTTTCTACAAATATTTCCGTTTTTAACAGATGATGCCATTCAGGAAACATAGTAATCCCACTGCACTGTGCAAATGAGCAATGAACGCACAAGTATTGTGGAGGAGAAAATATGTGCAGCATTTTGATCCAGATAGTATAATTTTGTTTCGTTTTTCAATCTTTAAGGAAATTCACATGTTTTATTTTAGTTTAAGATTTGAAAGTGAGCTCATAATTATGGGGTCAAGTGGATTTCAAACACACGGACTACATGAAGATTATAAGACAAGGGAGGAATTTTCCTATAGAAATCGGAGCGGGTGGGGTGTGGACCATGGAAAGATCCGTTGACCTCGGGTGGGATTTTCCGATTTTGGGGTGAGCACGGCCGGAAAATCCCGCCCAAGGATTCTGTCTAACTGGCAATGTGGAAAAACTGCCCAAATATGTCCTGTCCACAAAAAGCAGGACAAATCCAACCCGGCCAATTACCGCCCCATCAGTCTACCCTCGATCATCTTAAAGCGATGGAAGATATCGTCGACAGTGCTGCCAAGCGGCGCTTACTCAGCAATAACTTGTTCACTGACGTTCAATTTGGGTTCTGCCAGGATCACTCAGTCCCTTACCTCATTGCGGCCTCGGTCCAAACATGAACAAACCAGCTCAACTCGAGAGGTGAGGGGAGAGTGGCTGGCCCGGACATCACAGAAGCATATAGCTGAGTGAGGTATCAAGGGGCCTTAAAAAAACTGAAGTCAATGGGAATTGGGAGGAGTCATACCTAACATGAAGGAAGATGGTTGTGGGTGGTTGGAGGTCTATCACCTTCGTCCCAAAGACATCGCTGCAGGAGTTCCTCAGGATAGTCTCCTAGGCCCAAAAATCTTCTGTTGCTTCACCAATGATCTTCTCTCTATCATAAGGACGGAAGTGGGGACATTTGTGGAGGATTGCATAATGTTTAACACTATTCGCGACTCCTTAGATGTTGAAACAGTTTGTCTATATGCAACAAGACCTGGACAATAGTCAGGCTTGGGCTAACAAGTAACATGTAATATTCGTGCCACACAAGTGCCAGGCAAAGACCACCTCCAACAAGAGTAAACCTAATCATCTCTTGACACAGTGCAGTGGACAGGGCCCGACTTCCAGCCTCTGACCCTGCCCCAAAGTCGAGAGGCCAAGGGCCTACTCACCTCTCCTGCTACAGATTATTAGCTGACTTCTCCAGTGTGATGGTGCCATTGTCAGAAGTCATAGAATCATAGCATCATGGAATAATAGGAATAATAGCATCATACACTGCATATAGGGTGGCACGGTGGCACACTGGTTAGCACTGCTGCTTCCCAGCACCAGGGATCTGGGTCAATTTCTGGCCTTGAGTGACTGTCTGTGTGGAGTTTGCAAGTTCTCCATGTGCCTGCGTGGGTTTCCTTCAGGTGCTCCGGTTTCCTCCCACAGTCCAAAGATGTGCAGGTTAGGTGGATTGGTAAATTGTCCCTTAGTGTCTCAAGATGGAGAGTTTAGGGGAATTAGCGGAGTTAATGTGTGGGGGTTACGGGGATAGGGCCTGGGCAAAATGCTCTGTCAGAGAATCGGTGTCGGATCTTCTGCACTGTAGGGATTCTAGAAGAGGCCCTTTGACCCATCAAGTCTGCATCAACACGCGGGAAACACCTGACCTCCCACCTTATCCCATTTGCCAGCGCTTGGCCCATAGCCTTGAATGTTCTGACATGCCAAGAATGTGTGGCAATACGCCTCAACCAGCCTCCGAGGCAGCGCATTTCAGATCGTCGCTACCCTCTGGGTAAAAAAGCTTTTCCTCACATCCCCCCGAACCTCCTGTCCCTCACCTTGAACCTCTGAGTCCCCTTATGACGGACCCTTCAAACAAGTGGAACAGTCCGTAGAGAGGGAAGAATATGAATCATAGAATCATAGAATCCGTACAGTACGGAGGGAGACCATTCGGCTCATCAAGCCGACACTGACAACAATCCTATCTAGGCCCTATCACCGTAAACCCCCCGCTCTGAAACTTGGATCACTTTACACCAGTAATGTTCATCGCAAAGGAAGTGCTTTTTTTTGGAAACTTATCTTTATTTTAAATGCAATGAAGCAGAGGTTAACAGTATGAAATGAAAAGATGAGTAATATTACTTTCACTGTTGGGATAACAGGGAGAAGTAATTAAGGCAGTGGATAGAAATGGGGCAATATACGGCAGGAGAGGAGTGCGAGAGGTTTACAATGTTCCTTCATCAATGAGCTCAGTGCAGAGAGATCATCGTAAAGTCAGTGAGCTGGAAGGAAAGATTAATCAAACACTGTGAGGGATTGGCGATGGTGGGTGATAAACGACTTGGCAGTAGTGGAAAATGGCCGCTAATAAATCGCCAGGCCAATTTACATCCCGCCCGAATTTCCACTGAAGTCAAGTCAGGTGAGATGGAAAATAAGCTGTTGATTGGCTAATACTGAGAAACATGATCTGATGGTTTGAAATAGTTCCGTTTTAAATGCTGGTTTTTGTTTCTCTTACAAACGATCCTTCATCAGTTTCCCGTGACGCCACTCAAAATCAGCTAAGTATTTTGAAAATTACCATCAGTGCCTGAAGCGTTTTAGCTATAATGTATTATAATTATACTCTATATTTTCGAGAGGCAGGAGAAACAGATGGATTTATCAAATAAAGTATGTAATTTTTCTCTTCCTTGACGTGTGGCATTTTACACAGAATGCTCCATTGTCTAAGAGATCAATTGTTACCGTGCAGTGGTCACGGTGATAGAAACGAGAAAATGAATGAAAGATAAGGGAGTCAGTTAACGAGGGGAAAGTAACTGGTCATCCGCAGAGGATTCTCCCTGGAAAGACGGAGGATGAGGGGAGACTTAATAGAGGTGTATAAAATTATGAAAGGCATAGATAGGGTGAACGGTGGGAAGCTTTTCCCCAGGTAGGTGGTGACGTTCACGAGGGGTCATAGGTTCAAGGTGAGGGGGGGAAGGTTTAACACAGATATCAGAAGGACATATTTTACACAGAGGGTGGTGGGGGCCTGGAATGCGCTGCCAGGCAAGGTGGTGGAGGCGGACACACTGGGAACGTTTAAGACTTATCTAGACAGCCATATGAACAGAGTGGGAATGGAGGGATACAAAAGAATGGTCTAGTTTGGACCAGGGAGCGGCACGGGCTTGGAGGGCCAAAGGGCCTGTTCCTGTGCTGTATTATTCTTTGTTCTTTGTTCTTTGATTGACGGAGTTATGGGAGGGGGAGCAAGTGGAGCTAAGAACCATGAAGGGACAACCAAAAGAAGCAGAGGCTACAACTAAAAGTGAGGAAGAGAAAACTGAGAATTGGAGGGAGCGAATTCCAAAAATAAAATTTTTGATTTGATTTGATTTATTATTGTCATATGTATCGGGATACAATGAAAAGTATTGTTTCTTTTGTGCTGCACAGACAAAACATACCGTTCATAGAGTACATGGGGGAAGGAAAAGGGAGGGTTGCAGAATGTAGTGTTACAGTCACAGCTAGGGTTGAGAGAAAGACCAACTTAATATATGATCGGTCCATTCGAAAGTCTGATGGCAGCAGGGAAGAAGCTGTTCTTGAGTCAGTTGTTACGTGTTCTTTTGCATCTTTTCCCCGACGGAAGAACAAAGAACAAAGAAAATTACAGCACAGGAACAGGCCCTTTGGCCCTCCAAGCCTGAACCGACCATGCTGCCTGACTTAACTAAAACCCCCTACGCTTCCGGGGATCATATCCCTCTATTCCCATCTCATTCATGTACTTGTCAAGACGCCCCTCAAAAGTCGCTACCGTATCCGCTTCCACTACCTCCCCTGGCAACGAGTTCCAGGCACCCACCACTCTCTGCGTAAAAAATCTGTCTCGTACATCTCTTAAAGAAAAAGAAGGGGGAAGAGAGTATGTTCGGGGTGCATGGGATCTATGATTATGCTGGCTGCTTTCCCGAGGCAGCAGGACATCTAGACAGATTTAATGGATGGGATGTTGGTTGGCATGATGGACTGGGCTATGTTCACACCCTTTGTAGCTTCTTGCGGTCCTGGTCAAATCTCCATTGTCTAAGAGATCAATTATTGTTGTGCAGTGGTGAGGGAGGGAAGATGCTATCTCAGATTCTGGAACTGGATCCTATGTTATAATGTCTGTGTGGAGTCTGCACGTTCTCCCTGTGCCTGCGTGGGTTTCCTCCGAGTGCTCTGGTTTCCTCCCACACTCCAAACATGTGTGGGTTAGGTGGAGTGGCCAATCTAAATTGCCCCATTGTGTCAAGGGGACTAGCTAGGATAAGTATATGGGGTTATGGCCTGGGTGGGATTGAGGTTGATGCAAACTCGATGGGCCGAATGGCCTCCTTCAGCAGTGTCGCGATTCTATGTTCTATGAATATGAACAGAAAATTCTGGAAATACTCAGTATTTCAGGCAACATCTCTTTTTTCAGAAGGTGGCGATGAGTTGCCTTCTTGAACTGGTAGACACTCCCACAACTGTGATGGAGGGAGTTCGAAGATTTTGTCCCAGTGACGGTGATGGGATGGCAATATAGTTCTGAGCCAGAATGGCGTGTGGGTTGGAAGGGAACTTGGAGATGGTGGTTTCCCCGTACGCCTGCTGCCCTTGTCCTTCTCTGCGATAGAGGTGGCAGATTTAGCCCTGAGTGAGTTGCTGCAGTCATCTTGTAAATAGCACATGTCACATCTCAGGCTGAAAGGAAAGCACTCAAAGTCATAGATTTAACTGCAGGAACACTGTCACACTGAGAGGTGACAATGATAAATACGGAGATATTTAGGATTGTGTCCTGGCATTTTCTGGAGATGATGGCTGGGATTTTGCCGCATTTGTTGTGGGCAGAAATCCGGGGTGCAAAATATTGCGGGAGTCGAGAAAAGGGATTCATGGTGGCAAGAATTCCTGCAGCAATTGTCCCCTAACATTGGCTTGATGCGGTTCCCACCCAGAAAGCTCAGGCAGCTAATTTGATTTCATTCTTATATCGTTAGTGGGCAGTCCCACTGTAAACTCCCCTGACTCTCGATAATCTGCCCCCAATGTCGTGACGTCACACCAGTGGCTTTTACAACAGCTTTTTAAAACTGGGAACCTATTCACCTCACTTCTGAAATGCATTTTGGAGGTGAGCACCCAGGTCGCCATTGGCCACCAGAGAGTCCAATGGGAGAGAGGCACAGGGCAGCGTGGGGTGGGGGGTGGGGGGAGCCAGGGGTGGCTTGTGCTATGGTGGGGAGGTGTTGGCAGTGGGTCCGGAGTGGGAAGGAGGGTGGCCATGGAGAACAAGCACTGGCTCAGTGAAGAGTGGGGAGAAAAGGGTTGGGGTGGCACGGTGGCACAGTGGCAAGCACTGCTGCCTCACAGGGCCAGGGACCCAGGTTCAAGTCCAGCCTCGGGTTACTGTCTATGTGGAGTTTGCCACGTTCTCCCCGTGTCTGCGTGGGTTTCCTCCGGGTGCTCTGGTTTCCTCCCACAGTCCAAAGATGTGTGGGTTAGAACAAAGAACAGTACAGCACAGGAAACGGGCCCTTCGGCCCTCCAAGCCTGTGCCGCTCCTTGGTCCAACTAGACCAATCGTTTGTTGATTGGCCATGCTAAATTGACTTGGTGTCAGGGGATTAGCAGGGTGAATGAGGGTTACAGGATTAAGGTCTGGGTGGGATTGTGGTCGGTACAGACTCGATGGGCCGAATGGCCTCCTTCTGTACTGTAGGGATTCTATGATTCTACAACCATGCACTGGGGCATTGCAGATGAACAAGTGGGGAAGAGTGGAGATCGGGGCAAGGACTGGATGCCTTCTCATAGAAGAGAAATGGTTTTTCTCTCAAAGGATGGGGGGAATCGGCGAGGAAGCCACTGCCGAAGTTAACCCACCCTGAGGTTGAAAATCATGGGAAAGATAGTCCTGGGTTGGCTGGGCAATGGCTCAGGCAAAGAGTCAACCATACAATGCTGAGTTTTGAAGATGGAGCTGTTGAACTTGTCACGAAGCAACAAAGACAAAGAACGTGTCGACATCTGGCTTTCTGGAGGCTGCATTAGAACATTGAGGAGGAAGGGCTGACAGGGACTGTCCAGCCGCCAGAGCGGGGGGACCCCAGAGAGCGACCACTCAGAGGCATCATCTTTGGCCGGGTTTACAGACGGCACCTAGCTTTCATGGAGATGGGTGAGAACAGGTGTCGGAGAAGACTCCGCATGTCCAGGGACACGGTTACTCACCTGTACCACCTGCTCCAGGAGTTGGAACCACATGGACTCAGGGGATACTCACAGCCTGAAGGTGACAGCCACCCTTAAGTCTTATGCAACTGGCTCCTTTCAGGGCTCCAGGCAATATAAAGGGGGTACAGTGAAGGTTTACCAGGCTGATTCCTGAGATAGCAGATCTGTCATATGAGGCGAGACTAAATTAGTTAGGATTATATTCACTGGAGTTTAAAAGTGTGAGAAGGCATCTCATAGAAACTTATAAAATTCTAACAAGGTTAGACAGGGTAGATTCAGAAAGAATATTCCCATTGGTGGGGGAGTCCAGAACTAGGGGTCATAGTTTGAGGATAAGGGGTAAACCTTTTAGAACTGAGGTGAGGAGAAATTTCTTCACCCACAGGGTGGCGAATATATGGAATTCACTACCACAGAAAGTAGTTGAGGCCAAAATGTTGTCTGAATTCAAGCAGAAATTGGATATAGCTCTTGGGGATAAAGGGATCAAGGGATATGGGGGGAAGGGGGGATCAGGATATTGAATTTGATGATCAGCCATGATCAAAATGAATGGCGGAGCAGGCTCAAAGGGTCGAAAGTCCTACTCCTGCTTCTAGTTTCTATGTTTCTACATTTCCATGACCTTGGTGGTATCTCACAGGCCTCCACACATGAGTGTATCAGGAATGCACTGTTCATGAGGTCTCACAACTTCATCAACCTTGACTGGGACCAGGCTAGCCAGGAAACGAGAGCCATCGTATTCACCCAGATACCTGCCTCCCCACAATGCAGGGAGCCACTGACTGCACACATGTGACTCTCTGATCTACAGCTGCATCAAGGAATCCCCTTTATTAACCGCAAGGGCTTCCACTCACTGAACATGCAGCTAGTATGCGAGCACACAAAGCACATCCTACAAGTGTGTGCTAGGCTCCCAGGGAGCATCCACAATAGGTACATCCTTGGTCACTCACAGATACCCGAGCGAGCGCAGCAGCTATGGGGGTGGATCCATGGGGATAAGGGGTACTTCCTGAGGATATGGCCGATGATGCCTGCATGGAGGCCAGAATGCAGCAGAGACACGCTATAATGAGGCTGATGCTGCAACTCGCACATTGGTGGAGCAGACGATTAAGATGTTAAAGATGCCGGTTCCTGGACCGGTCAGGTGGAGCCTCCAGAGGCCACCAGAGGGTCGCAAGCATTGTGGTTGTGTGCCTCCCACAACCTGACGCTTCAACAGGGCGAGGAGCTGACCGTGGAGGAGATGTCGGAGAGGCACATCTCCTCTGGTGAGGAGGGATAGAGGTGGCGGACGATGAGAAACCCCTAGAGGAAGCAGAAGAAGACCATCATACGAGAGTCAGAAGTGGGAGGAGAGCTCAAGACACCTCGATACCCTCATGCTTCACTGGTGACCAGGATTAGGATCAGCACTGGAGCCCATCATGGGAGATGGCCCTTGCTGACTGTCTGCTGGTCCACACTCACTGAAATCAGATGTGTCTCGTGTCTTGGGGAGGACAGCGGTTGCCTCTAATCACAAAATTGCAGGAGGATGATGATGACTTGCAGTGAGGAGAGAGAGCATCGCTCCTCAAACAGCTACTACCAATGTCTGACTCCTGTCTGGCTGAAGGCAGCTCGTGAACTCCCAGAGACCAAGGTGTCATCAGGACGATGTTGTGCGGACAGACTCACCTCTCCTGATGCAGATAGTTAGAGGTGCCTTTGAGGATCAGTGTCACTGCTGCCAGAGGCACGGTTCTCACAAGAGTCGAGGCAGTGGGATCAATGTGGTGAGATCAGAGATTCTCTATGACTGGGACGTGTGGTGAGCCTGACCATTGTGGGGGAGCTGTGCATTACCTGGAAAACACTGAAAATACTGATGTGCTGCGTCAGTGTGAGGGAATGCCAACCAATGAGCTGACTGCCTTGCAGAGAGGAGATGGAAGAAGCTCTGTGTGTGTGTGAGCATCCAGCCTGAGTGTCAATGGTCACATTTGTCTCAGTGACACTTCATGGAGAAATCTAATGAGAGCAGGGAGGCATAAAGCAGGTGCACAAAGTGAGTTTTAATACATTGACAGAGGTGCTTTCATTCTTACATAAGTCCTCGCTATCTACAAATGTCTAACAACACTCATGCCCACCCTGTGCAACTAGACTTTCTTCACATTTCTAACCCTGCCGCCATGTCTTGGTGTCTGCCCAGGATCCACAGAACAGGTGGAGGCAGCCTTCTGTCTGCCACGCCATGCTGCCTGGGATGATCTTGGTTGTTGTGCTCTGGAGAGTCGAGACCTGGAAGGCCCTTGCCTGCTCTCCGGATGCTGTGGTGTGATGGTGCCACTCTCCTCAGTGTATGGGGCTGGAGCTGGAATGGTCACAGAAAGAGGGCAGTTAGACGGGCTGGACACTCCCAGCGTCTCCTGGGTGGAATGCCACAGGCTATGCACCAGCTTCTCCACCTCTCCATGGGTGCTCGAGAGCCCCTGGCTTCCTCCTTGGGATAGAGGGGCAGCTGCAGTGAGGTCCAGAAGCCCTGATGTCCTCTGGCACCAGTTGTCATGGATGCCCATAAATGCCTGCACCATGGAGAGCACATTCTGTGCCATGGAGTTCATGCCATGCACCATGGAAGTCATGCCCCCCCACCAATGCAGGGCAGAAATTCTGCACCAAGGTTTCCATTGTGGCCACCACCCTTGCTGTGTTGATCTGGCTGCCTTTGGGGAGGAGATTGCGGAGGAGATTGCGGAGGAGATTGCGGAGCCTTTGGCGATGATCTTTGCATCGTCGATGGAGACGGGAGAGGTTCCGGAGGATTGGAGGATTGCAGATGTGGTCCCTATATTCAAGAAAGGGAACAGGGACAGCCCGGGAAATTACCGACCGGTGAGTCTAACCTCAGTGGTTGGTAAGTTGATAGAGAGGATCCTGAGAGACAGGATTTATGATCATCTAGAGAAGTTTAGTATGATCAAAAGTAGTCAGCACGGCTTTGTCAAGGGCAGGTCGTGCCTTACGAGCCTGGTTGAGTTCTTTGAAAATGTGACCAAACACATTGACGAAGGAAGAGCGGTGGATGTGGTCTATATGGACTTCAGCAAGGCGTTCGATAAGGTCCCCCATGCAAGACTTCTTGAGAAAGTGAGAGGGCATGGGATCCAAGGGGCTGTTGCCTTGTGGATCCAGAACTGGCTTGCCTGCAGAAGGCAGAGAGTGGCTGTGGAGGGGTCTTTCTCTGCATGGAGGTCAGTGACCAGTGGAGTGCCCCAGGGATCTGTTCTGGGACCCTTGCTGTTTGTCATTTTCATAAATGACCTGGATGAGGAAGTGGAGGGATGGGTTGGTAAGTTTGCTGACGACACCAAGGTAGGTGGTGTTGTGGATAGTTTGGAGGGATGTCAGAAGTTGCAGCGAGACATAGATAGAATGCAAGACTGGGCAGAGAAGTGGCAGATGGACTTCAACCCGGATAAGTGTGTAGTGATCCATTTCGGCAGATCCAATGGGATGAAGCAGCAGTATAATATGAAGGGTACCATTCTTAGCAGTGTAGAGGATCAGAAGGACCTTGGGGTCCGGGTCCATAGGACTCTTAAATCGGCCTCGCAGGTGGAGGATGCGGTCAAGAAGGCGTACGGCGTACTAGCCTTCATTAATCGAGGGATTGAGTTTAGGAGTCGGGAGATAATGCTGCAACTTTATAGGACCCTGGTTAGACCCCACTTGGAGTACTGCGCGCAGTTCTGGTCACCTCATTACAGGAAAGTTGTTGAAGCCATTGAAAGGGTGCAGAGGAGATTTACAAGGATGTTGCCTGGATTGGGGGGCATGCCTTATGAGGATAGGTTGAGGGAGCTTGGTCTCTTCTCCCTGGAGAGACGAAGGATGAGAGGTGACCTGATAGAGGTTTGCAAGATGTTGAGAGGTCTGGATAGGGTAGACTCTCAGGCTATTTCCAAGGGCTGAAATGGTTGCTATGAGAGGACACAGGTTTAAGGTGCTGGGGGGTAGGTACAGAGGAGATGTCAGGGGTAAGTTTTTCACTCAGAGGGTGGTGGGTGAGTGGAATCGGCTGACGTCGGTGGTGGTGGAGGCAAACTCGTTGGGGTCTTTTAAGAGACTTCTGGATGAGTACATGGGATTTAATGGGATTGAGGGCTATAGATAGGCCTAGAGGTAGGGATATGATCAGCGCAACTTGTGGGCCGAAGGGCCTGTTTGTGCTGTGGCTTTCTATGTTCTATGTTCTATGTTCTCAGATTGAAGGCACTGGGACTCATCCAATTGGCCTTGCAATCTGAGGAGTGATGCGGACATCTCTTCCTCCTATTCTATCTTTGGAACTCCAGGAACTGGAGGATGACCGAGTCCAGAGGCACGTCATCTGACTGGGGCTCATCAGAGTCCTGGCCTCCAGCAGTCCTCCGACTGCCAGATCCCTGGGATGTCCCTGCTTCCGCTTGCTGTGGATCATTAGAAGTGAGATGCTCATTTTTTTCTATGATTTCACTGACGCGAACAAAGAACAAAAAACAGTACAGCACAGAACAGGCCCTTCGGCCCATCAAGCCTACACCAATCACATTGTCCTACCTAGACCAACCGCCTGTATCCCCCTAAACCCCGCCTGTTCATGTGCCTATCAGATAAGTCTTAAGTGTCGCCTCAATATTTTAAATATCTGTCTCAACCACCTCACTTGGCAGTGCATTCCAGGCCCCCACCATCCTCTGTGTAAAAAGCTTCCCCTGCACATCTCTACTGAACCTTTCCCCCCTTACCTTGAACTTCATAGATCATAGAATGCCGGCAGTGCAGAAGGAGGCCATTCAGCCCATCGAGTCTGCAGCGACCGCAATCCTATTCAGGCCCTATTCCCGTAACCCCACATATTTACCCCACTAATCCCTCTAACGTATGCATCACGGGACACTAGGGCAATTTAGCATGGCCAATGCATCTTTGGAGTGTGGGAGGAAACCGGAGCACCCAGAGGAAACCCACGCAGACATGGGGAGGATGTGCAAACTCCACACAGACAGTGATCCAAACTGGGAATCGAACCCAGGTCCCTGGCGCTGTGATGCAGCAGTGCTAACCACTGTGCCACCGTGCCACCGTCGTGCCTTGTGCCCCTTTGTCATTGTCATTTCTGCCCTGGGGACAAAAGCTTCCAACTGTTCACCTTATCTTCCCCCTCATAATTGTATAAACTTCCACCAGGTTGCCCCTCAGCCCCTGCCTTTCCAGGGAGTACAATCCCAGTTTGTCCAATCTCTCCCCATAGCTGAAGGATACATTTGCAAAGGTTTCATCTTTCCATTGCTTTGGTTAAGAAATTAGCCATTTGCTTTCACGAACAGTTGTGAATGGTGATGGACAATCGAACAACCAACAGGAAGAGAAGGGTCAATGAAGATCCCATCCTTAATCCTGGGAGGAACCCGGCACAAGAGGGCAAAGGACAAGGCTGAAACATTTGCAACCATCTTCAGCTCGGAGTGCAAAGTGAAATGTTTGGTCCAACCTGCTCCAGAGGTCCCCAGCAACACAGAAGTCAGTTTTCTGCCAATTTGTTTCACTCCATGTGATATAAAGAAATGGTGAACTCACTGGATGATACAGTAGAGACTATAGACCCCAGTAACGTCTCATCGAAAGTGTTGAAAACCTGTCCTTTGGAGCTAACCAGGCTATTTGCCAAGGTGTTCCTGTACAGCTACAACACAAGCATCTGTTCAACAGATTGGAAAATATCCTGTCCACAAAGAGCAGGACCAATCGAAGACAGAGGGTGGTGGTGGATGGAAAATTTTCGGATTGGAGGCAGGTTGCTAGAGGAGTGCCGCAGGGATCAGTGCTTGGTCCTCTGCTCTTTGTGATTTTTATTAATGACTTAGAGGAGGGGGCTGAAGGGTGGATCAGTAAATTTGCTGATGACACCAAGATTGGTGGAGTAGTGGATGAGGTGAAGGGCTGTTGTAGGCTGCAAAGAGACATAGATAGGATGCAAAGCTGGGCTGAAAAATGGCAAATGGAGTTTAACCCTGATAAATGTGAGGTGATTCATTTTGGTAGGACTAATTTAAACGTGGATTACAGGGTCAAAGGTAGGGTTCTGAAGACTGTGGAGGAACAGAGAGATCTTGGGGTTCATATCCACAGATCTCTAAAGGTTGCCACTCAAGTGGATAGAGCTGTGAAGAAGGCCTATAGTGTGTTAGCTTTTATTAACAGGGGGTTGGAGTTTAAGAGCCGTGGGGTTATGCTGCAACTGTACAGGACCTTGGTGAGAGCACATTTGGAATATTGTGTGCAGTTCTGGTCACCTCACTATAAGAAGGATGTGGAAGCGCTGGAAAGAGTGCAGAGGAGATTTACCAGGATGCTGCCTGGTTTGGAGGGTAGGTCTTATGAGGAAAGGTTGGGGGAGCTAGGGCTGTTCTCTCTGGAGCGGAGGAGGCTGAGGGGAGACTTAATAGAGGTTTATAAAATGATGAAGGGGATAGATAGAGTGAACGTTCAAAGACTATTTCCTCGGGTGGATGGAGCTATTACAAGTGGGCATAACTATAGGGTTCGTGGTGGGAGATACAGGAAGGATATCAGAGGTAGGTTCTTTACGTAGAGAGTGGTTGGGGTGTGGAATGGACTACCTGCAGTGATAGTGGAGTCAGACACTTTAGGAACATTTAAGCGGTTATTGGATAGGCACATGGATCACACCAGGATGATAGGGAGTGGGATAGCTTGATCTTGGTTTCAGATAAAGCTCGGCACGACATCGTGGGCCGAAGGGCCTGTTCTGTGCTGTACTGTTTTATGTTCTATGTTCTAATCCAATGGGCTGATTCCCACTCTACCCATCAACACTCAGTCATCAGCAAACTGATGGAAAGTATCATTTATAGTGTGGTCATGAGGCATTTACTCAACAATATATTCAGTTTGAGTTCTGCCAGGAACACAAGGATTAAAACATGATTACAGCCTTGGTGCAAGCATGGACAAGAGCTGGATACAGTAAGAAGTTTAACAACACCAGGTTAAAGTCCAACAGGTTTATTTGGTAGCAACCGCCACAAGCTTTCGGAGCCTTAAGCCCCTTCTTTAGGTGAGTGGGAATTCTGTTCACAAACAGGGCATATAAAGACACAAACTCAATTTACAGAATAATGGTTGGAATGCGAATACTAGTATTTGTTTGTGAACAGAATTCCCACTCACCTGAAGAAGGGGCTTCAGGCTCCGAAAGCTTGTGGCTTTTGCTACCAAATAAACCTGTTGGACTTTAACCTGGTGTTGTTAAACTTCTTACTGTGTTTACCCCAGTTCAACGCCGGCATCTACACATCAAGAGCTGGATGCCAGAGGTGAGATGAAAGTGACTGTCCTCAATATCAAGGCAACATCCAACCAAGCACGGCAACAAACAGCCCCAGTGAAAGTCAATGGGAATCAGGGAGGAATTCTCCGCCGGTTGGAGTCATACCGAACACAAAAGGAAGATGGTTATGCTTGATGGAGGACAAGCATCTCAGTCCTGGGATATCGCAGCAGGAATTCCTAGGATCATGTCTACAGCCCAAACATCTTCCACTGCTTTATCAATGCAATCCATCATCGGTCAACAGTGGGGTTGCTCACGTATCATTTCTCGAGGTTCCATTCTGTCATAACTCCTCAGATAATGAAGTAATCCACGCCTGCAGGCAGTATCTCAAACATTCCTTCTCTCCACCATTGGTGCAGAGAGAATAACATCATTTATAGAATCATTAGAAACCCTACAGTGCAGAAGGAGGCCATTTGGCCCACTGAGCCTGCACCAACAACAACCCCACCCAGGTCCTATCCCCATTTCCCAACGTATTTAGCTAACTAATTCCCTAATAAAGGGGCATGTTAGCGTGGCCAGTCCACCTAACCCACACATCTTTGGACCGTGGGAGGAAAACGGAGCACCTGGAGGAAACCCACGCAGACACGGGGAGAACGTGCAAACTCCACACAGACAGTGACCCAAGGCCAAAATTGAAGCCGGGTCCCTGGAGCTGAGTGGCAGCAGTGCTAACCACTGTGCCACTGTGCGCCTGTGCTGTTGACAACACTTCTGAATTGTTTGATCACAAATCAGAGATGAACTTGATGGATAGAAAATATCATTCATTCAATGGGATTTATACCGTATTTTATCACAGCACCAGAGAGTCCTATAGTGCAGAAGGAGGCCATTCAGCCCATCAAGTCTGCACCAACCACAATTCCACCCAGGCCCTATTCCCATAACCCCATGCATTTACCCATGCTAGTGCCCCTGACACTAAGGGGCAATTTAGCATGGCCAGTCCACCTAACCTGTACATCTTTGGCCTACGGGAAGAAACAGGAGCACCCAGAGGAAACCCACGCAGACACGGGGAGAATGTGTAAATTCCACACAAACAGTGACCCAAGCTGGGAATCAAACCCAGGTCCCTGATGCTGTGAAGCAGCAGTGCTAACCACTGTGCCACCGTGCAGCCCTTACTTTGTGGGTGGTAATTTGTTGTGCCATGGAGCCACCTCTTCTGGATTGTATTGAGTTTTTTCATTGTCGCTGGTTCAAGTCCCTTAGCAAGGCTGCTGTGTGCGTGGTAGGGAACAGGTCAACACAAACACACAGGCATAGAAAATGGCAAAACTACACAATAGAGCAGAATGTCAACAGCTAGACAAGCATATATTGAAGGTAAAAGGACAAAGCACAGGCAAGAATAATAATCATAGTACACTTAATGCACCAGAAATACATTAAAAGTCAAAATAGTATCTGAAAATGTCTCCAAAGGCAGCTAGAAAGCATGCTTTGGCTTGGATCTCACTCCCCTCACTCCTCAGTTCCCCCGCTGCCACCTTGAAAAGTCCAGAACTGCAAACATGTACTTTTTCATACAGTTTCTTCTTCACTCTCGCAAAACTGATGGAATATTGGATAAATCTGGAGCCTAAGTCATGACAAGTTCATGTCCCATTGCACTTTCTTTGTACGTAATGTATGGGGCCATTGAGTTTCTGTCTTCACAGAGATATCAACTGAATTGATCAAAAACGCGAATAAAATCATTGAAATGCAATTTAATAAGAAGTTGTAGGCCTTTATTCAGGGCTATTTATCAGCTGTACACTTTCCTTGTCAGCTGGTGAAGTGTTTTTTCAGCTTTCTTGCAGCATGAGTTTTTCTTTGAGTGTTCACCAACTTTCGCCAGTTTTGTTGGTTGGGACAAAAACAGCAAATGCTGGAAAATCTCAGGAGGTTTGACAGCATCTGTGGAGAGAGAATAGAGTAAGAGTGTTAACAACACCAGATTAACGAAGGAGCAGCGCTCCGAAAGCAAATGGTATTTGCTACCAAATAAACCTGTTGGACTTTAACCTGGTGTTGTTAAAACTCTTACTGTGTTCACCCCAGTCCAACGCCAGCATCTCCACATCGAGAGAGAATAGAGCCAATGTTTCGAGTCTGGATGACCTTTCATCTGTTTGAGAAACCAATCGTTTTATCCTAAGTCAGAAGCAATCCTGAAAGATATAAGTGCTTAGTGTGGTAACTATTATTCGATTTTGCCCATATTTTTGGGTTGTTGTTTGGGGAGGTTCTGCTCTGAAGTTAGGAAAATCAAGGGGTTTTGATCTGGGTCAATTGAAAGATATTGCGTATAGCCATTAAGTGGACTGAACAGAATGGAACACTGCAAAGAATTAGGTCTGACCTGCTTGAGGTTTTCCAACATTTTCTGTTTTGTTTCAGATTCCAGTGTCCAGCATTCCGCAGTATTTTGCCTTTGTTGGTTGGGATGTGCCGGCAGTCAATGGGTATCATTCCCACTCCACGTCAGAAGGTTGGAATTTTTCAAGTTTATTAGTGTCACAAGTAGGCTTACATTCATACTGCAATGAAGTTAGTTTAAGATTCACTCCAGGATTTGAGGGCATTTGGATGAAGCCTAATGAAGCAAAACATATACAGGATACAGGGTGCAGAAATTCCCTCCAGGTATGCACTTGGTGTCAAGGCTCCATTCAGGGAGTGTGTTTTCATAACATTATCCCTGAATATAAAGTGTTAGAAAATCATGATAAAGTGAAAAGCAGAGAAATCCGCTAATTGGAAATGCATTGTGGTAGCTGTACGTTTTTCTTAAAAAAATAAACTTTAAAAATGGAAACTGTAGTATAGACAAGAGGGCTGGATTGATGGATTTAGTGTTTTGTCTTGATTAGCCTAGCCACACTGTAAGCAGATGTTTGCCTCAGGCAAGTTGGTAACAATGGAGGGTAGAATTGTCAGGAGTTTAAGTAAGGATGTTAAAAATTCAAAGGAGAAGATGGGGTGTGAATTTCGCAATTACATTTTAAAAGGCAAGTTCATGAAATGAAAGTGACTTCTGAGAGGGTTAGTTCAGATGAGCGAGGATCAAAAGGGTAACCAGTATATCAGGGGAAAACTTACCCTATGTACGCTAGCTGGTTTTGAGCCCACAGCAGGAAGCTGCGTCAACACCGTCCATGTTGTGCCTAGAGAAAGTCTGTTTAAGAAACCAATTGTTTTATCCTAAGTCGGAAGCAAGCCTGAAAGATATAAGTGCCTGGTGTGGTAACTATTGCTGGATTTTGCCTATATTTTTAAAACCTATGGGATGTTGTTTGGGGAGGATCTGCTCTGAAGTTAGGGAAATCAAAGGGTTTTGAACTGGGTTAATTTAAAGATACTGTGCATAGTCATTAAGGTAGTTGTGTATTTTTAGTTGATTTTCTTCTTGTGTGCTTTATTGTTTAACATTGATTATTTTTAAAAAGGCATCACAAAAAATATCAACGACATCCTTCACTGATCTTCACACCTTTCCTCGCATTATACCTCATCACAAAAATACAATTGAGATCAGTCATTTCAAGCTTGGGTAATATTGTCTCTCTGCATCATCAGAGGCAGATTAAAGTAAAGTTTACTTATTGGTCACAAGTGAGGCTTACATTAACACTGCAATGAAGTCACTGTGAAATTCCCCTAGTCGCCACAGTCCGGCACCTGTTCGGGTCAATGCGCCTAACCAGCATGTCTTTCAGAATGTGGGAAGAAACCAGAGCACTCGGAGGGAACCGGAGGAAACCCACGCAGACACGGGGAGAATGTGCAAACTCCACACAGACAGTGACCCAAGCTGGGAATCGAACCCGGATCCCCGACACTGTGAAGCAGCAGTGCTAACCACTGTGCTATCGTGCCGCCCTTACTGTGCTACTGTGCCAACCCTGGTTATTAATCTCATTGCCACATGTTAGATGACTGCTGTCTTTGTCTATGTTGCACGAGTGAATGCACTTTACAAGTGGGGACGCGATGGCCTAGTGACATTAGCGCTATGCTATTAAACCAGAAACTCAGCTAACGTTTTGGGTACCTCGGTTCAAATCCAGCCATGGTCGATGATGGAATTTGAATTCAATAAAAATATCTGGAATTAAGAATCTACTGATGATCAGAAAACCATTATCGACTGTCGGGAAAACCCATCTGGTTCACTCATGTCCTTTAGGGAAGGACATCTGCCATCCTTACCTGGTCTGGCCTACATGTGACTCCAGAGTCACAGCAATGAGAAAAATATCAGCCATGATTGAATGGCGGATCAGACTCGATGGGCCAAGTGGACTAATTCTGCTCCTATATCTTTTGGTCTTCTGGTCAATGAAGTTGACTCTCAACTGTCCTCAGACAACTAGGGATGGACAATAAATGACGGCCAGCCAGTGGCATCCATCCCCCATGAATGAATAAAAAATAAAATAATAAAAAATAAATGATTGGGATAGATTTTTTTTAATTGAAGTTTATGCTCGGGGATTTTCACAGTAACTTCATTGTAGTGTTAATGTAAGCCTACCTGTGACAGTAATAAATAATCTTCAAATACGATTTATGCATTGCTTCAACACTGCACTTTGTAAGACACATCAAGTGTTAGAAAAAAGGGATTTTAAATTAATTTATTTCTGGAGATACTTGGTGTAGAAACCAAGCAATAATGACCTGGGTTCGCTATTGCCACAGAATGAATTCCTGCACTATTCACTGTTTAAAAATGAGCCTAAGGACTCATGGAGAAAGGATATAAATCCTTCCCATGAGAGCTACTCAGGTATCCATGATTTCCTGGAGGAAAATACTTTTGGCACATCTAGGGTCGTCTATCTCAATGCGCTCCTTACTGGCCTCCTAAATACCAATCTCTAGTAATTCCACCTTGTCCAAAACTCTGATCCTATCCCACACAAACAACTCCCTTATCCATTATCCAGGTTCTCCCTGATCTATACTGGCTCACAATGGATCCCCAGTGGATCCAATTTAAAAATCCCCATCCTCATCCCCAAATCTCTTTTTGGCCTTGCAGCTTCCTAGATCTGCAAATTCCCTCAGCCATTCTCTTTTCTCCAAACCACTTTCCCCTGCTCCACCCTTTGATTCTTTTAATCCAGAACCCTTTGTGTCCTCCTCCCTTTATCCTGCCGTGGTGGCGGAGTTTTCAGCTGTCAGGGACGTAATAACACAGGAATTAGAAGCAGAAATAGGCAAATTCAGCCCTTCGAGCCTGCTCCGCCATTCAGTCAGATCATGATTGATCTCTCCCTGGTCTCAGATCCACCTCCCCATCTGTTTCACATATCCCCGATACTTTTGTTATTAGAAATATGTCTATCTCGTAGAAGTGTAGAAACATAGAAGATAGGAGCAGGAGGAGGCCATTCGGCCCTTCGAGCCTGCTCCGCCATTCATTACAATCATGGCTGATCATCCAACTCAATAGCCTAATCCTACTTTTTCCCCATAACCCTTGATCCCATTCTCCCCAAGTGCTGTATCCAGCCGCCTCTTGAATACATTCAATGTTTTGGCATCAACTACTTCCTGTGGTAATGAATTCCACAGGCTCACCACTCTTTGGGTGAAGAAATGTCTCCTCACTTCCGTCCTAAATGGTCTACCCCAAATCCTCAGACTGTGATCCCTGGTTCTGGACTCCCCCACTATCAGGAACATCCTCCCTGCATCTACCCTGTCTAGTCCTGTTAGAATTTTGTAAGTCTCTATGCGATCCCCCCTCATTCGTCCTCCAGCGAAAACAATCCTAACCTAGTCAATCTCTCCTCATACATCAGTCCCTCTATCCCCGGAATCAGCCTGGTAAACCTTTGCTGCGCTATCTCCTTCTTGAAACCATTCAATGATTTTCAGATTCCACCTCCCTACGGGGCAGCGAGTTCCACAAATTCACCACCCTATGCGGGAAGTAATTCTGCCTCATCTCAGTTTTAAATCTACCGCCTGTCGACCTATACCTGTGACCTCTTGTTTGAGATTGCCCCATAACAGGAAACAATTGGTTTACATTTACTTTATCAATCCCGTTTTAAATTTTATATATCTCGCTCAAACCCTCATCCCCATATTGCTTTAAGGATCTTCTCAAAATCTACCTTATTGATCCATCTTTTCCTCACACCCAGAGCTCACCATTCATTCTCCTTATAATTGCTTTTTACATCTGCTTTATGTTAACTATAAAGACTAGTTATTAAGGTGAAATATGGCAGGCATTGTGATTCCTTGACATATGCCTGTTTTATTCTGTCCTTTTCAAATCTGTGACTCTTAGGCTGCTCAAACTATTATTTTTTTATTGTAGAAATGATCCAATATAAAAATACGGAATTGAGATAAAATAACTGTTTGATCTCTGATTTAAACTCGATCCAGCTAATGTAATATTAACAGGTAGTCTTCTGGATAGCTGATGTCCAGGATATAATTGGCCAATTACAAAAGGGCATGGACACATCTTTTGCTGAGGTTCCATCATTAGCGATAACTTATCTTCAGCGTGGAGCATGGGATTTTCTTCTGTCGATGTGGAGAACGGTCTCCTTTTCCTTGTTTGTGACTTTTCCTGAACTTACTCAACTGAGCATTTTGTCCTTCAATGCTAAGGGTCTGCAGGGAATGAACACTTGACTCAGTCCCACTTCTTGCCTTCCAAACGGAATGTGAATTATTAGTCTCCAGTGGATTAGTAACCTGTGTGATTAATTGGTGAACTTGGACTATAACTCAAAACTGAGGGTTTACTTCATCAATTAAATTCCCCTTATATTCTTCAAATAGATGAAACACCAATGTGCGGCCAATGATGATACAGCACCTCGCCTGCTCAGTTTGAGATGTCAAGCTGATATCTAAGAATAATAGATTCTGCTGTTAGTTTCTATGAGGTTCTCTACTTAAACACAAGTAGTTCCATTTACCCTTGTCTGTCAGGTCTGGAGAAGGTACGATGGCAGAGAATGGAATTGCTGATAAGAAAATAATTTTTAACGTCTTAGTGGGAGGCGCTGGCCTAGTGGTATTATCGCTATTAATCCAGAAACTCAGCTAATGGTCTGGGGACCCGTGTTCGAACCCCGCCACGGCAGGTGGTGGAATTTGCACTCAACTCAAAAAAAAAAATCTGGAATTAAGAATCTACTGATGACCGTGAAACCATTGTCGATTGTCGGAAAAACCCATCTGGTTCACTTATGTCCTTTAGGGAAGGAAACCTGCCATCCTTGCCTGGTCTGGCCTACATGTGACTCCAGAGCCACAGCAATGTGGTTGACTCTCAACTGCCCTCGGGCAATTAGGGATGGGCAATAAATGTTGGCCAGCTAGTGACACCCATGTCCCACGAATAAATAATTCTGAGCAAGTAAAACTATCATGTCTCAACTCAGTAATTTCCAGAAATAGAAAGCTCAGAGTTTTGTGGGTAGTTCAAAAGGCCACATCATTACTGAGTGAGACGTGTCAACTCAACTGGTGACGACTTATCTCTGCCTTATCCTCTCTTTATGCCACTGTGCTGTTCTGGGCACTATATTGAGGAAGGATGTAAAAGTGTTGGAGAGAGGAAATTCACAAGAATAATTCTGGGGTAAAGAACTGCAGCTGTGGGGGGGGGAGGGGTGGGCGGTGGGTGGGGGGGGGGGGAGGGTTGGAGAGGTTGTGTGTGTTCTCCCTGGAGAAAAGAAGGCTGAGAGGAGGTTTGATTGAGATATTCAAGTTGCCAAGGGGTATGGAGAGGGTAAATAGTGAGAAGCAGTTCCCACTCAAGCATACACCAAGAACTTAGAGGGCACAGATTCAAAATAATAGGCCGAAGGAGTAGAAGCGATGTGGGGAAACAATCTTTCACCCAGAGGGTGGTTGGAGTCTGGAATTAACTTCCTGGGAGAGTGGTGGAAATAGGTTCGGTCGAGGTGTTCCAAAGGGACTTGGATTGCTATTCGAAATGAAAAAATGTGCAAGGTTGCAGGGATAAGCAGGGGAGTGGGACAAGTAGAATGCTCTTTCAGAGAGCCAGTGCAGACTTGATGGGCCAAATGGCCTCCTTCTGCACTGTAAAAATTCTTGTGATTTTGTAATTTCAAGTCACTAGATTGTCCAATGACTCAGTAATTACCTTATGTGTCAGCTTGGCTAAATTGTTGTCATTTTTGTCTCTGTTTCAGAGGGCAATGCATTCTAAACCATGAGAGAGCAGGAGAACAGAGAGAGCAGGAGCACAGAGAGAGAGCAGGAGAACAGAGAAAGAGCGGGAGCACAGAGAAAGCAGGAGCACAGAGAAATCAGGAGAGCAGCTAGAGAGCAGGAGCACGGAGAGAGGGCAGGAGTGCAGAGAGAGAGCAGCAGGAGCACAGAGAGAGAGCAGGAGTTCAGAGAGAGAGCAGGAGCACAGAGAGAGAGAGAGCGGGAGCACAGAGAGAGAGAGAGCAGGAGCACAGAGAGAGCAGGAGCACAGTGAGAGCGGGAGCAGCGAGAGAGCAGGAGCACAGAGAGAGAGCGGGAGCACAGAGAGAGAGAGAGAGCAGGAGCACAGAGAGAGCAGGAGCACGGAGAGAGAGCGGGAACACAGAGAGAGCGGGAGCACAGTGAGAGCAGGAGCAGCGAGAGAGCAGGAGAACAGAGAGCAGGAGCACAGAGAGAGAGCAGGAGCACAGAGAGAGAGCGGGAACACAGAGAGAGTGGGAACACAGTGAGAGCAGGAGCAGCGAGAGAGGGCAGGATCATGCAGGGACTAGGAGCATGACGAGGGCAGGAGCACGTGATGGTGGCAATAGGAGAGCATGCCACAAGTCTTCTGCTCTTCATTTGCTGTTGACCCCGGCTAATGGGCAATTGCCCATGTGGCGGTAGCATGAGGGCCGCCTTGCATCATGGACTCCTGCTAAACCTCTAGATTCCAGTTCAAGAACTATTGATCTCTACAACCTTTCAAAAGAGGGCAAATGGATGAGTTGGATGATCAATCCTGTACTACCTTCTCACATCTCCAAACCACCCCCATATCCCCAACAACACATTCTCAGACAAAAGGGAAAAGTGCTCACTGAAGACCCTATTTGACTTGTATGGACAAACAAACATGTTCTACACTATTTACCCTCTCCACACCCCTTGGCAACTTGAATATCTCAATCAAACCTCCTCTCAGCCTTCTTTTCTCCGGGGAGAACACACACAACCTCTCCAACCCTCCCTCACAGTTGCATTTCTTTACCCCGGAATTATTCTTGTGAATCTCCTCTCTCTGACACTTTTACATAGGAATGCCCATTGTAAACCATCTATTCCCATCATGGACATCAACCTGTCATAACTTCAGCTATCTTGCATAAGTCAGTATCTGTTCTTGCTTCCTCTTCCTATTATGCAGCTGAATGAGTGCTGGCAACACTTTAAATAACATTAGTATTTGGGTGGCACTGTTGCACATTGGTTCGCACCGCTGCCTCACAGCGTTCAACTCCTGGCTTGGGAGACTGTGGAGTTTGCACGTTCTTCCCGTGTCTGCGTGGGTTTCCTCTGGGTGCTCTGGTTTCCTCCCACAGTCCGAAAGACGTGCGGGTTTGGTGCATTGGCCATGTTAAATTCTCCCTCAGTGTACCCAAACAGGCGCCGGAGTGTGGCGACTAGGGGATTTTCACAGTGTTAATGTAAGCCTACTTGTGACACTAATAAATAAACTTATGAACTGAACTTATTTTTGAAAATGTGAATCTGTTTTCGTTTTGATTTGTGATAAATTTTCTACTCTGACTGTGACCTTTCTGTGCAGCCTTGCCCTTTGAATGTTGGGGTGTGCTTGATTTTCTTAAGCTGCTTTAGAATATACCATTGTGCATCCCTTCACCTTGGCCCTGCACCTTCCCCCCATCTACCCCCGCTGAGGACTGTGTGCACATTCCAAAGCTGAAATGTAGGAACGAGCAAAGAATCATAGAATCATAGAATCCTACAGTGCAGAAGGAGGCCATTTGGTCCATCGAGTCTGCACCCATCACAATCCCACACGGCCCTATCTCCATAACCTCATGTATTTACCCTGCTAACCCCCCTGACAATAAGGGGCAATTTAACACGCCCAATCCACCTAACCCACACATCTTTGGACTGTGGGAGGAAACCGAAGCACCCGGAGGAAACCCACGCAGACATGGGGAGAACGTGCAGACTCCGCACAGACAGTGACCCAAGCCGGGAATTGAACCCGGGTCCCTGGCACTGTGAGGCAGCAGTGCTAACCACTGTGCCACTGTGTTGGTAATTCGTGGCTTCGTGAGCAGTTGCAATCTATCGTGCATCATGTGTAAGGACAAGGTTTATGTCGGAGGGATGGAGAGAGGTTTGAAAACACTCCAGGGTCTGTCATCAGCCTTGCCAGACACGTCCTACACATGTCCCCGAGCTGCTATTCTAGTGACGACAGCACATGGGCAAAGTGTAGCCCTCCTCCTGTGAGTGTCTGCTCCATGTTACTCTGCACAATCGTGCCCTGCAAGGAGAAAGGAAATGTGTCAGCATTAGAGTGATGAAGTTTTGAAAGTGAGGATGGAATGGTGTTGCCATTGTGTTCAGGGTGATAGGAGGTGTGAAGGACATGCTGGTGAGAAGAGTGGCAGATGCAGAATGTTGTAATGTGCCTTTTAGCATTGCAACATGACGCACTTCCTATTTACTTTGGTACGGGGAAAGTTCTGATTGGTGAGTAACTGTTAAGTTATTCCACTGATTCTAATTGCAATGAATAGTTCTTAAATTCGGGGGCGATGGGGTAGCACAGTAGTTAGCACTGCTGCCTCACAGTGCCAGGGACTCCCAGGTTCAATTCCTGGCTTGGGTCACTGTCAGTGTGGACCCTACACGTTCTCCCCATGTCTGCATAGGTTTCCTCCGGGTGCTCTGGTTCCCTCTCACAATCCAAAAGACGTGCTGGTTAGGTGCATTGGCCGTGCCAAATTCTCCCTCAGTGTACCCGAACAGGCTCAGGAGTGTGACGACTCGGGGATTTTCACAGTAGCTTCATTGCAGTATTAATGTAAGCCTACTTGTGACGAATAAATAAGTAAACTTTAACTTTTAAAGTTATGGTATGACAAATCAGCTTGAAGTTTAACAACACCAGGTTAAAGTCCAACAGGTTTATTTGGTAGCAAAAGCCACACAAGCTTTCGGAGCTCCAAAAGCCTAGAGCTCCGAAAGCTTGTGTGGCTTTTGCTACCAAATAAACCTGTTGGACTTTAACCTGGTACCAAATAAACCTGTTGGACTTTAACCTGGTGTTGTTAAACTTCTTACTGTGTTTACCCCAGTCCAACGCTGACATCTCCACATCAAATCAGCTTGACCCAGTGGAATGTGCATCCTGTCGTATTTGCGGAGTCATGGACACACTGTGCGTCCGAGACAAACACATCTGCAGAAAGTCTTTTAAGAATTAGTACATAGCTTAGAGCAACTTTACATTCCTCCAAGGCACAAAACCCAAATAGAAAATTCAGTCAACCGTGGCTAACAAAAGAAGTTAAGGATCGTATAAGATTAAAAGCAAAGATCTCTGACATTGCCAAAATTAGTAGCAAACCCAAGGATTGGGAAGATTTTAGATTACAGCAAGAGAAGTCAGAAACTGATAAAGGAAGGGAGAATAAGATATAAATATAAACTAGCAGAAACCCAAAATGGACAATAAAAACTCCAATGGGCATACAGGAAGGAAATGCTTGGCTAAGACAAATGTGGGTCCATTAAAGGAAGAATCTGGAGAATTTATATTGGGGAATAGAGAAATAGCTAAATGATTACTTTGGTCCTGTCCCGCCTGCCACAGCAATCATAATGGGCGGGACAGGACCATGCAAAGGTCCATTGACCTCGGACGGGATTTTCCAGTCTTGGGGTGAGTGCGGTCAGAAAATCCCATCCTTTGTGTCTGCCTTCACTGAGGAAGATACAAGATATCTCCCAAGATTAGAGATCCAAAGGACTAGGGAGAATGAGGAATTGAAGGAAATTAGTAATAGTAAGAAGATTGTTTTGGAGAAATTAATGGGACTGAAGGTTGATAAGTCTCTGGGAGTTGATATTCTACATCCCAGATTAGAACCATAGAACCATAGAAAATTACAGCTCAGAAACAGGCCTTTTGGCCCTTCTTGTCTGTGCCGAACCATTTTATGCCTAGTCCCACTGACCTGCACTTGGACCATATCCCTCCACACCCCTCTCATCCATGAACCCGTCCAAGTTTTTCTTAAATGTTAAAAGTGACCCCGCATTTACCACTTTATCCGACAGCTCATTCCACACTCCCACCACTCTCTGCATGAAGAAGCCCCCCCTAATATTCCCTTTAAACTTTTCTCCTTTCACCCTTAACCCATGCCCTCTGGTTTTTTTCTCCCCTAGCCTCAGCGGAAAAAGCCTGCTTGCATTCACTCTATCTATACCCATCAAAATCTTATACACCTCTATCAAATCTCCCCTCAATCTTCTACGCTCCAGGGAATAAAGTCCCAACCTATTCAATCTCTCTCTGATTGTTGAAAAGAAGTAGCTACGGAGGTAATGGATGCATTGGTGATCATCTTCTATAGGTTCTGAAATGGTTCCTGCAGATTGGAAGGTAGCAAATGTCGCCCACTATTTTAGAATGGCAGGAGAGAGAAAAAAGGGGAACTACAGACCTGTTAGGCTTATATCAGTAGTAATAGAAGTCATAGAATCCCCACAGTGCAGAAGGAGGCCATTCTGCCCCATCGAGTCTTCACCAACTCTCTTTAGTTGTAAAGAAAAGGCTAGGACCTATTCTAAAGGATATGGTAAATGGACTCTTGGATAATATGACCTGATTGTGTGTGGATTGATTTACGAATGGAAAGTAATGTTTGATGAACGTGTTGGAGTTTTTCTTTGAGGATGTTACTAACAGAATTCATAAAGGGGAGTCAGTGGACTTTCAGAAGGCTTTTGTGAAGTCCCCATTGCAGGTTGGTTCCCAAAATTAAAGTACATGGGGTAGGAGGTAGTATACCGGCATGGATTAATGATTGGTTAACAGGCATAAAACAGAGAGTAGGAATAAACGGGTTATTCCCACATAGCCTTCACATTTTAGCTGCAACCTCGATCCAGGGCGGGAAGAACTATCAGGGCTGAAATGTAATGAACATGCGTGTGTCTGGAGACTGAGCTCTGTGTATGATCGTCCCGCCCAGACACTCACGATGTAGTTTTAACATCAATATTTAATTTTCCCATGTCAGCCGCTCCCTGAGATAACTCCGCAGTAGCCGTCTCCCTGAGGGAGCACATTGGAAGCACCATCCCATCCCCTCCCTTTCCTCCATGCCCACCCTCCCCAGCAGCGTTCAGCCTTTCACAGAGCGTGTGGGAAAAAGCATTGAAGGCAATGATCAGCCTTAGTTGTATTCAATGGTGGAGCAACTCGATGGGCTGAATGGCCTACTCCTGCTCCTATGTTCCTATGCTGCAGGGAGGTGTGGCATGCTGCTTTCCCTTAAAGGCATGTTACAGCACAGAGTGCTGAGGTAGGAACAAAAGTAGCAGAGGGGAGACGGGCCACAATGATTGTAGGAGTGTTCTAGTAATCGATGGAGAGATGATTAGTGAGATTTGGTAAAACAAGTCTCATCATAGAGTAATGTTCGATATGATTTAGTGTTCTTACCTTACTTATTCTTGTGAGGTTTTTGAACTTCTTCCTGAATTGTAGCCATGTCCTGTGAGTGATATTTCTTTCATGAATGCTGTCTGCCATCTCCTCCCATGGACTCTGGGCATTTTGCCAAGAAAGCCTCCTGCCTCCAGGCAGATGGGAGATGCCCCTCCTCCTATTAGTCTCCTCCACTGAATCCTCAAAATCAATGTCGACAAAAACCAGAGTGGGTGCAATGGTGCCTCTTGTGGCATTGCTGTGCCTGCCATTGCCCGCAGATGGTTGCCTGCAGCCACAGAGCTCCTCCCCTTTTAGGAGGCGTGGTTTGCATTTAAATCATGTTGTCAATGCCCAAAATTGAAGTCCCATCAAGCAAGCTGCCACTCGATAGCACAAGCAGCATTGGCAGCTCACCTATTGTAACTTCATTCACTTTTGTGGTCGGTCAGTAATGTCGACATGCACCCTGAGGTCGAGGTTTATTTTGGAAAATATAAATGCACGCAAACGACTTCTATCCTGCTGTTTCCAAAAGAATTACAGAAGGAATTACTTCTTTCCCTTTATGTAAAGGCCTCATTGTCCAAGGGTTGCTAATCATTGCTCATGTCATGAAATCACTCTGGGTCAAGGCGAATAGGTTCCTAAGTTCATAAGTTCATGGGAGATTTGATAGAGGTGTACAAGATTTTGATGGGTATAGATAGAGTGAATGCAAGCAGGCTTTTTCCACTGAGGCTAGGGGAGAAAAAAACCAGAGGGCATGGGTTAAGGGTGAAAGGAGAAAAGTTTAAAGGGAATATTAGGGGGGGCTTCTTCACGCAGAGAGTGGTGGGAGTGTGGAATGAGCTACCGGATAAAGTGGTAAATGCGGGGTCACTTTTAACATTTAAGAAAAACTTGGACGGGTTCATGGATGAGAGGGGTATGGAGGGATATGGTCCAAGTGCAGGTCAGTGGGACTAGGCAAAAAATGGTTCGGCACAGACAAGGAGGGCAAAAAGGCCTGTTTCTGAGCTGTAATTTTCTATGGTTCTATAAGGTATAGGAGCAGAATTAGGCCATTCGGCCCATTGAGTCTGCTCTGCTATTCGATCATGGTTGATATGCTCCTCATCCCCATTTCCCTGCCTTCTCCCCAAAACCTTCAACCCCAATTAAAAATCTGTCTAATTCCTCCTTGAATGTACTCACTGTCCCAGCATCCTCCATACTTTGGGATAGCGAATTCCACAGATTCACAACCTTTTGGAAGAAGTAGTTTCTCCTCAACTCTGTTTTAAATTTGCTACCCCTTATCCCAAGACTCTGACCTCTCGTCCTAGAATGCCCCACAAGAGGAAGCATCTGCTCCACGTTTACTTTATCCATGCCTTACATTCTTCTGGCCTGGATGTGGATGCGCAATGTGTTCCCAGCCATGGACGGCCCTGGAGAGAACATTTATGCGGGCAGCCAGCGTGAAACATGCTCTGTGAAAGGCTGAACGCTGCTGGGGAGGGTGGGCATGGAGGAAAGGGAAGGGGGTGGGATGGTGCTTCCAATGTGCTCCCTCAGGGAGACGGCTACTGCAGAGTTGTCTCAGGGAACGGCTGACATGGGAAAATTAAATATTGATGTTAAAACTACATCGTGAGTGTCTGGGCGGGATGATCATACACAGAGCTCAGTCTCCAGACACACGCATGTTCATTACATTTCAGCCCTGATAGTTCTTCCCGCCCTGGGTTGAGGTTGCAGCTAAAATGTGAAGGCTACCTGGCCAATCAGCCCACCCGCTGATCATAAAGAAGACAGGCCACATAAAATTGCGTTCAATTGCCCCTTTATGAACTAAGCTACCTGCTCGATTGTCAGTGGGTTCACCTCCGACTGTCACGTGCACCTGCCAACCGAAATATTTCGTGAGTTCATCATGACGGTGTGACGCGTGTCCAATTTCACACGCTTCCGGATCGGGAAAGCACGTGCCTGAGCAATGTAAAATTCTGGCTATCGGGCCCAATAAATAGCTCAGGCGTTATGGGGATTGAACCCGCGCTGTTGGTGTCACTCAGCACCACACTCCAGCCATCTAGATTCCCATTAAATGGAAGACGTGGCATCTTCTCCATCATCTCCCATGATTTCTACAACTCAGCAGTCTTACCTGTTCCTGAGGTGGAGATGCCGGCATTGGACTGGGGTGGGCACAGTAAGAAGTCTCACAACACCAGGTTAAAGTCCAACAGGTTTATTTGGAATCACGAGCTTTTGGAGCACTGCTCCTTCATCAGGTGAGGAGTTCTGCTCATTCATCACCTGCTGATAGAGCAGCCGTTGAAAGCTCATGATTCCAAATAAACCTGCTGAACTTTAACCTGGTGTTGTGAGACTTCTTATCTGTTCCTGGCTGCTACTTAGAGAGAGAGAGAGGCTCGGATCATAGAGCTTAGGGCTTGGAGGCTTGAAGGCCCACAACCTGGAGGAGGAAGGAGGATCAAGGGGACATCCGGACTGAGCCTGGCTTGCTGCTGCTTGAGCACATGGAGATTATGGGCACACTTCATGCTTTCCATTGCCAGCGGACAACTCGGGCACAGGATTGTGTAGCAGCTATGGGGAATAACATGATTTATTTTGATCATTCCTTTGTATTTTACATGATTTGGGTGCTTACTAGTTGTCCCCCTCTAAGAAGCTGGGCACTTCTGTTTGTTTGTTTGGCATGTCAGCTTCGACTCTCTCCAACGTTTACAGATGCACCATAGAAAGCATTCTTTCTGGTTGTATCACAGCTTGGTATGGCTCCTGCTCTGCCCAAGACCACAAGAAACTACCAAAGGTCGTGAATGTAGCCCAATCCATCACACAAACCAGCTTCCCATCCATTGACTCTGCCTATACTTTCTCGGCTGCCTCGGCAAAGCAGCCAGCGTAATTAAAGACCTCACGCACCCCGGGCATCCTCTCTTCCACCTTCTTCCTTCGGGAAAAAGATACAAAAGTCTGAGGTCACATACCAACCGACTTCTTCGGTTGAACAGCTTCTTCCCTGCTGCCGTCAGACTTTTGAATGGACCTACCTTGCATTAAGTTGATCTTTCCCTACACCCTAGCTATGACTGTAACACTACATTCTGCACTCTCATGTTTCCTTAGAACGTAGAACATAGAACAGTACAGCACAGAACAGGCCCTTCGGCCCACGATGTTGTGCCGAGCTTTATCTGAAACCAAGATCAAACTATCCCACTCTCTATCATCCTGGTGTGCTCCATGTGCCTATCCAATAACCGCTTAAATGTTCCTAAAGTGTCTGACTCCACTATCACTGTAGGCAGCCCATTCCACACCCCAACCACTCTCTGCATAAAGAACCTACCTCTGATATCCTTCCTATATCTCCCACCATGAACCCTACAGTTATGCCCCCTTGTAATAGCTCCATCCACCTGAGGAAATAGTCTTTGAACGTTCATTCTATCTATCCCCTTCATCATTTTACAAACCTCTATTAAATCTCCCCTCAGCCTCCTCCGCTCCAGAGAGAACAGCCCTAGCTCCCTCAACCTTTCCTCATAAGACCTACCCTCCAAACCAGGCAGCATCCTGGTAAATCTCCTCTGCACTCTTTCCAGCGCTTCCACATCCTTCTTATAGTGAGGTGACCAGAACTGCACACAATATTCCAAATGTGGTCTCACCAAGGTCCTGTACAGTTGCAGCATAACCCCACGGCTCTTAAACTCCAACCCCCTGTTAATAAAAGCTAACACACTATAGGCCTTCTTCACAGCTCTATCCACTTGAGTGGCAACCTTTAGAGATCTGTGGATATGGACCCCAAGATCTCTCTGTTCCTCCACAGTCTTCAGAACCCTACCTTTGACCCTGTAATCCACATTTAAATTAGTCCTACCAAAATGAATCACCTCACATTTATCAGGGTTAAACTCCATTTGCCATTTTTCAGCCCAGCTTTGCATCCTATCTATGTCTCTTTGCAGCCTACAACAGCCCTCCACCTCATCCACTACTCCACCAATCTTGGTGTCATCAGCAAATTTACTGATCCACCCTTCAGCCCCCTCCTCTAAGTCATTAATAAAAATCACAAAGAGCAGAGGACCAAGCACTGATCCCTGTGGCACTCCACTAGCAACCTGCCTCCAGTCCAAAAATTTTCCATCCACCACCACCCTCTGTCTTCGATCAGACAGCCAGTTACCTATCCAATCGGCCAACTTTCCCTATATCCCACACCTCCTTACTTTCATCATAAGCCGACCATGGGGGACCTTATCAAATGCCTTACTAAAATCCATGTATATGACATCAACTGCCCTACCTTCATCAACACACTTAGATACCTCCTCAAAAAATTCAATCAAATTTGTGAGGCGCGACTTGCCCTTCACGAATCCGTGCTGACTATCCCGGATTAATCCGCATCTTTCTAAATGGTCGTAAATCCCATCCCTAAGGACCTTTTCCATCAATTTACCAACCACCGAAGTAAGACTAACCGGTCTATAATTACCAGGGTCATTTCTATTCCCTTTCTTAAACAGAGGAACAACATTCGCCACTCTCCAGTCCTCTGGCACCATCCCCGTGGACAGTGAGGACCCAAAGATCAAAGCCAAATGCTCTGCAATCTCATCCCTTGCCTCCCAAAGAATCCTAGGATATATTTCATCAGGCCCAGGGGACTTATCGACCTTCAGTTTATTCAAAACTGCCAGTACATCCTCCCTCCGAACATCTATTTCCTCCAGCCTATTAGCCTGTAACACCTTCTCTTCCTCAAAAACATGGCCCCTCTCCTTGGTGAACGCTGAAGAAAAGTATTCATTCATCACCTCGCCTATCTCTACTGACTCCATACACAAGTTCCCACTACTGTCCTTGACCGGCCCTAACCTCACCCTGGTCATTCTTTTATTCCTCATATAAGAGTAAAAAGCCTTGGGGTTTTCCTTGATCCGACCCGCCAAGGACTTCTCATGTCCACTCCTAGCTCTCCTAAGCCCCTTTTTCAGCTCATTCCTTGCTAACTTGTAACCCTCAATCGAGCCATCTGAACCTTGTTTCCTCATCCCTACATAAGCTTCCCTCTTCCTTTTCACAAGACATTCCACCTCTTTCGTGAACCATGGTTCCCTCACTCGGCCATTTCCTCCCTGCCTGGCAGGGACATACCTATCAAGGACACCCAGTATTTGTTCCTTGAAAAAGTTCTACTTTTCATTAGTGCCTTCTCTATGAGTAGTATGCTCTGTCTGTATAGCATGCAAGAAACAGTACTTTTCACTGTATGTTAATACATGTAACAATAATAAATCAAATCAAATCAAGTTTCTTTGTTGTTTTATAACATTGGGGCAATACACTGTCTCCTACTGTTTCTAATGAAAAGAGTGGCATTGCATAATTGCTAAAGTCTCATTGATTGAAATTACAGAGATGAAGTACCCTGATATAATGGAATCAGTGCGCTCCCACTCACTGGAACGACACCAGTGCTGTACTCGCAGTCAATAAGGCCTGGTTGAAGCTGCCCACATTCGACTCACTGAAAACCTTAGCTATTTGATGCAGGGAAAAAAAAATATTTTCAGCCTATTTATGTGGGTTGGATTCAAACCCACATTCTGGAAGTGAAGGATGGTTGTTGTGGTTGATTTTAGCAGCCAGTTGTTCCGCCTCGTTTGTGTTCTGTTCAATTTGATTCAAAACGCTTCTTAACATTTTTGTTTTATTTCCCTGAGCTCAATTTCCAAGGTGTTCTGAAATGAAACTCAATGTGTTGTTTCCGGCAACAGATGTTTTGCTGGTTGAGCAGTGTTGGATTGTAGTAATTAATATTTGCTGAACTGCATTGGGAAAGTAATTGAGTGTCACTTTCTCAACAGATTCTGTCATTGTATAAAGAAGTGACAAAGAAAAACATACACTGCCAGGTTATAGAATAAATGACAACCATTTCCCGTTTGCAGTGCCTGGGACCTACTGAAATAAATTACTGGATTAATAATGCAGAGAATACGAGTTCAAACCTCACCATTGCAGTTTGGTGAATTGAAATTCAATTTTAAAAAGCCCAAAGTAAAAACTGATGTCAGTAGAACTGACCATGACTACTTCTCTCCCTTTCTCTCTCGCTCTCTATTATCTTCCCCCCTCTCTCCTTCTTTACCTACCTTTCTCTCTCTTCTTTCTCATCAGAGAGTGTGATAACCCCCCCCCCCCCCCCCGATGAGGTCCATGGGGAATCACTGATTGATCTCCCTGTGGGGTTCGTTGAGTACGAGTTCCCCTGGTAACAGGCAGTGGGGCCTGTCCAGCCGGAACTCATTATCTGAGCCTTTATAAGGCAGGCCCAAGACTGGGCCTGCTGAATTGTAGTCCCGAGCAGGGACTAGTGCGTGTACACCACGGTAGTGGTCTCACTTTACATTCTATAACAAACCACGTTCCATGGGTAGGAATAACAGCAAAATGGACTATTATTTAAAGGGTTAAAAAATTGCAGCATGTTACTGTGCAAAGGGACCTCGGTGTCCTTGTGCAAGAATCACAAGGAGTTGGTTTGCAGGTACAGCAGATAATTAAGAAGGCAAATGGAATGTTGTCCTTCATTTCTAGAGGGATGGAGTTTAAAAACAGTGAGGTTATGTTGCAGCTATATAAGGTGCTGATGAGGTCGCACCTGGAGTACTGTGTACAGTTTTGGTCTCCTTACTTGAGAAAGGATATACTGGCACTAGAGGGGGTGCAGAGGAGATTTACTAGGTTGATTCCGGAGTTGAGAGGGTAGGCTTGTGAGGAGAGACTGAGTAGACTGGGGCTATATTCATTGGAACTCAGAGGAATGAGGGGAGATCTTATAGAAATATATAAGATTATGAAGGGAATAGATAAGATAGAAGCAGGGAAGTTGTTTCCACTGGCGGGTGAAACTAGAACTAGGGGGCATGGCCTCAAAATAAGGGGGAGCAGATTTAGGACTGATTTGAGGAGGAACTTCTTCACACAAAGGGCTGTGAATCTGTGGAATTCCCTGCCCAGTGAAGCAGTTGAGGCTACCTCATTGAATGTTTTTAAGGCAAGGATAGATACATTTTTGAACAGTAAAGGAATTAAGGGCTATGGTGAGTGGGTGGGTAAGTGGAGCTGAGTCCATGAAAAGATCAGCCTTGATCTTATTGAATGGCGGAGCAGGCTCGAGGGGCCAGATGGCCTACTCCTGCTCCTAGTTCTTATGTTCTTATGTTCCTTTCCAACACAAACAGAAAATATTGGAAAATCTCAGGAAGTCTGACAGCATCTGTGGAGAGAGAATAGAGGCAACGTTTTGAGTCTGGATGACCCTTCATCAGAGCCCTAAGCCCAGAGCTTTGGCTCTGATGAAGGGACATCCAGACTCAAATCTTTAGATCTATTCTCTCTCCACAGATGCTGTCAGATGTGCTGAGATTTTCCAGCATTTTCTGTTTTTGTTTCAGATTGCTTTTATCTTACGTTCCTTTTCAGCTGGGCTTCCTGAATCATTACAGAGAGGCTCCAAGTGATTTTGAAAAAAATCTAAAGTAAAGATAAAATAAGGTTTGTATTTATTCATAGGATATTGGCGTCACTGGCTGGGTCAGCATTTGTTGCCCATCCTTCATGTCCTTCGTACTGAGTGGCTGCTGGGCCATTGCAGAGGGCATTATGTGTCAACCACATTGCTGTGGATCTGGAGTCACATGCAGGCCAGGCCAGAAGTACAGATGGTAGTTTTAATGTCTTAAAGGATGTTGGTGGACCAAGTGGGTTTTTACCATAATCCTGGTCATCATTAAATTTTTAATCCAGATTTCAAATTTCACCATCTGCTGTGGTGGGATTCGAACCCGGGTCCCCAAAGCATTACCCTGGATCTCTAGTCCAGTGATAATACCACTATGTCACCACTTACCCTGAAAAATACAGTTGCAAATTCTGGAAAAAAACAAGTTTAAGTTTATTTATTAGTCACAAGTAGGCTTACGTTAACACTGCAATGAAGTTACTGTGAAAATCCCCTAGTTGCCACATTCTGGCGCCTGTTCGGGTACACTGAGGGAGAATTTAGCATGGCTAATCAACCTAACCAGCACGTCTTTCGGACTGTGGGAGGAAACTCACGCAGATACGGGGGAATATGCGGACTCCGCACAGACAGTGACCCAAGCCGGGAATCGAACCTGGGTCCCTGGCGCTGTGAGGCAGCAGTGCTAACCACTGTGCCATGCAAGGAAAGAGGACTGGGTAATGTCCTGGATTTTGATGAAGTTTTCACCTGGTGTGTTAACCTGTCTTCTGTGGATGTTGATAGTCTCTGTGCATTCCCACTGCTCTGAAACACATCTATTAATTCTACTGTGGTAACAGCTTCAAGTGTGTTATCTCTTGATAGATACATGCATTTTATAAAAAGCACGCTTTGTGTTTGGCCTGACAACCTTCACAGTTTTTTACAGGACATGAGAAACAATCCAATTAGTTCTTTGAACTCTTATGCTGTCAAAGCTTTGTAGTGGGTTCAAAATGGACTTGCATGTGACATTTAAAAATCACAACTCACCAAATGAGCACACAGCGTAAACATGTCTCAGAACAATAATCAAACTGATAAAATCAAAACACTCTGCTTCCAAGTAATTAATGATAGGACATTTCTAAGGGAAAATGGAGATGGTTTTGCTTTAATTAAACTGATAATGAATTCCACAGTAAAAGAGAACTCAATTTGGAAATAAAGGAATATTCTCAGTGATGATATATTGGCCAATTAAGATTCAAACAAATCAAACTGTTAACAGCTTGGTAAAGATGTTGGTGTAGGACTTATAAATAGACCAATTTCTACACTGTCACATCAATTTGGCTAAAAGATTGATCAATATATCCTTGTCTTGTTGAAGTAGACCTAATGCAGATTGATATTGGAGTGGCGTTCAAACAGAAATGGGTCTAACAAGGTCTGAGTCCACCTAAATTAAAATATTTCAAGTTGGCAACACTTGGAACAGAAAACTTATGACACCGACACATCACCTTACTGAAGAAAAATGACTCTTTCCTTGCTAAATGATGGTGATATTTAGAAATAAAGAGATAAATCAGAGGGATAATTCAGAGATTTTGTTAGGTGATGGTAACAAGTTGTGCAGTTTGTTATGAGGCTATGCCCCTTTATTTTTCAAAATATGACTTTCAACTTTCATCTGATTGGGATTTATGCAATTTGAGTTGCAACTGAGACAACTGCTTAAAAATACAATGCCACATTCCAAGACAGAGGTGAGAAACCAACAAATTGCCCTCAGGGGAGTGTGAAGAGAGTGACATTTCCTGCAATCCAGACCCCCATTGAAACTCATCACTGTCTAAGGAAGAGGCATTAAAATGCAAAGTGCTCAATAATGAAACAATGGCTGCCACAGGCAGACTCACCTAAAACCTTTTGCGAATATACAATGGGTGAAGTGTTTCAAGGCAAGGCTGCCAGCCACTAGAGAGAGATTGATAAAAGAGAGAGATAAAAACTGTCCCCAGGCATTAACTGACCTGTTAATCATCCCCAAATCAAGCTCCATTCAGCAATCCTCAAAGGATCATAAAAGCCCAGAACACTGCATTAGTCCAGGTTAAAATCAGCATGATACCCATTATATTGCTTCAGTAACAATTAGAGGACACCGGTTACAAACATTTTGGTGCCAACAGCTTCGAGGGCCCATTAGAAACACCCTGCAAAGGAACATGATTAAAATACATTTCTTAAAGGCACAGTATTGTCACAACAGATAAATACATTCTGATTTGGAATAGAGCATATCCTTGTGAAAAAGGAACTTAAATCTTTGCTGCGACTACCGGAGCAGGTTGAATAGAGGGGAGCTAGTTCGCCCCTTCTCACCTGGTCATAAAAGTAGCAGTTCATATGGGTGGTTTTGGGAGGAATCACTAGGATGGGATTTGTTTCAAATTTACAGGTTTTGACTTTGATGTAAAAGGTGTCGTGAAATTTGAATGCAGAGTCAACCAAGTTGTCCTTCAGCAGAATTGCTTTTGAAGTGGACAGTGGATTCTGCCCAAAGCCGACTGGGAACTGCCAGAGTTGGTAGGGACTCAGCTCACCTGTTTTCAGAATGTCCCCCAGGGTTCCTGCTGGAGACAGCATGGTTATCTGTAAGAAGCCATGAGGGAATCTGGGCTACATTGCTATTTGGTCTTATGTCACACCAGCCTTCCTCCTGTTCATAGAATCATAGTATCATAGAATCATAGAATCCCTACAGTGCAGAAGAGGCCATTCGGCCCATAGAGCCTTCACTGAATTTTATCCAGTCCCTTTCTCCTGCCCTATTCCCGAACCTGCATATTTACCATGGCTAATCCATCTAACCTTCATATCTTGGACACTAAAGGGGCAATTTAGCCTGGCCAATCCACTAACCTGCTCATCTTTGGACTGCGGGAGGAAATCAGAGCACCCGAAGGAAACCCACGCAGTCACAGGGAGAACGTGCAAACTCCACACAATGACCCAAGGTTGGAATTGAACCCGGATCCCTGGTGCTGTGAAGCAGCAGTGCTAACCACACTGCCACCGTGCCGCCCATTTGTTGCAGTGTAACAGTGAGTGGTGTTTACAGGTTTCTCCAGTCCAGCATTTTTCACCTTTTAATGGCGGCAAACAGCCCAAACGTGAATGTTAAATGCCCTCTTGGGAGCGTTAAGTGCAAAGCTCCCTTTTCCCAGGGACCATCTTCCTACATCACCCCTTAGGCTGTGGCACTCTCAACAGTGGGCAACTTAATTCTTGTTTCAGCCCCGTCCATTTTTACTGACCGTTGGAGGGTTGCCATAAACTGATGTGGATTAACAGAAGCTGACAGATACAGGCACTAAGGCTGGATAGTGTATCACTGGTAGGCCATTAATTAATAAGTCGGCTGATAACAGTCCTCAAATCGAGCCTTGGGAACAACCATCAACATTCTGTATGGATCTGGTATACCAGTCTGTATGGGATGAGAAAACAGTTTAGCAAGTAAAGAGCACTTTGAAAGTAGAAATGACTCATTGTGTTTTAAAGTAACTGCACACTTTTGATTGCCAGCAGGTCATAGACTTCATATAACTTTATTCACTGTTTCATATTGTTCTATTAACATTCACCACTGCCTGTGCAATGAACAACTGAAGTGATTCTGGATATCACTAATGTAAGTTCTGAGCAGGGGGTCATTAATGAAATTGGACTCATTTTCTTCGGTGAAGGTAAGAGTCGAATGGGGAGATTTAATTGAAGTTCTCAAGATTGTGTATTGACTCACCAATATTGAATAAGAACAAAATAAGCAGGAGCTAGAGTCGCTGTTAGGCCACTTGAGCCTTCTCCGCCATTAATAACATTGCAAAATGTACCTCAACTCCACCTTCCCATACCACCCGATATCCCTTGAGTCTTTTAGTGTTCAAAAATTGACTGGTCTCAACCTTAATTGCAATCAATGATTGAACATCTCTAGGGTAGAGAACTGTGAGATTCATAACTCGATGGGTGACTTTTCTTTTCTCATCATAGTCCTCATTCATGCTGAACTTTTCAAAATAGCCATGTTTTAAATACCCTTCTAACTTAGTGTAAGATACAAAATTCTGGAGGCATCCCAGCTCAGAGACATGCCCATGCAATCTGGTTGCCATGGAGAGAGAAAGTCGAACAGAAACCCGCTGAAATGGGTTTACCGTATTTACACCTTATCCAGTGTCTCACAGAAAAGAGAAACTATTTTTGAGAAACCGTGAAGATGCTATCGTGGAGAAGCTGAGATAGACTGGTCTGTTTGCGAGAGTTTGTTTTCTGTTTGAAAGGTAAGAAGGAACATATGGGATTCTTGGAGATTTAGGGAACAGGGAGTTGCTGAAGTGGGCCTTGCTGGTGAAGATTGAATCCCGAAAACCCATAGCGAATGATTTTCAAAGGACACTGGAAGTTTCAATCCAGTGTGACAGAGAAATATGAGCCTATTAAAGGTCTGTGAATTGCTTTGGAAATGTTCCCATCATCCTATATATCTGTGAGAGATCTGGCACACATCAAAGAGGCTTTTAAGATGTCTCTCTGTTGAGTTGTTAGTGAATGCAAAGTTCTTTAGTTCAGTTGCATTAGTTTTCTATTAATTAATATTTGATCTATGTTGAGTTTAGATTGTTTGCTATGGTAACAGTCTTAAAACTTGAAATCTTTTTGTTTGGTTATTTCCATTGGTCGCTGGGAAATTCATCTCATTTGAAAACGTTCTCAGTGTCTCTCTGATAATTGTAACAGTTGTAATTGGCCAATTGCTTAATCTGAAGCTGTGATCCCAGCCAGGAAATATTCTCCCTGCATCTAACCTTTCAAACTCTTTAAGAATGAGATCAAACTCTTGTTCTTCTAACCTCTGGGGAATATTGGCCTGGACTACTCAATGCCTCCTCATAGGATAATCCCCTTATCTCAGCAATCATGAGGCAAGTATATTTTCCCTTAGGTAAGGAGACTAAAACTGTCTCATCACCTCACCATCCTGTAGAAATTAAAAGGAAGATGTATAGAGCGTCTCAGGAAAAGTCAGGTGGAAGTTTGACAAAGGATTATAGACTGATAGAATCCTTATGGTGCAGAAAGAGGCCATTCAGTCCATCCATGTTCTTCCCTCTGCCCTATCACCATAACCCTGCGCATTTGCTATGGTCAACCATCTAACCTACACATCTTTGGACACTAAGGAGCAATATAGCATGGCCAATACACCTAACCTACACATCTGTGGAAATGGGAGGAAACCGGAGCACCCGGAGGAAACCCATGCAGACATGGTGAGAATCAAACCCGAGTCCCTGGCACTGTGTGGCAGCAATGCTAACCACTGTGTCACCATGGGAAGGTTATCAGGGTAGCACACTAATGCAGAGTGTATAAAAATGGGACCAAGAGATAATTTGGTCTGTTTAGGTGAGAAAGAAGGGTTACATGTACAAAGTGCTTTGATCCATAGAATCCATAGAAGATGACATATTGCTAAAAATTCTTGTTTCCTCGCCATCCTTTTGCCCTCATAATAATGACTGTGCTATTAAGTAACGTTTACTGTGATCTAATTGATATTTGTGCAACTAATGCATTATTTAAAATTACCCTTTGATGTCTTTGCCCGGGTTAAACCAGTAAACCCTTTCAGGCGTGATACTAAGTGCCGTTATGCAGACTGATGGAGCAAAGCTTATCAAAGACTGTCCTAATACCTTATGTACATCAGGAAAGATGATTACACCTCAATCAAAAGTTAGATATGTGCAGTCAGTGTGCTCTAAGCTCTTAGGTGTGAATGTTTGTTCTGAATATGAGTCATAAACTTCTGAATATGAGTCATAAACTACCATGCACCGGGGACTCGTTGAGTCAGTGATCCTCGAAGAACACGTGAGGTTCAGGCCTGCTCTCAATTATTGCAATCAAGTTTTGGCCCTTGCGATGCATGTCAAGAATTCCAGATGAAATCCAAGGCCTAATGAAGCCTGTTTTCATTCTTTCATGGGATTTGACCAACGTTGGTAAAACCTGCATTTGTGGCTCACCCCTAACTGACCCTGAGAGAAGGTGGGGGGGGTGAGCTGTCTTCTGGAACCGCTATAGCCCATCTGTTAGGAAGGAAATTCCAGGAGTTTGGACGAGCGATAGTGAAGAAATGAGTATATATTTCCATGTCAGGATAGTGTGTGGCTTGGAGCAGAACTTGGAGCTGGTGGTGTTCCCATGCATCTGCTGCCCATGTCTATCTAGGTTGTTGAGGTGAGAGTGCCTAGCTAGACCTGTCAAAGGACTGATGTTCAAACTCACAGTTATTATGTCCCAGCCTCAGAATACTAGCCGTGCTAAAGATTGACAAAGGAAGCTCGCCCTCATTCCTTAACAAGTCTCAGTGCTCACACCGACACTCTTCAATGTCTTCACGAGTAAGAAGCTGCTAATAAAGGCCCACAAATCTGCATGTGTAGATGCACCATAGAAAGCATTCTTTCTGGTTGTATCACAGCTTGGTATGGCTCCTGCTTTGCCCAAGACCGCAAGACGCTAGAAAAGGTCGTGAATCTAGCCCAATCCATCGCACAAACCAGCCTCCCATCCATTGACTCTGTCTACACTTCCCGTTGCCTCGGCAAAGCAGCTGGCATAATTAAGGGTCCCACACACCTCGGACATTCTCTCTTCTATCTTCTGCCTTTGGGAAAAAGATACAAAAGTCTGAGGTCACGTACCAACCGATTCAAGAACAGCTTCTTCCCTGCTACTGTCAGACTTTTGAATGGACTTACCTCACATTAAGTTGATCGTTCTCTCCACCCTAGCTATGACTGTTACACTACATTCTGAACTCTCTCATTTCCTTCTGTATGAATGGTATGCTTTGTCTGTATGGAGCGCAAGGAACGATACTTTTCACTGTATGTTGATACATGTGACAATAATAAATCAAATCAAATCAAACCTTGCTCTGGCTATACAAGCAGTTGCCTTTGAAGGTGCTAAGCACAAAATCAAAGTGCCCTTCTACAGCAATACTGTGCAGCATGACTCAACTTTAACCTATTGTAGGAGGAAACTGCTAATCTTCTACCTTAAACTGGCATCCACCAAGACAAATGGCAGAATTTTCCTGTCCCACCTGCCATGTGAATTGTAGCAGGTGGGACAGAAAATTTTGTGGACGATGCAAAGATCTGTTGACCTCAGGCAGGAATTTCCGGTTTAGGGGAAAGGGTTGGGAACACAGAGATCTGTCAATCATTGCATCCCCCATCTCCTGCTTGCCTTTGTGGCCGATCCCCCCACACCCGGACTGATCGCACTCCACCCACCCACGGACCACTAGATCCCCCATGTTCATCATGACGCTCTGCAGACGATGCTCCCCACTGCACATAGACTGGTCAATTGTGGGTTGCAGTGTTCCCCCCCCCACCCCCCCCCTCCGATGGCTGGTTGCAGAGCACACAGCGTCCCCCCACCCATCTCTCCTTATGTCCTGCTCCCTTCAGGCCGTGCCCCCTCCCAATTGGCCCTGTCCCTCTCAGGCTCCATCCACTTGGCACTGCCCCGTGCCTGGTGAGCACTCCCAGTGTGCCAGGCTGGCAGTGCCAGGGTTCCCGGTGGGCAGTGCCAGGGTGCCAGGCTGGCTGTCCCTCTGTCCCCGACTTCCCAGGAGGGGGCCTCAATGTTATACAGCCCTATCGGTGAGGCCATCATGACAGGTCTGTGTTGATGGGGACCATATGTGATCCGTGCTGGTTCGGACCTCTCCCGGCAAGGTCACAAAGGCAAGTGAGCCCGGACAATTGTGTCTTGGACTCACTTATAAAATTTAAACTCTAATTTTAATGGAATTTAAATATTACAATCTGAAAATGGTGTGAGGCTGATCTCGTCGACATCCGGTATCGGTGTGATCTTGAGAGGTGAGAAATCTCTCGGCTCTCTCGCAATCTCACCGGCTTGCCCCACCCATCGGCCAATGGTAAGATCATTTTTGGCTTTAGCTGGGATACTCTTGTGCAACCCAGATTTTCCTCGTTCCGCCACCGCTGATTGTGCTTTCAGCTGCCTAGTCTCTTGAACTCTCTGCCTAAACCTCCCCTCCTCTTTCAAGAAGCATCTTAATATCTAACACTTAGACAAAGACCTGTCCTAATATCTCCTTGTGAGATTCAGAGTCAAATTTCTTTCGGTAGCACTCCTTCAAATTGCCTTGGAACATTTCATCCCCTCTAAAGCTTTATAAGACCCTCGTCAGACCCCACTTGGAGTACTGTGCTCAGTTCTGGTCGTCTCATTACAGGAACGATGTAGAAATTATTGAAAGGGTGCAGAGGAGATTTACAAGGATGTTGCCTGGATTGAGTGGCATGCCTTATGAGGATAGGTTGAGGGAGCTCGGTCCTTTCTCCTTGGAGAGACGAAGGATGAGAGGTGACCTGATAGAGGTGTACAAGATGTTGAGAGGTTTAGATCGGGTGGATTCTCAGAGGCTTTTTCCCAGGGCTGAAATGGTTGCTACGAGAGGACACAGGTTTAAGGTGCTGAGGAGTAGGTACAGAGGAGATGTCAGGGGTAAGGTTTCACTCAGAGGGTGGTGGGTGAGTGGAATCGGCTGACGTCGGTGGTGGTGGAGGCAAACTCGATAGGGTCTTTTAAGAGACTTCTGGATGATTACCTGGGACTTAATAGGATTGAGGGTTATAGGTAAGCCTATATATAGGCCTAGGTAGGTAGGGACATGACCGGCGCAACTTGTGGGCCGAAGGGCCTGTTTGTGCTGTAGTTCTAAAGGTGCTATACCAATACAGGCGGTTGTTGTTCATAGGATTCGTAGAATCCCTGCAGTTCAGAAGGAGGCCATTCGGCCCATCGAGCCTGTACCGACAGCAATCGTACCCAGGCCCTATCGCTGCAACCCACATATTTACCCTGCTAATCCCCCTGACACTAAGGGCCAATTTGCCATGGCCAATCAACCTAACCTGCACATTTTTGGAGTGTGGCAGGAAACTGGAGCACCCGGAAGAAACCCACGCAGACGCAAGGAGGACGGGCAAACTCCACACAGACAGTGACCCCAGGCCGGAATTGAACCTGGGTCCCTGGCGCTCTGAGGCAGCGGTGCTAACCACTGTGCCACCATGCTGCTGTGTTGCTAGAGGACAGTGTGAGTTGAGCACTGTCGGTTCAGTGGGAATGAGCAATCGCCTCAACTATTGTTTTCAACAAATTACAGCTGCGATTGATCAAAAAGTTTGAATTATCCTGATCTGTATTTTCCAATATTTCCTCTTTTTAAAAATCTATTTTCATGTCAAATCCCCATGTCCACATTTATAATGGGAGCTTACAATGTCTAACTTCTCACAGTGTAATTACACCACTCCTGAGAGTGTAATTAAAGCCTGATCAGTTTACATTGGCAGTATTTCTGTAAATGTGCACTCAGGAATTTATAATAGAAGAAGTTGTGAGAAAGAGAATTCAGATGGAAGATTTTTTAATATATGGATAGATTTTCTGAAATTTGCCTTTACACTCTGTTACAAATTTAGCTTCAAGTCAAACCAGCAGGAGATATCCATTTAAAAAGAATCTATTTTCTGAGTGAGCTTCGGTTTTTTAAATGGCAAAAGCTTGATTTATTTTTTTAGTTCCAGTGAAATATCCTGTTTTAATCATCAGGTTCCCTGACTTTAGGCCTTTTGAAAGAATAACTCTGCAGGATTATGACTTACGGCATCTTGTTATCTGTTTCTTCTGATTTCTGCCACTCTTGCCTGAAAACATGACTGGATTTTGCTTCCTTCAGCACTAGCCACTTCTCTGGGTCCTGAAAGATATTCTGCTGTGGATGCCATCGCTGGTCACTTTCTGTTCTTGCCTTTTTCCACATATTATCCCCAATTATCCCTACAGTGCAGAGGGAGGCCATTCGGCCCATTGACTCTCTGACAGAGTTTCTTACCTCTCGTCCCCACAGTAACCCCACACACATGCCATGGCTAATCAATCTAACCTACACATCTTGGGACAATAAGAGGCAATTTAACATGACCAATCCATCTAACCTGCACATCTTTGGAGTGTGGGAGGAAACCGGAGCACCTGGAGGAAATCCACGCGGACACGGGGAGAATGGGCAAACTCTACGCAGACAGCCACTCAAGGCTAAAATTGAACCCGGGTCCCTGGCACTGTGAGGTAGCAGTTCCAACCACTGTGCCACCATGCCGTCCCATCTGTGTGTGGAATACATCTCCCCTCGCAAACTCAGAGGCACTGAGGCAAATCTTAGAGACTCTGACAGCTGCCCCAACTGATTTGATTTGATTTGATTTACTATTGTCACACATATTGGTATACAGTGAAAAGTATTGTTTCTTGCGTACTATACAGACAAAGCATACTGTTCATAGAGAAGGAAAGGAGAAAGTGCAGAATGTAGTGTTACAGTCATAGCTAGAGAAAGATCAACTTAATGTGAGGTAGGTCCATTCAAAAGTCTGATGGCCGCAGGGAAGATGACCTAATGCTGATTGGGAACCACATCTGGGGACATCCTGCTCTGTTTTGCTCACTATCTTGCCAGGCATTGCATTTACCCATTAGGAAGGGCAGGAATCCCCTGATGCTTTGGGTATAAGGTTGTTAACCTTATTTCCAAGGACTCTCCTGGCATCAAGCATGGGGAAGCATCACTCGGGCATGAGAAAAAAAATATGTTTTAGTTTTCATTTTCTTTGAACTAGTTATAAAATGATGGGAAAGGCTGTTCACTGATAAAATAAGGATAAACTGTTTCCCAATTGGTGTGGCAAGGGAGAGGGGTGAGAATGGACGCGTTGAGAGGATTGGCCATGTTAAATTGCCCCAAGATGTGTAAGTAAGGGGGATTAACGGTGTAAACATGTGGGGTTATGAGAATGGAGCCTGGGTATCATGCTCTGTCGGAGAGTTGGTGCAGACTTGATGGGCCGAATGGCCTCCTTCTGCACTGTAGGGGTTCTATGAACCTATGAGTGACCGATGGCAGATATTTGAAGGCCGAACTGTTGTCAAAAGAAAGTCATGTGATGAAAGCTCCATCAGAACAACCCGAGCGAATGATGGGGGTAGGATATGTGGGGGAAGGGTGGGGTGGAGTGGTCTTGGAGTGCAGCTGGTTAGAAAAGAATTCCCTGAAGCACCAAACATCTCCAGACACATCTAGGGAGGAGAGGTTTTTGGAGATACTTTGGCAATCTCCCGAGGTGTTTTGTTGTCATTCTCATTAATGTTAAATCTAAGTATTAATTAAAGATGAATGCTTTTTCAATTATTTATAGCAATGTATGTTTTAAAATGTGTCGAGCAGCCAGTGGTCATAATCAAGAAATTCAATTAGTAACACTCAAACGTGGCTGGTTTCTGGTTACATTGGGAATGAGATTTAATGAGAAAATCTGTTTTTAATAACTATCCGACTTACATCCTGACTGTTTTGACAATGGATGAACCTATCAGGGCTGGTGATATTAAATAGATAGATCAACATGTTGAATGTGCGTGTAACATATATTAGATTAATTATATATTCAATTAACTGCAATGAGTATAGTCAACCTTTAAATTACCAAGGTGCTGCAGCAGAGATTAGAAATTGCTAAGGATCAGCTTCCCGATTTTTTTTTTAAAGGATCTATTCCATGTGATAGATTTCCGAGTTTTTAAATGAAATTCGTTCTCAAGGTCTGATGATGGGGCATTTTGCTCACATCAAAAGATGTTACAATATGCACAGCACTTCTGCTAGTATGAAATGAAACTCCAGATACACAGATTCTACCAGGACTTACAATGCTGCCTGTGACAACAGAACCCGCAGATTATCGACCTTTATGTAATATAATTCTTGTATTCCAGGAGCTGTTTTCAAACCAGGTTAATTTGGGGATTCGTCAGATTGGAGTCGGTGATCTGGATTAAGCTTTTCATTCCCATTCGCGTACTAGGATCTCGTAGACTCTAAATGGATTAGAAGTGCGGCTCTGAAAAAAAGATGTTCAGGTCTCTGCATGCGCTTATTGATTTCAAAAATGCAACATAACACACAGACTCCTGTTATATTGCTTATCGTACAGCAAGCCCAGTCATTTTTAAGCTTGACGTTTTATGTCGCCATCCCCGCCGCTGAATTTCTTTTTGCTGCTGAATATTATGAAACTTGCTGGGGATTGAGTGGTAGATTTTTCACCTATTAATGTTTTCTTGGCTCCCCTTTCAATCATATTCCTCCTCTCCCCTCAATCCTCAACACGTGAGACTGAGTGCAATGGCGGGTGGTTTCAGCCACCCCGCTGGTCACATGGAGGGAATTCGCACCCGGTTCTGCTCTTGGAAGCTCATTAATCAATGCACAGATGAGCATCGGGCCAAATCACCCCGTGCGTCGGGAGATGATTCATCCGCACGCCCGCCGTCAGCTGGTGGGGTCGAAGGTCACAATATTTAAACACCAATCCAAGACACACACCTCACACTCTCCAACCCACCAGTCTTCAAGATGTGTGCAGAAGTGTCCTCCAGCCACAAGGAGGCTGGAAACCTCAAGAAGAAGTTAGCACCTCGCTTCGCCCACCTTGCTCAGAGTAGTGCGGGCGCACAGGCGTGTCCTGTATCCCAGTGATACCTCCAAGAAGCAGACACGATGGGCCAAAGGGCTTCTTTCTGTGCTGTAAAGCTCTATGACTCAATGTTATAACTAGCTTCATGTCTCCAGCCTGGGAGGCCGTCACAGAGCAGGTCGGCACAGCTGACAACAGCGCCCGAGGTGCCACCCCCCCCCCCCCCCCCCCCCCGCCCTCCCTCTAGTTCGCCTTCTGGCAAGGAATTGCTTCTTTGCATTGCCAGATTGTGAAGGGTCTAACACAGTGCGATGGTGCAGGAAACCCTCAGTAGTTCTGTGAGCCACCTGAGCCGTCCAAGCAGCTGAATTGCATCTTCAGAAGCCCAATGGTCTGCTCTGTAAAGGTGTGTGTGGAACTTTGAGCAACATTGCACCTCCCCCTGGAATGACTCTGAGGGCAACGCACAGGTGCCATCAGCCAATGTTTCAGTGGGGATCCCTTATCCCCAAGCAGCCATCCCTGCCAATGTGCTGGCCCCTTGAAACTCTCAGGCATGTGGGCGTAACTCAGGATGTAGGAGTCATGGCAAATCCCAGCGTAACATGCACAAACATGCAGGATGTGCCTCTGATGGTCACATTGATGGAATGGTAGTTCTTGTTCTTATAAACATTAGGAGCTGCTGCCGTTCACCAGGTGGGGTCTGCTCTATGTGGACATGCCTTAAAATCTCACACATCATTGTAACACAGTCCACATTGCCCGCTTGATCCCTTGTACCCAGTTATAAAGTAACAGTCAGTAAAATATCCATTTGTGGGCTGATAAATTGAAGCTAACTACTAATGCAAGTGACACACTTCATAACTGAAAAAACTGGGAGCCTGGAAGAGGGTGTGGTGTGACTTGTAGGTCGAATATATGAAAGCACATGATTTTTGGGGCCAATTAAATGGGCTCATCTTATACACCAGGTCGACTTATACGCAGTGAGCTGCATTAACATGTCGGAACAAGGAAAGGCCATTTGGCCCCTCCAGTTCGTTCTGCCATTCAATAAGATTGTAGCTGATCTGACTGTGACCTTAACTCCATTTTCCTGCCTGCCTCCTTTGACACCCTTGTAGATCAAAAATCTGCCTAAAGCAATCTTAAATATAATCAATAACCCAACCTCAACTCTTTCGGGTAGAGAATTCCAAAGAGTAACCCTCTGAACGAATAAATTCCTCCATATTTAATGGGATACCCCATAGTTTGAAACTGTGCCCCTTGTAGATTTTCTCATGATAGGAAACATCCTATAAGACCATAAGACCATAAGATATAGGAGAAGAATTAGGCCATTTGGCCCATCAAGTCTGCTCCGCCATTCAATCATGGCTGATATGATTCTCATCCCCATTCTCCTGCCTTCTCCCCGTAACCCTTGATCCCCTTATTGAACAAGAACCTATCTATCACTGTCTTAAAGACACTCAATGACCTGGCCTCCACAGCCCTCTGTGGCAATGTGTTCCACAGATTCACCACCCTCTGGCTGAAGAAATTCCTCCTCATCTCAGTTTTAACGGAGCGTCCCTTCATTCTGAAGTTGTGCCCTCGAGTTCTAGTCTCTCCCACTCGTGGAAACATCTTCCACCCTGTAAAGCTCCCTCAGGATCTTGTACATGTTCAATCAGAACATCTCTTATTCTTCTAAACTCCAATGAATACAGGCACTCCCTGCATAACCATTTCATTCCGAGAATCAATCTGGTGAACTCTCCCTAAACTGTCTCCAGTGCAAGTCAAGGAGACCAAATCTGCACGTGGTACTCTGGGAGGTCTCACCAATGCTCTGTACAGTTGGAACAAGACTTCCCAACTTTTGTACCCAATCCCCCTTACAATAAATGCCAACATTCCATTTGCCTTCCTAATTACTTACGGGTACCCACACACTAGCTCTTTGTCGTCCATGTACAAGGACACCAGATCCCTCTACCACCACATTCTTTAGTCTCTTCCTATTTAAATAACACTCTCCTTTTCCATTCTTCTAGCCAAAGTAAACAACCTCACATTTTCCCAAATTTACTCCTTTTGCCAAAATTTTGCCCACCTACTTAACCTATTTGTATCCCTATGCAGACACTTCGGGTGGGATTTTCCAGCCACGCTTGTCCCAAGACTGGAAAGTCCTGCCCGAGGTCAACTTTTGCATGGACCTGTCCCGCCTGCTACGATTCCCGTGGCGGACGGGATGGGAAAATTCTGCTCTTTGTTTTGAATGACACGTAGATAGGCGGAAGAGCAAGTTGTTATGAGGATATTGGGATTCTGCAACGGGATATAGATAGATTGGGTGACTGAACGAAAACCTGGAAAATGGAGTTTAATTGGTGGGGGGGGAAGTGTGAGGTCATGCACTTTGGTAGGAGGAATCAAAAGGCAGATCATTATCTAAATGGAGAGTGATTGGGAGTGAATGAAGTACAGAGGGATCTAGGTGTTCTAGTGCATGAATCTGAAAAAGCTAGCAGGCAGGTCCAACAAGTATCAGAGCAAATCAGAGTGGATAAATCCCCAGGAGCAAATCAGAGTGGATAAATCCCCAGGACCAGACAGGGTATTCCCACGGACCTTGAGGGAAGCTAGTGTTGAACTTGCAGGGGCCCTGGCAGACATATTTAAAATGTCAGTATTCACGGGGGAGGTGCCGGATGATTGGAGGGTGGCTCATGTTGTTCCGTTGTTTAAAAAAGGTTCCAAAAGAAATCCGGGAAATTATCGGCCAGTAAGTTTGACGTCGGTGGTGGGCAAGTTATTGGAAGGTGTGATAAGGGATAGGATCTACAAATATTTGGATAGACAGGGACTTATTAGGGAGAGTCAACATGGCTTTGTGCGTGGTAGGTCATGTTTGACCATCTATTAGAGTTTTTCGAGGAGGTTACCAGGAAAGTGGATGAAGGGAAGGCGGTGGATGTTGTCTACCTGGATTTCAGCAAGGCCTTTGACAAGGTCCCTCATGGGAGGTTAGTTAGGAAGGTTCAGTCGCTAGGTATACATGGGGAGGTAGTAAATTGGATAAGACACTGGCTCAATGGAAGAAGCCAGAGAGTGGTTTTGGAGGATTGCTTCTCTGAGTGGAGGCTTGTGACTAGTGGTGTGCCGCAGGGATCGGTGTTGGGTCCATTGTTGTTTGTCATCTATATCAATGATCTGGATGATAATGTGGTAAATTGGATCAGCAAGTTTGCTGATGATACAAAGATTGGAGGTGTAGTGGACAGTGAGGAAGGTTTTCAAAGCTTGCAGAGGGATTTGGACCAACTAGAAAAATGGGCTGAAAAATGGCAAATGGAATTTAACGCAGACAAGTGTGAGATATTGCACTTTGGAAGGACAAACCAAAGAAGAACGTACAGGGTAAATGGTAGGACTCTGAAGAGTGCAGTTGAACAGAGGGATCTGGGAATACAGGTACAGAATTCCCTAAAAGTGACGTCACAGGTGGATAGGGTCGTAAAGAGAGCCTTTGGTACATTGGCGTTTATAAATCGGAGTATCGAGTATAAAAGTTGGAGTGTTATGGTAAGGTTATATAATAAGAAGTTTAACAACACCAGGTTAAAGTCCAACAGGTTTATTTGGTAGCAAAAGCCACACAAGTTTTCGGAGCTCTAAGCCCCTTCTTCAGGTGAGTGGGAATTCTGTTCACAGACAGAGCTTATAAAGACACAGACTCAATTTACATGAATAATGGTTGGAATGCGAATACTTACAACTAATCAAGTCTTTAAGAAACAAAACAATGGGAGTGGAGAGAGCATCAAGACAGGCTAAAAAGATGTGTATTGTCTCCAGACAAGACAGCCAGTGAAACTCTGCAGGTCCACGCAACTGTGGGAGTTACAAATAGTGTGACATGAACCCAATATCCCGGTTGAGGCCGTCCTCGTGTGTGCGGAACTTGACTATCAGTTTCTGCTCAGCGACTCTGCGCTGTCGTGTGTCGCGAAGGCCGCCTTGGAGAACGCTTACCCGAATATCAGAGGCCGAATGCCCATGACCGCTGAAGTGCTCCCCAACAGGAAGAGAACAGTCTTGCCTGGTGATTGTCGAGCGGTGTTCATTCATCTGTTGTCGCAGCGGATGAATGAACACCGCTCGACAATCACCAGGCAAGACTGTTCTCTTCCTGTTGGGGAGCACTTCAGCGGTCACGGGCATTCGGCCTCTGATATTCGGGTAAGCGTTCTCCAAGGCGGCCTTCGCGACACACGACAGCGCAGAGTCGCTGAGCAGAAACTGATAGCCAAGTTCCGCACACACGAGGACGGCCTCAACCGGGATATTGGGTTCATGGCACACTATTTGTAACTCCCACAGTTGCGTGGACCTGCAGAGTTTCACTGGCTGTCTTGTCTGGAGACAATACACATCCTTTTAGCCTGTCTTGATGCTCTCTCCACTCACATTGTTTTGTTTCTTAAAGACTTGATTAGTTGTAAGTATTCGCATTCCAACCATTATTCATGTAAATTGAGTCTGTGTCTTTATAAGCTCTGTCTGTGAACAGAATTCCCACTCACCTGAAGAAGGGGCTTAGAGCTCCGAAAGCTTGTGTGGCTTTTGCTACCAAATAAACCTGTTGGACTTTAACCTGGTGTTGTTAAACTTCTTACTGTGTTTACCCCAGTCCAACGCCGGCATCTCCACATCAAGGTTATATAAGGCATTGGTGAGGCCGAATTTGGAGTATTGTGTACAGTTTTGGTCACCTAGTTACAGGAAGGATGTAAATAAGATTGAAAGTGTGCAGAGAAGGTTCACAAGGATGTTGCCGGGACTTGAGAATCTGAGTTACAGAGAGAGATTGAATAGGTTGGGACTTTATTCCCTGGAGCGTAGAAGATTGAGGGGAGATTTGATAGAGGTGTATAAGATTTTGATGGGTATAGATAGAGTGAATGCAAGCAGGCTTTTTCCACTGAGGCTAGGGGAGAAAAAAACCAGAGGGCATGGGTTAAGGGTGAAAGGAGAAAAGTTTAAAGGGAATATTAGGGGGGGCTTCTTCACGCAGAGAGTGGTGGGAGTGTGGAATGAGCTGCCGGATAAAGTGGTAAATGCGGGGTCACTTTTAACATTTAAGAAAAACTTGGACGGGTTCATGGATGAGAGGGGTGTGGAGGGATATGGTCCGAGTGCAGGTCAGTGGGACTAGGCAAAAAATGGTTCGGCACAGACAAGAAGGGCCAAAAGGCCTGTTTCTGAGCTGTAATTTTCGATGGTTCTAAGTAGTTAAGGAGGTAAATGGCATTTTGGCCTTTATTGTGAAGGGGTTGGAATTTAAAAATAGGGAGGATTTGTTGCAATTGTACAGGGTGTTGATGAGGCCTCGCCTGGAATACTACATACAGTTTTGGTCCCCTTACCAAAAAAAGGATATAGTAACACTGGAGGCAGTCCAAAGGAGATTTACTATGCAAGTTCCTGGGATGAGAGGGTTGTCCTATCAAGGGAGACTAAATAGTCTAGGGTCTGTATTCCTTGGAGTTTAAAAGAATGAGGGGCGACCTTATTCAAACATATAAGATCCCGAGGGGGCTTGACAGGGTAAATGGTGAGATGTTTTCACTAGTGGGTGAGTCTCAAACAAGGAGGCATAACTACAAGATAAAGGGCCAATCATTTAAAACTGAGGTGTGTAGAAATTTCTTATCGCAGAGAGTGGCGAATCTCTGGAATTCTCAGCTCAAAAGGGTGGAGGCTGGATCATTGGAAAAATTTAAAGTGGAGGTGGATAAATATTTGATAGATTGAGGAATGGTGAGCTATGGGGAAATGACACAGAAAAGGAGCTGAGGCCAGCAAAGATCAGCCATGATCATATTGTATGGCAGGGCAGGCTTAAAGAGCCTGGTGGCCTACTCCTGCTTCTATTTCTTGTGTGTTCTTATGTTCCTCTTTACAACTTGCTTCCCTACTTATCTTTGAATTGTCAAAGAATTTGGCTAAAATACAGTCAGTCCCTTCACCCAAGTAACTAACATAGACTATAACTAGTTGAGGTGCCACCACTGTGCACTCCACTGTTGGCTATTTACCACAATTCTCTGATTCCTGCCATTAGCCAATTCTCTATCCATACCAATGTATTACTCCCAACACCATGAACTCCTATCTTATGTAGTGACGCTTTATGTGTACCTTACTGAATGCCCTTTGGAAATCCAATTACACTACATCTGCTGATTTCCTTTACCCAACCTCAAAGAACTCCAATAAATTTGTCAAACATGATTTCTTTTTCATAAAACCATGTTGACTCTATATGATTGTGGTATGATTTGCTAAGGAGGGAATAGATTTAGGGTAAGAAATAGGAGCACAGAGGAGATTTTAGTGAGAGCCATTTTAACTGGAGGGTGGTGGAGATTTGGAACTCACTGCCTGATAGGATGGTGGAAGCAGAAATGCTCATGACATTTAAAAAGTATTTGGATATGCACTTGAAGTACAAAGCTCTGTCTAAGAGCTGGAAAGTGGGATTAGGCTGAATGGCGACTTGTCAGCTGATGCAGTCATGATGGGCTGAATGGCCTCCTTCAGTGCTGTACATTTCTATGATTTCTGTGATTCTATTATACAAAGCTTAATTTTTTCTTATTCATTCATGGGACATGGGTGTCGCTGGCTGGCATTTATTGCCCATCCCTAGTTGCTTGAGGGCAGTTGAGAATCAACCACATTGCTTTGGTTCTGGAGTCACATGTAGACCAGACCGGGTAAGGATGGCAGATTTAATTCCCTAAGGGACATTGGTGAACCAGATGGTTATTTTCTGACAATCGACAATGGTTTCATGGTCATCAGTAGATTCTTAATTCCTGATATATCTTATTGAATTCCGATTGCAGTACCTCACCCAGCTCAGCCGTTCTCTCATCCTGGGTTAGGTGGTAAGTATGAGCTGGTTATTCACTGAAGGGCGGCCTTGCAACTGGTTCAGGAGGGACTGAGGCTTAGACTTACCTGTACTCATATGTCTTATCACAGAAAGTGGTACGTCCACCCACTGAGCTATTGGTTGTTGTGTGTGTGTGTGTGGGGGGGGGGAGCGGGGGGGGGGGGGGGGGGGGGGGGTGATGTGTAGGCCTTTTAATGTTGATGAATTTGTGAAATGAGAATGGAACTCCCACAAGGAAATCACACGACAAAAGAAAGGTTGCTGTATTGAGTGATATATGCATCTGTGCATTCGATTTCTGACAGCCTTGTTCACAAGTGATTGACAATTCTCACTGTGATATTTTTGACTGACATCTCTGCAATGATTTTTCTCAATGCTCATGTTGTCCGTCTTTGATGAGTCCCAGTTGGATGCTCCGTCTGGTGTAGTCAGAGCAGAAGTGTCCCTACATTGCCAAGAAGTAAAGGAACTTACTTGAAGGAATGAATCTTCTTCTTGTCAACTCCACCAAACTGAGGTCAAAATACAACGCTTCAAAATACACTTGACTGAACACAGTGAGCAACAGATCTGTACAATCTTCTCTGTAACTGAGTCTCACTTCAATCAAGATCCCACAGTTTAAGCTAGTGTTACAGTGAAGCCTTTATTCATTTTATACTCAGCGAGATGAGTGTTACTACCAGTGGGGATAAGACTCCCTCCATACCCGCGGCTCTCAAACATTTTGGTTGAAGGACAACTTTCCAATATATTTCTTAAATGGGATGAGGGCAATGCTGGCCAGGCCAGCTTTTGGTGCCCATCCCTAATTGCCCTTAAACAGAGGGGCTTGGTTGGCCATAGATGTCTCTGGGGGGGTGGTGGTAGGATTAGTAAGTTTGCCGATAACGCAAAGATTAGCCGGGTGATTAACAGTGAGGTTGAGTGTTTTGGGTTACAGGAAGGTATAGACAAGATGGTCAAATGGGTGGATAAGTGGCAGATGGAACTTAACCCTGAAAAATGTGAGGTGATGCACTTTGGAACGAGTAATTTGACAAGGAAGCATATGATGAAAGGTCTGACACTGGGAAGTTCCGAAGAACAGAGGGACTTTGGCGTGTTTGTCCATAAATCTCTGAAGGTGGAAAGGCAGGTTAATAGGGTGCTGAAAAAGACATATGGCACACTCGCCTTTATCAATCGGTGTACAGATTACAAAAGCAGAGAGGTCATGATGGAGTTGTATACAACTTTGGTGAGGCCACAGCTAGAGTACTGTGTGCAGTTCGGGTCGCCACATTATAGGAAGGACGTGAATGCCCTGGGAGGGATGTAGAGGAGATTTACCAGGATGCTGCCTGGGATGCTACCTCAAGACTATGAGAGGCATGGACAGTGTGGATAGGGAGCAGCTGTTCCCCTTAGTTGAAGGATCAGTTACGAGTTGACACAAGTTAAAAGTGAGGGGTGGGAGGTTTAGTGGAGATTTGAGGAAAAATCTTTTTACTCAGAGGGTGGTGACAGTCTGGAATACACTGCCTGGGAAGGTGGTGGAGGCGGGTTGCCTCACATCCTTTAAAAAGTACCTGGATGAGTACTTGGCATGGAATAATATTCAAGGCTATGGGCCAAGTGCTGGCAAGTGGGATTAGGTGGGCAGGTCAGGGCATTTCATGCGTCGGTGCAGACTCGATGGGCTGAAGGGCCTCTTCTGCACTGTAGTATTCTGTGATTCATAGCCATGGATTTGGAATAATATACAGGTTAGACCAAGTAAGGACAGCAAATTTCCTTCTATTAAGGGCATTAATGAACCAGGTGAGTTTTTACTACCTTCACTAGCTTTCAATTTCAGATCTATTAATTAACTTTATTAACTTGTTGCAACTAAATTCCACCAGCTGCCATGATGGGATTTGAAAGATCTGGGAGTACAAGTCCACAGATCCTTAAAAGTGGCAGCACAGGTGGAAAAGGTGGTAAAGAAAGCATAAGGCATGCTTGCCTTCGTCGGCTGGGGCTTCGAGTATAGAAGTTGGCAAATTATGTTATAGTTATGTAAAACGTTGGTTAGGCCACATTTGGAATCCTGTGTCCAATTCTGGTCACTACACTGCCAGAAGGACGTGGAGGCTTTGGAGAGAGTACAGAAAAGGTTTAGCAGGATGTTGCCTGGTAGGGAGGGTATTAGCTATGAGGAGAGATTGAATATACTGGAATTGTTGTCCCTGGAAAGACAAGGGCTGAGGGGTGACCTGATAGAAGTTTATAAAGTTATGAGGGGCATAGATAAGGTGAACAGTTGGAAGCTTTTTCCCAGGGCAGAAATGACAATCGCAAGGGGGCAAAAGTTCAAGGTAAGTGTTGGGGGAAAGGTTCAGTAGAGACATGCGGGGGAAGTTTTTTACACAGAGGGTGGTGAGAGCCTGGAATGCACTGCCAAGTGAAGTGGTTGAGGCACAAACATAGTGACATTTAAGACTTATCTGGATAGGCACATGAACGGGCGGGGTATAGAGGGATACAGGCGGTTGGTCTAGATAGGACAAGGTGATCAGCGCAGGCTTGGTGGGCCAAAGGGCCTGTTCCTGTGCTATACTGTTTTTTGCTCTTTGAATCTATGTCCCCAGCCTGGGTCTCAGCGTTACTAGTTCTGAGACATTGTCACTATGCCACCATGGGCGGCACGGTGGCACAATTGTTCGCACTGCAGCCTCACAGCACCAGGGACCCTAAGGCAATTCCAGCCTTAGGCTACTGTCTGTGTGGAGTTTGCATGTTCTCCCTGTGTCTGCTTGGGTTTCTTCCAGGTGCTCCGGTTTCCTCCCACAAGTCCAAAGATGTGCGGGTTAGGTGTATTGGTCATTCTAAATTGCCCCTTCGTGACTCAGGATGTGTAGTTTAGGGGGGATTAGTGAGGTAAAAACATGGGGGCGCAGGGATAGGGCCTGGGTAAGATGCTCTGTAAGACAGTCGGTGCAGACTCGATGGACCAAATGTCGTCCTTCTGCACCTCTGATTCTATCACTCTGCAAAGATCTGAAGATTAGTGTGCTGACAGAACTCAAAATAAGCCTCACTGTGCAAGTGTTTTGATCCATCTTGACATCAATGAGTCTCTGTTACCTTCAGAGATTTACCTTCTATCCTACACTTTAAATCTTTGCTCCTCCCCTGCAATATGGACCTTGGACCTTCACTCAAGTCCTCCATTAACAAGGAATTATGAGATCTCATGTCAGTTTAAAGGCTTGACTTTAGTATGATCACCAGCGTCAGATTCACAGTTCTATCCCATCCCTAATTTAATGACAGTTTCCTCCATTGGTTAACTCTAAGGACTCTACATGAAATGAGTTTGAACAATGTTAATCCCACGAGCACAAATGAAAACAAATTTGGGAATTGAAGCTGACACAAAGAAATGCTTTGATCTGCTTGATCTAAAGTCCATGTTGCACCTGCACTGACAGAGCTTGAACAGAAGATTTATTCTTCCTCTATCCCAGGTTATAACTGAACCTGTCAGCCATAGATCAGACAGAGGAGAGCAGAGCTTCTCAAACTGGGGTTTGTGAACCCCAGGGTCAATCCCATGAGCAAAACGGTTTGGCAGGGTCTTTCCAGGGGATCCACAGAGGAGTTGAACAGTGGGTTCAAGAGCGTCGGTTGGGTGAGGGCTTGGTGCCAACCAGGAGAAGCGATCAGTGTGTGTATGGCCTTAGCATACACAATATGCTAAGAGGGGGCTGACAGTGTCTCCTTGGTGGTAGTGCCCACCTAGAAACACTGAGAGAAGTAAGAAAGGGATCGGTCATCAGCAGATAGGGTTGGTGGTGAGCACCAGGTAAGTTTAGCTTTGTTCAAGGGAGGGGAATTTCTTAAATATTTAAGTACTACATAAATCAAGGGTGAGACAAGTTTGTTGAGGTATTGGGAGTATTATATGGCACTCATTTAATTCATTTAAGAAGGATATCCCTGCTTAACATTGTGGCATTCCCCATTATCACCATTCTGAGGGGACATCACAGACCAGAAGTTTAACTAAATCAGCCATGTTAATGTTGTGACTGTAAGAACAGGTCAGAGGAAGTCATGTTCTGCAGCGAATAACTGACTGCTGAAGGCCTGAGGAGAGTGATGGAATACTCTGGTGAGGAAAGCTTCAATAACACTGAAGGAGCTCAATGTCATCCAGGCAGTCCACTTCATTAGCACCTTACCCACCACTTTAAACATTCACTCCCTCCATTACTGCCACCCAGTGATTGCAGCAATAGGCACTGAAGCAACTCACCAAAGTTCTTTCAACAGCATCAACATGGTGGCACAGTGGTTAGCACTGCTGCCTCACAGCGCCAGGGATCCAGGTTCGATTCCCAGCTTGGGTCACTGTCTGTGTGGAGTTTGCACGTTCTCCCCGTATCCGCGTGAGTTTCCTCCGGGTGCTCCAGTTTCCTCCCACAGTCCAAAAGATGTGCCGGTTAGGTGCATTGGACATGCTAAATTCACCCTCAGTGTACCCGAACAGGGGCCAGAGTGTGGCGACCAGGGGATTTTCACAGTAACTTCATTGCAGAGTTAATGTAACTTGTGACACTAATAAATAAACTTAACTTAAACTTAAATGCAAACCTGCAAGCTCTACCACCTGGAAGGCACTATGTCCACAATCCCTCCAAGTCACTCACCACCCTGACTTGAAAATATATTACCTTTCCTTCATCACTGATGAGTGAAGATCCTGGAACTCTCTCACCCAGCACTGTGAGAGTACCTTTAACACAGCAACTGCAGCTGTTCAAGATAGCGGATCGCGAGTACCACATCAAGGGCAATAAGGGACGGGCATTAAATACTGGCCTAGTCAGTGATGCCCACATTCTGTGGAAATTTATTTTCCTCACGGCACAGTGGCACAGTGGTTAGCACTGCTGCCTCACAGTGCCAGGGACCCGGGTTCGATTCCAGCCTTGGGTAAGTTTCTGCGTGGAGTTTGCACATTCTCCCCGTGTCTGCGTGGGTTTCCTCCAGGTGCTCTGGTTTCCTCCCACAGTCCAAAGATGTGCAGGTGAGGTGGATTGGCCATATTAAATTGCCCCTTAATGTCCCAAAATGTCTAGGTACTGGGGGATTAGCGGGGTAAATGCATGGGGTTACAGGGGCAGGGTCAGGATGGGCTTGGATAAGATGATCTTTCGGAGAGTCTGTGGAGACTCAATTGGCTGAATGGCCTCCTTCTGTGCTGTAGTGATTCTATGAATTTATCAGTGTAGCAACTGGGAAAAGGGAATTCTTAGGTATTGGGGAAGAGTAAGACAGGTTAAAAGATGGTCTAATAATGAGCCTACATTTCAATAGATTGTGGATGAAGGCATGAAGAATGATGCAGGAGGAAGAAAAGCAAGCAGAATGAAGAGAAGAGAAAGTGTGCAGGAAGGATGTAGATGTTTGTATATGCAAGGAACGGGAAGGGCAGATGGGACATTAAGAGCCAGAGTGAGAAAATGTAAGCTGCATGAAGTAGGAATATATGAATTAAGAACAAGAGTAGGCCATTCAGCCCCTCGAGCCTGTTCTGCAATTCAGTAAGATCATGATTGATTTGATGAGTGGCCTCCAGACCACTATTCTGCCAACTTCCTGTCTATCTTTTGACTTCCTTGTCAGTGAACAATCTGTCCATCTCTGCCTTAAAAATATTCATTGAATATTTTTTCCACCGCTCTCTGGGGAAGAGCGTTCCAAGGATTCACAACACTCAAAGAAAAAGAAATCTCCTCATCGCCATCCTAAGTGGGAGACCCCTTATTTTTAAACTGTGTCCCCTAGTTCTAGTCTCTCCCACACAGGAGAACATTCTTTCAGCATCCCCCCCCCCCACTTCAGTCCCCTCAAGATCTTGAATTCCAACCTCTCATTCTTCTAAACTCCAATTGATACAGGCCCAATCTGCCCAAGTATTTTTCTTAAGATAACCCTCCCCGCAATCCCAGGCATCAGCTGAGTGAACCTTCTCTGAACTGCTTCTAACATCTTTATATCCATTCTTAAATGAGATCAAAACTGTACACAGTGCTCCAGATGTGGTCTTACCAACTCCCTGTACAGTTGTAGCAAAACACCTTTACTTTACATTCCACTCTTCTTGCAACAAACCTCAATGTTCCATTTGCCTTCCTAATCATTTGCTGTATCTTCAGAGAATCATAGAATCCCTACAATACAGAAGGAGACCATTCACCCAGGCCCTATTACCGTAACCCCACATATTTACCCTGCTAATCCCCCTGACACTAGGGTCAATTTACCATGGCCAGTTAACTAACCCGCACATCTTTGGACTGTGGGAGGAAACCGGAGCACCCGGAGGAAACCCACGCAGACACGGGGAGAATGTGCAGACTCCACACAGACAGTGACCCGAGGCCAGAATTGAACCTGGGTCCCTAGCGCTGTGAGGCAGCAGTGCTAACCACTATGCCACAATGCTGCCCCAAATTCTGCAATATTCGTATACTAACACTTTACGATTCATCTACCAGGACATCCAGATCCCCCTGAACTTCAGAGTTCTGCAATCTCTCTCTGTTTAAATAATACGCCACTTTTTATCATTTCTGCCAAAGTGGAAATGTTCACATTTCCCACATTGCACTCCGTCTGCCAAATTTTTGCCCACTCCCCTTAACTTATTCACCATCTCTTCACAGACCCCTGGGGATTTTCTGACTGCGCTCGCCCCAAGACTGGAAAATCCCACCCGAGCCAACGGACCTTTGCACGGTCCTGTCCCGCCCGTTAGAATTCCCTTGGCAGGCAGGACGATAAAATTCAGCCCCTTATGTCTACTTCACAACATACTTTCCTCCCTATAGAACTCGGCGAGGAAGAAGATATGGGTGGGGGCGGCACATATGATATAGGGACACAAGCAAATGTGCAGGTTGATGTATCTGGAGTTCAGACACAAGAAGAAGGGAATGTTCCGAGGAACACTGATGAAAGAGGCAACTTAAAAAGAATCCCATAATCAATTTGAGCTTAGATTTGTCTGAGCTGCTTTTACAAGTTTGGATCCCTGGGCTGATTGCTGATCTCTTGTTGAGGACATGTGCAGAATACTGCATTGCTCATGATTTATTTAGCTTTCTGTCACTTAGTGATATATCTTCCTGTACTAACCAATCCCTCATGCCTTCTGCCACATTATTAGACTTTTTAAAACTTTATTTCAGATGCATAAAGCTAGCTATTGGAGGAGAGACGTGCATTTTTTTTGCAATTCAAGCAACATGTCACTGCGAGGCTAAATATAGACACCAAGTTCAAAGCGGGCTTTTTCTCCCGTTCTGCTTTGTCATCTTTAAATTACAATTTAAACAGAGAAGATTCTTGTCTGCCCAGAGTCATCTTCTTTGTTCGGAACACTAAGATTTTTATTCATGGCTTTTTTTTTCTGTTTGAAATTCCAATTGAATCTTTTTGCTGATCACCTACCCCAGATACCCGAGATCATTCTTGTCCCATCGAGTGAAAAGTGTTCTTGGAGCGTAATTCCATCCTACATGTTGCTATGGAGCAGCCAAGGTATCAGTCTGATGGACGCTGCTAGCTAGGTACTTGCGTCCTGATGTGTATTGAATTCTTGGTTCTGATTCACTTAGAATCAGACAGAAATCAATCAGTAAGTTTCTCTTTGTCACTTTTAAGTCCATTGTTGCCCTTTTGTTTTGCTCTTTGTGGTTGATTTATTGTTGCACACCAGAAGATTGACTACTCCACAAAGGAGAACAACAGTCCCAGTAACTTTATCACTCCCAGCCCCCAGCTATTCTGACAATGGGTAAATGACAAATACAGCACGTGTGCCTTGTGTTTGGACGAGGCTAAAAAATATGATTAAGAGAATACCGTACAGGTCCAAATGTTACAAACTAATTTCCCTTTGCTGCCCCTGGAGCTCTGTGTTTAATGCTCCCAATAGGGCTCTCAGGCTGATGTTTGAAGTGCGATTTTGCTTATTATTTGCTGCAATTTGTGAAATAATTCTATCAAAGCCTGTGTTCGGCTACATCTAATTCATGCATTATTTATTCACAGGATGAAATCGAGATGTAAAGTTGTAGGAATAAACTAGCAGAGGGAAAGAAGTGGAGATTAATGCAGTCAGAGCAAATGATTTGTTCCAACCTTCAGGTTCTCTGATTCACTGATAAAAGGGTAGTTAAGAACCTGAGGACAGCCATATTGGAGTTAAGATACTCCAGCACATCAAATCTCAACTCTCGAGGGCCCTAGCTCACTCATCGAAGTTAACTTCTAACTTTTCTATCAGAATGTATCCTTCTAATATGCCTACTTTTCTTATTGAAGCTTATCTGTCTAGTACACTAACGTTGCCATCAAGACTAGCCCACCCCCCCGCCCCGCCCCCCCACCGCCCACCCCCTCCCCATGCGGATGCAGTGAACCGTGAGGATGAATCCTGCCATTAATATCACCCGACAGCACATTGTGCTTACACAAGTCCAACAAGCATTGTTATAACTTGCAATGGAGCGAGGCTGAATAGCTCCACAGAGGCCAATGTCCCGCTACAAGGTTCCCTTCATTTATAAACTCCATTCAACTCCTAGTTTCAAGTTTTAAAGTGCATTTATTAGTGTCACAATAGGCTTACATGAAGTTACTGTGAAAATCCCCCAGTCGCCACATTCCGGTGCCTGTTCAGGGAGGGAGAATTTAGCATGGCCAATGCACCCAACCAGCACATCTTTCGACTGTGGGAGGAAACCAGAGCACCCGGAGGAAACCCACGCAGACACGGGGAGCACGTGCAAACTCCACACAGAAAGTGACCTGAACTGGGAATCAAACCCAAGTCCCTGGTGCTGTGAGGCAGCAGTGCCACCCACCGTGCCACCATGCCACCCACTGCGCCACTGTGCCGTCCTAAGAGTGCTTCAGGTATAAAGAATCCAGAGTGTCAGTGGCCCTGACACTCCTCAATAAATATACAGGAAGGCTCCCTGATTGGGCAGGCAATCATTACCTCAATCAGGGAGCTCGTATTCCAAGAAGCCAACCTCATGGGCCTCGTTGAGGTCATTACAAAGGGTGTCTGGTCATACATGTCTGGCGGCTCCATTGGATACAAATTTGTTGTTAAGGATGACTATTCTAGTCCTTTTGTTGGGTTGACAGAGATGTACATCAGGGTCGGCCTTGAGGCATCAAAATACAACCAGTCATTTGGATTGTGTGTGAAAATCAGCCAAGTCATTCAAATGGTCATTCAGGTCATTCAAATGGTCATTCAAGTCATTCAGGCGGCACGGTTGCGCAGTGGTTAGCACTGCTACTTCACAGCTCCAGGGTCCCGGGTTCGATTCCCAGCTCGGGTCACTGTCTGTGTGGAGTTTGCACATTCTCCTTGTGTCTGCGTGGGTTTCCTCCGGGTGCTCCGGTTTCCTCCCATAGTCCAAAGATGTGCAGGTTAGGTTCATTGGCCAGGTTAAAATTGCCCCTTAGAGTCCTGAGATGCGTAGGTTAGAGGGATTAGCGGGAAAATATGTGGGGGTAGGGCCTGGGTGGGATTGTGGTCGGTGCAGACTCGATGGGCCGAATGGCCTCTTTCTGCACTGTAGGGATTCTATGACCGCAATACGGCACTGAATCAGCCAGGTGCACTTTCAATGATTCAACGTTTTTTTAATTCATTTGTGGGACACGGGCATCGCTGGCTGGGCCAGCATTTATTGCCCATTCTTAGTTGCCCTTGAACTGAGTGTCTCACTCAGCCATTTCAGAGGTGCAGTTGAGAGTCAGCCACATTGCTGTGGCTCTGGATTCACATGTAGGCCAGACCAGGTAAGGATGGCAGATTTACTTCCCTAAAGGGCATTAGTGAACCAGATGGGGTTTTTCCAACAATGTTTTCAGTAGATTCTTAATTCCAGATATTTTTATTGAATTCAAAAATTCCAGCATCTGCCGTGGCGGGATTCGAACCCGGGTCTCCAGAACATTAGCTGAGCTTCTGGATTAATAGTCTAGCGATAATGCCACTCAGCCAACACCTCCCTGTCACCAGCTACCCGTCACCTCCCCTTCATCCATCTTCAATAGATGTTGATTTGTAGCGGGGGATCTGGGAATAGATGAGTTTGAATTAAGCAAATACTCTTCCCTTGTGATGTGGGATGAAGGCACATCAAAATTGTAAGCAGGTGCAAGAACAAACTCCTCGCTTCCAGAGAGTACATGGTCAGAGAAAGTTATGTTTGTTGGTGTCTCTTTTTTTAGTGCTACTCAAGGTCTGGACTGCCAAACTATAGTGGATTGTCAAAAAGGAGCCTTCAACAAGTATAGATGAGGAAGGTTAAATGGAAGCTCACATTTCAATTTTAGTCGCCTTTTAATTTTCTTGTTGCCCCCCCTCCCCCTGCCTATTGTTAACATTTCATTTGATTTCTACCCTTTCGATGAATGACTCTATGAACCCCATTTCTATGCTTCCTCTCTCCTTTTGATTTGATTTGATTTATTGTCACATGTATTAGCATACAGTGAAAAGTATTGTTTCTTGCGCGCTATACAGACAAAGCATACCGTTCATAGAGAAGGAAAGGAGAGGGTGCAGAATGTAGTGTTATAGTCATAGCTAGGGTGTAGAGAAAGAGCAACTTAATGCAAGGTAAGTCTGATGTGCGATATAACTCACGAGGCTAGAGGTACTCGGGGAAATAAAGCTTTTTATTGACTACAACAATAGAGCTACCATATATAATACACGATCCCAGACTAAAGGGTCCCAGACAGAGCAGTGACCTTTATACCTCTCCCAGGAGGCGGAGCCCGACTGGGATGTACCATAAGAACTATATTACAGGTAGAACAGCCCAACCCTAACCCCAACAGTAACATGTAGAACAGCCCAACCCTAACCCCAACAGTAACATATATACAGACTCATAGTACTGGCCAGACCCTGGCTCAGCACTACCTGGTGGGAACCAACAATGGTTCACCACAAAGTCCATTCAAAAGTCTGATGGCAGCAGGGAGGAAACTGTTCTTGAGTCGGTTGGTATGTGACCTCAGACTTTTGTATCTCTTTCCCAACGGAAGAAGGTGGAAGAGAGAATGTCCGGAGTGCGTAAGGTCCTTAATTATGCTGGCTGCTTTGCCGAGGCAGCAGGAAGTGTAGACAGAGTCAATGGATGGGAGGCTGGTTTGCGTTCTGTTACAAACTGGCAAAAGTTGCAGAAACCAGTGTACCCTGGGTAATTGTGTGCAATCATCAATAAAGATCAATATCCTACCAATGTGGAGCTAGGAATCGTGAAGATAGAGGCTCCAACATTCTTTCATAGAATCATAGAATCCCTACAGTGCAGAAGGAGGCTATTCAGCCCATTGAGTCTGCACTGACCACAATCCCACCCAGGCCCTATCCCCATAACCATTTACCCTAACTAATCCCTCTGACACTAAGGGACAATTTAACATGACCAATCCACCTAAACCGCACATCTTTGGACTGTGGGAGGAAACCGGAGCACCTGGAGGAAATCCATGTAGAAACGGGGAGAACATGCAAACTCCACACCGACAGCGACCCAAGCCAGGAATCGAACCCGAGTCCCTGGTGCTCTGAGGCAGCAGTGCTAACCTCTGTGCCACCATGCCGCCCCCTCATGCGGTTGATCAGGAATCTTTTCCGCTCTCACCACCTGCAGTTGGCGCATTTTGGAAGGATTTGCAGGTTGGGTATCAACAATTGGCGGTGTTATAAACGCTTCCTTTGCCATCAGTGGGGCCTGAACCTGGAGCCTCTGACTTAGAGGCAGGGACACTACCCACTGCGCCACAAGACCTCTCTAATTACTGTAATGTTGTGGAGTAATTTATATCATTGCGTTAGTATGGCCTTTGCTGGACCTTTGCTGCCAATTTCCTTTATTAGTTAAAAGTAGCGACACAGATTTTAATGAAACAACTCAGCTCAGGCTGATCAGGAATCCATTTGTTTATCCAACCCAGCTGCTTAAAAAACTAATTAGGCAATTCCCCTCTCTTCAGTGTGAACCGTTCCCAGCAGGATTTTATGATTTGTACAACACTCACCTGGATGTGGTGTTTTACTGATCTCCCAGTGCTGAAATAGCAGAATTTTAATCTGCATCAACACAGCTCTTTGGGAGATTTTAGGTAAGAATCTGTCACCAGCAAGAACCTAGGCTGGGAAGTGCTTATCATAAGATCATAGCTTCTCCTTCTCACCGATTACAAACATGAAGTAACCAATCGACCCCTTGAGCCTAGTCCACACTTCAATAAGATCATGGCTGATCAGGCTGTAACCTCAAATCTGCATCCCGCCTACCCCCGATATCTTATCACCTTCTCGCTTGCCAAGAGTCTATTTGGGCAGGATTTTCCAACCGCGCCTGTCCCAAAGCTGGAAATTCCCGCCCGACGTCAATGGACCTTTGCGTCTTCCCCCCTCCCGCCCCCCCCCCCACCCATCCCCCCCCGGCCACTACAATTCCTGGGGTGGGGGGGATGGGAAGATTCCACCCTCCAGCTCTGTCATAAAAATATTCAACGACTCTGCTCCCATCACCTTTTCAGGAAGATAATTCCAAAGACACACGATCCTTTTAGTGAAAAAAAAATCCACCTCATCTCCATTTTAAATGGGCGACCCCTTATTTTTAAACGGTGATGCCTAGTTCTAGATTCTCCCACAAGAGGAAGCATCCTCTCCACATCCACCCTGTCAAGACCCTTCAGGATCTATGGATTCTCAGGTTATATATACATCACAGGCAGAGTTTTCCCATCAGACCATGCAAAGATCTGTTGACCTTGGGTGGGAACTTCTGGCCTTGGGGTGAGCGCGGCCGGAAAATCCCGCCCCATATCATGTTTGTCACCCAACCTTGGTTGACCAGGGAGGCTACAGTGATTAACCTTCTTCAAAAACTTCAAAAGGCACTAACAGTCAACCATGTACTGTGAATTATGCTTACATATAAACCAGAATGCATAGGCAGGCAAAGTTTCTTAAAAGATAGTAGTGAATCAGTATTTTGATGCAGCAATCAACAGCTTACATGGTCATTTTAATGGTGCCAGTATTGTTCAACAATTATTGAGCAATTAAAAATTGATGCAGTGTACCACACACCGTTGATAAATCTGCTTCATATTGCTAGCATGGACTAATTTCACCTCCATTGTCTTAATCTGCAGTGTGAATTCTGTAAGCTCAGGCCTCACCTGAAGAGCATGTGCTTCTCCACTTTACAAGAAGTTTTAAATCTAATGTGTTTGCACACTGCAATACCAACATGTGTCGACATGATAGGACAGGACACATAGAGGTCTTGAATGATAACTATCCTACAGCACTAATCTCACAGAGCAGGAACAATGTGTCTAATATTCCCTTGAGTAACTCTGCCAGTGCACATTCTTCCTACTGCCCTTCCAACACAAATTGGATGAGACACATCATTGGATTGCCGTGGTAAAACATTGCTGAATAAATAAAATACATTCTTTCTGTTTAACGTTCGAATCCATCAGTTTTACTTTAAAGACAGCATCCAAGACTCAATGTTGCCATCATGGGAAAAATGGTGTTGAATTGGTTCAGTGTGGAAGTTAACCTGTGTTCACAGCCCAAAGTGCAGGCCTGAATTTCCTGCTGTTTACAGGCCTGCTACCTGGTAGGACACTGTGTCAGGAAAAGGGGGAAGGCAAGTTGGGCACTGTAGCAGGCCTGAACATACGAACATACGAATTAAGAGCAGGAGTAGGCCACTCAGCCCCTCAAGCCTGCTCCGCTGTTCAATCAGATCATGGCTGACCTGATTGTAACCTCAACTCCACATTGCTGCCTACCCCCTTTCATCCCATTGCTTATCAAGAATCTATATTTAAAATATTCAAACACTCTTCCTCTGCCACCTTTTGAGGAAGAGCGTTCCAAAGATTCATGACCCTCCCAGGGAAAAAAATTATCTTCCTCTGTCTAAACTGGGTGATCCCTTATTTTTAAACACTGACCCTTAGTTCTAGTTTCTCCCACACGAGGAAATATCCTCTCCACTTCCACCCTGTCAATACCCCTCAGGGATCTCAGGCCTAAAGCTATACCCTTGAGTAACTCTGCCAGTGCACATTCTTCCTACTGCCCTTCCAACACAAATTGGATGAGACACATCATTGGATTGCCGTGGTAAAACATTGCTGAATAAATGAAATACATTCTTTCTGTTTAACGTTCAAAACCATCAGTTTTACTTCAAAGACAGCATCCAAGACTCAATGTTGCCATCACAACCTGAAGATCTTCCAGTTAAGTGGTTCGTTGTCAGATCTTTCTGCCTGGGAATCTAGTCTTTGATGGGGGTGGGGGGGGGGGGGGAGAGAAGTTCAGGAAAATTGACCCTTCAGGGTGTTCCCATTTGGACTCAGATTCAGTCAGCACTCACGCAAACCCACAGCCACTTCCTTTCAGTTGCTTTTCCTGAGTTAACCCAGACTTTTGCTTTTTTTTTCAATCATCTCACCTCACTTCTCCTGTTATCAGGTTTCATGCCATTATTGCTTCCCAAATACTCTGTCTGTCCATTTGACCACTTAGCATTTTCCGTTTATCCCTCGCCAGTCTTTCTCGCTTGTTGTTCTCTCTGAAATGTGCAGCTCTGACCTATCGGCTGATTCCTGTTAGCTCCCCATTCTTCTTTTTGATGTCCTTTTACTTCAATTCTTTTCTTCCTCCCGGTGTAATAAAACTCCTGTTGCTTTGTGATGTCTAACTTATCCACACAGAACAAAAGGTTGACCTCTCTCTGGTGTGATAAACTGATGCACTGCAAAAACAGCCAAGCGATTTCAAGAATCCAAAACAATATTACCCATGCCAGCCAGCCGCTGTTAACTGCAAATACACTGCAATAGAACAAACAGATTTGCAACACAGTGGGCAAGAGAGCAGCCACACAACAAAGGCCATCCCACGAATTGCCCATGGCAAGCCTAAAATATAGTCTGTACTCTTGAAACTTTTCCCTTCTTGGGGAAGGATTATTAATGTACCTATCACTCAGAATGATAGAACTGTAGGAAGGTGCAGAAAGGGGCCATTCAGCCCATCACGTCTGCGCCAGCCGAAAAAGAGAAAAAAGAAACCAGCTGCTCGATTTAATCCCACTTTCTGGCATGCGGTCTAGAACATTGCAGGTTACAGCTTTTTAGATGCAGATCCAGATACCTTTTAAATGGGATGAGAATTCCAGCCTCAACCAACTTAGGCAGTGAATTCCTGACGCCGCTACCCAGAGGTTTTTCCCCCATGTCCCCTCGAATCCTTCCACCAATCACCTTAAATTTATGTCCCCCCAGTAATTGACCATACAGCTAGGGTAAACAAGTATGTCCTGTCTTGGCCCCTCATCATTTTGTATACCTCAATTAGGTCATTCCATTGGGTGGCATGGTGGCACAGTGGTTAGCATTGCTGCCTCACAGTGCCATAGACTCGGGTTCAATTCTGGCCTCGGGTCACTGTACGTGTGGAGTTTGCACATTCTCCCCGTGTCTGCGTGGGCGCTCCGGTTTCCTCCCACAGTGCAAAGATGTGCAGGTTAGGTTGATTGGCCATACTAAATTATCCATAGTGTCAGGGAGATTCGCAGGGTAAATATGAGGGGTTATGGGAATAGGGCCTGGATGGGATTGTGTTCGGTGCAGACTCGATGGGCCGAATGGCCTCTTTCTGCACTGTAGGGTTCTATGATTCTATTCTATGATTCCATAGCCTCTTCTGTTCTGAGGAAAATGACTCTAACCTATCCAATCTCTCCTCTTAGCTGTAATTGTCTCGTGTTCAATTCTGGCCTTGGGTGCATGTTCTCCCCGTGTCTGCATGGGTTTCCTCTGGGTGGTTGGGTTTCCTCCCACAGTCCAAAGATGTGTAAGTTAGTTGGATTAGCCATGATAAATGTGTGGAGTTACAAGGATAGGGCAGGAAAGAGGGACTTGATAAGATACAAGGTGAGAGAGTCAGTGCAAACTCGATGGGCCAAATGGCCTCTTCCGAACTGTAAGGATTCTCTGATTCTATGCCCCTGCACATGGCCAGTAGCCCTGTAGCTTACTGCACTTAAGGTGCAGATCAAGGTTCTTTTTGAAAGAGTTTAGGGTCTCTGCCTTCACCACCAACTTGGGCAATGAATTCCAGACACCCCAGCACCCTCTGCATAAAATCATTCTTCTCATGTCCCCTCCACACCTACTGCCACTCATCTTGAATCTATGTCCCCGGGTTCTAGAATTCTCCAGCAAGGGAAATAATTTTATCCCGTCCACTCTATCTGTACCCCTCATAATTTTGGACACCTCAATCAAGTCACTCCTCAGCCTTCTTTGTTCCAAGGAAAATAACCCCAACCTATCCAACCTCTCCTCATAGCAACTCTTCTGGCCAAGGCAACATTCTCGTAAACCTCCTATGCACTCCCTCCAGAGCAACTATGTCCTCCCTCTAATGTGGTGACCAGAACTGTACACAAAGCTCTAGCTGTGCCCTCGTCAGCATTATATGCTGTTCAAGCATTTCATCCCTGCTTTTGTATTCAATACCTTGCCCAGTAAAGGAAAGTATTCCATATATTTTCTTGACTGCCTTGTCCTCCTGTCCTGTCGTCACTTTTGGGACGAGAGCTAAGCATTAAGGACTCAATGTTAATTCCAAAATAATATTGTTGGGTTATTGGCCATGTAGGAGTAAGTAGTGTTACTCTGTACCTTATCTGAACCGGAGCTGAGCTGACTGTGTCAATCCTGGCTTCGTTGGTGGCACTCAGCTGTGTCACAAGGTTAAAGTCCCATTCCAAGACTTGGACATAAAAATCCAAGATGGCACCCCCTTGGGACAGCACAGAGGTAGCGCTGCACTGTCAGGGATACTATCTTTTGGATGAGACATTAAACTGAGGCCTTCTCTGTTGGACATAATAGATTGTTGTAAGTATTAGTTGTAAGTATTCGCATTCCAACCATTATTCATGTAAATTGAGTCTGTGTCTTTATAAGCTCTGTTTGTGAACAGAATTCCCACTCACCTGAAGAAGGGGCTTAGAGCTCCGAAAGCTTGTGTGGCTTTTGCTACCAAATAAACCTGTTGGACTTTAACCTGGTGTTGTTAAACTTCTTACTGGACATAATAGATCCCATGGCTCTGCCTTGAAGAAAACCAGAAGGGTAATCCTTCAGGTCTTGACCAATATTCTTCCCTCACTCAACATTGAGGGGTGGTAGGCAGCACAGTGATTAGCACTGCTGCCTCACAGCACCAGGGACCCCATTCAATTCCAGCCTTGGATGACTATCTGAGTGGAGTTTGCACGTTCTCCCCGTGTCTGCGTGGATTTCCTCCAGGTGCTCCGGTTTCCTCCCACTGTCCAAAGATGTGTAGGTTAGGTGGATTGACCATACTAAATTGCCCCTTGGTGACCAGAAATGTCTAGGTTAGGTGGATTGGCCATGCTAAATGCACAAGGTTATGGAGATAGGGTGGAGGAGAGGACCTGGGTGAAAGGCTCTTTCGGAGAGAAGGTGCAGACTTCATTGGCTGAATGGCCTCCTTCTGTACTGTGGGATTGTATGGTTCTAAAATGACGGGATTGTTCTCCTTGAAACATTTACGGTTAAGAAGAGATGTATTTAAAAAAGCAGAGGTAGTGTCCAAAGATGTGCAGGTTAGATGGATTGGCCATGTTAAATTGCCCCTTTGTGAAGAAATATATGCAGGTTAGTTAGAATAGCGGGATAAATGTGTGGAGTTACAGTGATAGGGCAGGGGGTGAGCCTGGGTAAGAAGGGTAAGATGCTCTGTTGGAGAGTGGCTGCAGACTTGATGGGCTGAATGACCTCCTTCTGCACTGTAGGGATTCGATGAACATCATAAAAGAAGATTACCTGGTTGTTATCACCTTGCCATTGGTGAGAGCTTGCTGTGAATAAATTGGCTGCTGTGTTTTCTACATTACAACAGTGACTGCACGTCAAAGAAATCACTCCATTTGAGATATCCAATGATCGTAAATGGTGCTATATAAATGCGAGTCTTTCTTTAATTAACCCATGAGTGCTTGAAAGTATTATGAGCTTTACCCCGCAGCTGTCTAATCTCGGAGTGCTAAAAGTGGCAGATTAAGGGGAACTTTGCTCTTTATTTAATTCATGCTTCACCTAAGCTGGGAATGCTTTATCTTAACTCTTCAGTCTGTGAAAAAGGCAGATGCTTATCTCATTTATTATTACTTTCCCAATTTTCTCCCCTGATGGTCTCGACTTCTTACTGGAATATGGGTTCTGGATGTGGTTCATTCTTAATGGCTAATCCTAATGAGTGTGAGCAGACTATTTGACTGTAGCCGGCAGTACAGATAAACCTGCTTTTGTCCTTACCCACACATCGACACACGGAACTTCCAATCCGGGGTCTCGGAATGGTGATCAGGAGCAGGAATGAGGTCAGTTTTAACGCTCCAATCACCATCTCTCCTGAGATCAATGAAACAAGTGCAGCCTCCTTATAGAGGAGCGAGAAAGGAAAAGACTTAAAACATTTAAGACTTTAAGTTGCAAATATTTTGAACCTAGAAGAATTTAGCACATGAAACCCTTGAGGGTTGTCGTAAAACCCCATCTGCTTCACGAATATCGTTTAGGGAAGGAAATCTGCCGTCCTTGGCCAGTCTAAGCTCCAGTTGACTTCAGATCAACACCCTCTGAAATGGCCACTCAGTTCAAGGGCAATTAGGGATGGGTAATAAATGGCATGGCATTGTGGCACAGTGGTTAGCACTGCTGCCTCACAGCACCAGGGACCCGAGATCGATTCCCGGCTTGGGTCACTGTCTGTGTGGAGTTTGCACATTCTCCCCGTGTCTGCATGGGCTTCCTTTGGATGCACCGGTTTCCTCCCACAGTCCAAAAGACGTGCTGGTTAGGTGCATTGGCCGTGCTAAATTCTCCCTCAGTGTACCCGAACAGGCGCCGGAGTGTGGCAACTAGGGGATTTTCACAGTAACTTCATTGCAGTGTTAATGTAAGCCTACTTGTGACACTAATAAATAAACTTTAAACTTATGCTGGTCCAGCCAGGTGATGCTCACCTCCCATGAATGAATTCTAAAAACGTCAGTTTGAATTCTCCGATTTCATAAGGGTTATGGTGAGTGGGCTGGTAAGTGGAGCTGAGTCCACGAAAAGATCAGTCATGATCTTATTGAATGGTGGAGCAGGCTCAAGGGGGCCAGGTGTTCTTATGTTCGGGCAGCATGGTGCCACAGTGGTTAGCACTGCTGCCTCACAGTGTCAGGGACCCGGCTTTGATTCTCGGCTTGGGTCACTGTCTGTGTGGAGTTTGCACATTCTCCCCGCGCCTGCGTGGGTTTCCTCCGGGTGCTCCGGTTTCCTCCCACAGTCCAAAGATGTGCTGGTTAGGTCGATTGGCCATGCTAAATTGCCCCTTAGTGTCAGGGGGACTAGCTAGGGTAAGCGCGTGGGTTACGAGGATCGGGCCTGGGTGGGATTGTGGTTGCTGCAGACTCGATGGGCCGAATGGCCTCCTCCTGCACTGTAGGATTCTCTGATTCTATGTTCTTATGGATACCTCGCCAACTCTGCTAGTAAGAAAGGAGAATTTGGTGCACATCCATTCACAGCAGTGGAACTAGAGAAGCCGAGCCACTGACGAGGTCAGAGAATCCCAGCCGCAGTACGGAGACTCAACAATTTAAATAGTTCCCTTTCTGGGCCAGATAGGTTGATTGGTTTTGCATTGACAATTACCACATGGTTAAATGGGCATTTATGCTGTTAAAGTGCCCACTCTACTTTTTCTCAGTGAAATTATTTTGAGTTTAACGTGAAAATTCTGAAAATTCTTAAAAATAGCAGCGGAGGTTAAGGGTAGATTACTGGCAAGGCTAACAGCGGAACAACTGAATAGACTAGTAACTTGTGATGATTTGCAATTCCCAGAACATCCCTTCATTACCACAAGCTGCTGGGCACTTTGCATATTAATAATGACAAGTGCTGTTAAAATTGCCTGTCATTTTTGGCAGCAAATGATGGACCAATGTCCTGCCTTCATGCCTTGTGTTTGCCTTGTAAATATGCCACTTAATGACTATTCCTATGGCAGGCCCTATCTAGGCTGGCATCAGATACTACTCCAATAGTACAAATGAATGCCAAGGCTTTCTGTAACAATGCAAAGCAAAATTGGCATTCCCCATAGGAGGGAGCACTAATTGGAAAAAAAATTGAACTGTTTGGTTTCTAAGTTAATATATGTGACCTGAATCTGGATGTGAATCCTTCCCATTGAATTGTTATTGTTTCTTTTTCATATGGTTCACTCAGCAGGGGCAACATTTATGGAAAATTCACTCAGGTATTTCATAATGCGATTCTCTTAGATTAGTTGTCAAGCCCAAGCTTTTTTTCTGGGTCACTTTGAGAAAAGTGCAAGAGTTGGCAAATCATGTTGCAGCTATATAAAACCTTGGTTAGGCCGCATTTGGCGTATTGCTCACAGTTTGGGTCACCACACTACCAGAAGGATGTGGAAGCTTTGGAGAGAGTTCAAAGAAGGTTCACTAGGATGTTGCCTGGTCTTGAGGTGTTGGCTATGAGGAGAGGTTGAATAAACTAGGATTGTTTTCATTGAAAAGACGGAGGCTGAGGGGAGACCTGATAGAGGTCTACAAAATTATGAGAGGCACAGACAGGGTAGATAGTCAGAGGCTTTTTCCCAGGGTTGAAGTGTCAATTGCACTGGGGTGCAGGTTCAAGCTGAGAGGGGAAAAGTTTGAGGGTGATGTGCGGGGAAAGTTTTTCACAAGGAGAGAGTTGGGGGCCTGGAACACACTGCCAGAGGAGGTGGTGGAAGCAGGCACATTAGCAACATTTAAGAGGCATCTGGATGGGTACATGAATAGGGAGGGAATAGAGGGATATGGACTGAGTAAGGGCAGAAGATTTTTTTTTAGTTTAGTTAGGGCATCATGATTGGCACGGGCTTGGAGGGCCGGAGGGCCTGTTCCTGTGCTGTACTTTTCTTTGTTCTTTGTTTTTTGTTCGAGAAGTGGAATAATGACCTTGTTCCAATGGGACCATTAGGGTCCATTTATTGATTAATCTGAGGGACACAGTTATTTTTGATGTACATCTTTAGCCAAGCTTTCCCCATTCAACTTCCTCTCCTCAGCTGAAAGTATTGACGTTTGCTGGGGTCTGGTTTCGGAGACAACGTAAGAAGTCTCACAACACCAGGTTAAAGTCCAACAGGTTTATTTGGTAGCAAAAGCCACTTTTGGACTTTAACCTGGTGTTGTGAGACTTCTTACTGTGTTTACCCCAGTCCGTCGCCGGCATCTCCACATTTGGAGGCAACCCCAGTCCTCACTTACATCACTTGAGTATTCATTCTTTACGTGTGAACCCAGAAAGTGAGTGTAAGAGGGTAACCCTCCAGTGGAGGGCATTATGGTGACCTTGGATATGTCTGCACTCAATTCTCACACATACAAGCTCTCCAGAATGAGTGTCTGGATTGGTATAGGGACGCTGGGTGACCTTTAACCTTTCCCTTACTTTGTATGTTGTCAGCTGTCGTCCGAGGGAACATCAATTAACTCTGGACAGACCGTGACCAAACCTTGGAGACTACAGTCAGTTTGGCATCAGTTGAATTGAAGGAGGAGGAATGGATACTTAGAATATTATTTAAAATTGAAGCCATGCTATTAGTTTGTGGTCACGTTAGATTCTCGACTAACTTACCATTCAGAATGTAGTGGGACAAAGTGAAGAACCCAAAATATTAATTCATATTCAACTGAGCCCCTCTCTATCCATACAAAGATTATTAAAGACTAGATTGACTATTTCCTGTTCCCAAAGGCTCAAATTAAGTCATTAAAAATAAAGAAGCCAGCAGCAAATGTGGGAAGTGTGAAATGAGAACAGGGCAGCATGGTGGCACAATGGTTAGCACTGCTGCCTCAGCGCCAAGGGACTGGGTTCAATTCTGGCCTTGGGCGACTGTCTGTCTGGAGTTTGCACATTCTCCCCGTGTCTGCGTGGGTTACTTCTGGATGTTCCGGTTTCCTCCCACAGTCCAAAGATGTGCAGGTTAGCTCGATTGGCCATGCTAAATTACCCCTTAGTTTACAAAGATGTGCAGTTAAGTGGATTGGCCATGGTAAATGCACGGGGTCACAGGGATAGGGCAGGACGGGTGGGCCTGGGTAAGATGCTTTTTCGGAGAGTTGGTGCAAATTTGATGGGCTGAACGGCCTCCTTCTGTACCGTAGGGATTCTATGGTTGGGATGATGGGATTGTTCCCCTTGGAGCATTTAAGGTTAAGAGGAGATGTATTCAAAAAGAACAGGTATTCAAAGGAGCGATATTCAAAGTCATAATGGGGTTTGACAATGAAAGGGAGGCAGAAACTGTTTCCACTGGCAGGGATGTTGATAACCAGAAAATCCAGATTTAGGTTAATTGGTAAAAGAGCCACAAGGTGACATGAGGAGAAATGTTTTAGCGCAGTGAGAGGTTATGATCTAGCAAGTGTTGGATTCAATGATAAAGTGAACTGGATAAATATTTGAAGAAGGAAACATGTACAGGGCTGTGGAAACAGGAGTGGGACCAATTGGGTATCTCTCTGCTGGTACAGGCATGGGTGGGCTGAAGGGTTTCCCTCTCTGCTGCATCATTCAATGATTGTATTTGAGGGGCAGAAAATTCTTCTGGTGTTTTGATTGACTTTGTCACCTCAGCCATTGTCACCAAAAACTGATCCTTACTGTTTGTGAGACATTGATGGTATAAAATGGCCGCCATGTTTGCCTACAGTCGATGCAGGTTAAAACACTTCATTGCATGTGAAACCTTTTTTCTGCAATCCCAAATAATGAAATGAACTCATTCAAGTCTTTTGATTTGATATTTCGTGTTGCAGGATTTCCAAGTCGGGGAAGGAGTTCTAGTCAGGAAAACTGGAGTCTGGATTTTCTTCAACATGGACTTTTAACTCGACGGCGTACATTTGTTTTCAACAGATTCTTCATCCAGAAGGCAGCCTGATTGACAGCTTCTGTTCCCTGTCAGCTGGAGAATGCTACCGAGGCAGTAGCCCAGAAGTAGGTAGGTCTGCAATAGCTGCAGTATTAAGGCTGGGTAGGTACGGCATAATTTTCTGGGTTGGGGTAATTGTGGGCAATCAGAGAGAGATTGCAGAGAATAGATAGGGTCAGATTAGTCCTTGAGGCCAAGTGAGGTGTTTGAGATAGACACGTTAGCGGCATTTAAGACTTATCTGGATAGACATATAAACAGATGGGAAATAGAGGGATACAGGCGGTTGGTCGAGATGGGACAACGTGATTGGCGCAGGCTTGGAGGGCCGAAGTGCCTGTTCCTGCACTGTACTGTTCTTTGTTCTTTGAGATGAAGAGTTAGGGAGAGTTGGTGATCATGGTAGGTGGAGGAGACAGTGATTGCGGGCATTGGGGTTCCGATTGCTGAGCGGTTTGCTCTGTGGGCTGAGGCTGGGTGTTAGGAGAAGAATTCTTGCTTCACTTGGCCCACAAGCAGCGCTGGAAAAGCACAGTGGAGCATTCTCATTTCCCCTTAGCTGCCAGATTTCCCGAAGCCTAGGAAACCGAGCCAGCAAGTGTTAAATCTGGAGGAGGAATACAATCTTAGGCACACAAATTCAGTTTTAAGTTTAAGTTTATTTATTAGTGCCACAAGTAGACTTGCATTAACACTGCAAGGAAGTTACTGTGAAATTCCCCTGGTCGCCACGTTCCGACACCTGTTCAGGTACACTGAGGGAGAATTTAGCATGGCTAATGCACCTAACCAGCACGTCTTTCAGACTGTGGGAGGAAACTGGAGCACCCAGAAGAAACATACACAGACACGGAGAGAATGTGCAAACTCCACACAGACAGTGACCCAGGCTGGCAATCAAGCCTAATTCCCTGGTGCTGTGAGGCAGCAATGCTAACCACTGTGCCACTGTGCTACATTCATTCATTATAATACTACAAATAAACAACATGTTTTTTAAGAATGGGTTGACTACCCATGTGTTATTAATCCCTAATGTGGAGATGCCGGCGTTGGACTGGTGTAAACACAGTAAGAAGTCTCACAACACCAGGTTTAAAGTCCAACAGGTTTATTTAGTATAACACAAGCTACCTTATTAACCCCTGCCAGCACCATCTCTGCTAAAACACAAAGTAGACTCCCAGCTGAGGGGGTTCTGGCTTGGGACTTAAAACATTCTTATTATCCATTTGCAGGGCTTAAGGTTTCTCTTTATCTCTCTATCTGGGTTTTATCAGAGCAATGCTGTGCCAGCCTCTATACAAGTTTACATCCATCACTTTGTGTGAACAGACACGTTGGAATTTATGTTAATTTAATTTTAAAAGCAAAGCAAGATGGTTCTTCCTCTTCGTCTCAATCATTCAACATTTAAAAAAAATCCTTCCCAGGACACCAAATTCATTTAGAAAAGTGAACATTCACAGCAATGCTTGAAACTTCCAAAACAAAAGGCTTGATTCTTCTTTCGAAAATAACAATGAAAATAGGTACAAAACGTTGGCTCTATTCTCTCTCCAGAGATGCTGTCAGACTTGCTGAAATTTTCCAGTATTTTCTCCGTTTGTTTCAGATTCCAGCACCCGCAGCATTTTGCCTTTATCTTAATGAAAATGGGTATTTTCATAATGATGATATGACCCTTGAGATTGTGTGTGTTTGTGGCAGTTACCTCCCTGATCTTTCATACAGAAATCGAAATTGGAGATGTAAATCCCGTTGGTCCCGCTGGCACTGAGCTCATTTAGTATTTATTTGTTGGTAACAATGTATGCCGCTGAACAAGGATATGTAAGAGAATGTATTGTTGCAATGTGCAACATTTGGCCCCTGAATAATAAAGTTTTATTGAAAAGTGTTATATATTTAAGCAGTTGGATGATTGCTTTAAGAGCCGGTCACGTGATTTGGTGATGATGTCATCAGGGTGTTTCACAGGTTGTTGTTCAGCTCCTGTTTTGTGCACAGGGCATCTTTTTCAATAAACCCCATTGTGTGTTACTTTTGAATCTATGGTCGCTATTTTACCATTTTTATTCTAAGTGCTGGGCGGACTTGAAACTGGGTGTGTTTCCGAACCATTTTCTGGGCATGTTTTCAGGCCCCCCCCCCCGCCCTGCCCCCCCGCCACCCCCCCCCCCCCCCCCACCCCCCCCCCCCTCCACCCCCCACCTCCCCCCCACTCCATAGGCACTCTGTCTGCAAAAATAGCAAGCCTACTGCTCGCTGCAGAAGCCTGTGGATGGGTCTTAATACGCCCAAAAAGCCAGCAGAGGGAGGTAGTGCGCATGTGCAGGCCTCTGATGCTGCACATGCACATTAGTAGTAGCAGGGGTCTGACAGAAAAGAGAGAGCTGCTAGCACAGGCTGCCTGAAGCAGCTTCCCCCCAGTAATCGTGGGTGCCGGAGATATAGCCCCTGCCGACCTCCCTCGCCACCCAAACTGATCGCGGATCAACCCTTCCCCCACTGATCACAGACCCACTGCTCTCCCCCCTTCGATCACGGACCCACCACCCTCCCCACTCACCGTTTGCTGCAAAGTGGCAGCAGGCCCCTTCTCACTCCCTCCCCCCACCAATCCCTGCAAAGTGGCAGTGGACCCCTACCCCCCATTGGCCCCGCCCCCACTGGCCCCACCTTGGTACTGCCCAGTGGGCATTGCCCAGGTGACAGACTGGCATTGCCCAGGTGCCAGTGTGGCACTGCCAAAGGGCCTCCCTGGGGGGGGCCTCAATGGCGTCCAGTTCCACAAGCGAGGCCAAGTCGACTGCTCCCTATTCATGGGGAGCATATCCATTCCTCGCTGGCGTGAACCTTTCCTGGAGAGGTCATAAAGGGGGGTAATGGGCCAGGACAATTGAGCGCCGGGCTAGCTAAGCAGATGTAAAACAGCATTATGATACATTTCCATATATTATGGAGGCTGACTGCGCCGGAAATGCTCTTAAAATGGCGCCGGCCGCAAAAACTGAAAACGGGCACAACGCGATGGTAAAATCGCCCCCTATGTGTGCAAATCATGTCTTTCCTTTTTGATTAAAACCCACAACCTCTAACGTAGTTAGGTCATTACAAAAGGTCCCCTCCACAGCTCTTGGGCAGATGTTATTATGTGAGAGGAGTGGATTTCACCATCATTGACCACAAGTAATATAGGGGGTAATCGACAATGGACCAGTCACACTGTCGAGTTTGTGTGACTGTGTCTCTGTGCGTACAGAAAGAGCTTTTAACACAGTTCCTCTATAGTTGAAATAAACACTGAACGTTAGCGTTGGCTTTGAACATTATGCCAGCGAGGCAGCTTCACGATGGTTTCCAATTGGAAAGTGAAAGTAAAATACTGCTGGAGATCTGAAATAAAAACAGAAAATTCCGGATAAAGCTCGGCACATCTGGCAGCACTGGTGAAAGAGAAACAGTCCTGATGTTTTGTGATGCACTTTCAGAAACGTCATTAGTGAACAACGAACAATTAATTTACAATGGTTGGCAAGAGCAGCAGTGCGTACGCTGCTAGTTCTGCACTGCCTCTTGCCAAAGAGAACTCCTTCCATTGGGGTGATTCCCCACTCTGAGTCCCGATTGATCATCCAGGCCAAGTGGTCCTTACTCTGCTGTGTTGCCCTCAAAGGGACAATCACTACACGTTTCAAGTCCATATGACTCCTCTTTCAAGACGGACTCACAATGTTAACTCTGCTTTTCGCTGCATCGGTGCTTCCAGACCTGCTGAGTTTATCCGGCATTTTCTCTTTTTTATTCCCATTGGAAAAGTTGTTTTTTGTTTCCGATTTTCTTGAATTTTCAATCTCCAAGTGCATCATCTAAAAAAATAATAACCACCTCGCATCTTGCATAGTTAAATTAGGCATTATTTCTTAGAATGGTACCTCTGATCTTGTGATCTCACGTTCTTTTTGCTGTCACGACAGGACACTTTATAACAGGATGGCAATTAGAATGGATGGTTTGCTGAGAATTCCAGCAATGAGGATTAATCTCTGGTTCCAAATGTCAATCCATCAATGTCAATGGTCGGATGGTGAGCGGAGAATCGAGTAGGGCTGTTATCTTCACGAGAGCGCTGTGTTCGGGGGGCAAAAGGGTCAATGCTGCAGGAATCACTTTGTTATTTATCAGAAAAAAAACAATTTTCATCACTTGAGAAGCTTAAGGAAACAAGTACACAACGCTGGTGAGGAAAAGTTTGACAATGTGCAGAGAAAGTTTTTCACTCAGAGAGTGGTGGGTGCCTGGAACGCGCTGCCAGAGGAGGTGGTGGAAGCAGGCACATTAGCAACATTTAAGAGGCATCTGGATGGGTACATGAATAGGGAAGGGATAGAGGGATATGGACCGAGTAAGGGCAGAAGGTTTCTTTTATCAGGGCATTATGAACGGCACAGGCTTGGAGGGCGAAGGGCCTCTTCCTGTGCTGCACTTTTCCATTCTTTGTCCTCTTGTTCTAATTAGAATCATGAGACATAACAGTTTGTGTCTGTAAAGAATTACAAAATGATGGGGTAAGGGTGTCCAAAACTAGAAGGGATAGGTTTAAGGTGAGAGACGAAAGGGACCTGAGAGGCACCTTTTTCACACAGAGAGTGTATGGGATGAGCTGCCAGAGGAGATGGTAGAGGCGGGTGCAATTACAACATTTAAAACACATTTGGACAGGTACATGGATGGGAAAGGTTTAGAGGGATACGGGCCAAACGCCGGCAAATGGGACTAGTTCACTTTAGGAAACTTGGTCGGCATGGACAAGTTGGGCCGAAGGGCCTGTTTCCGTGCTATATATCTTGATGACTCTATGGGCAGAATTTTCCTGTCCTGCCCGCCACGGGGATTGTAGCAGCCGGGACACAGACCATGCAAAGTTCCATTGACATTGGGCAGGATTTTCCGACCTTGGGGTGGGCATGGCTGGAAAATCCCACCTGATGATTCTATGAATCTAAATTTTACGCAACATGATTTTGAGTACATTTTCAGTTGAAAATGTTAAGAGTTAAAGGGAAAGAGAAAGGCAATGCAGATATTTGTCAGTTTTACCTGGCGGGGAGCTGTCAATACAAGACCCAACTATCTAGGGTTTTGATCACAAACAAAAGTAAAGTAAAAGTTTATTTATTAGTAGGCTTACATTAACACTGCAATGAAGTTACAGTGAAAATCCCTGAGTCGCCACACTCCGGTGCCTATTCGGGTACATTAAGGGAGAATTTAGCACGGCCTATGCACCTAACCAGCACATCTTTCAGACTGTGGGAAGAAACCGGAGCAGCCCCACACAGACACGGGGAGAGTGTGCAGACTCCGCACAGACAGTGACCCAAGCTGGGAATCGAACCCGGGTCCCTGGCGCTGTGAGGCAGCAGTGCTAGCCATTGTGCTACCGTGCCGCCCCATTATCAGTTAAGTGGTTGAAGGAGGTTGTGTGTGATCTTCACTAATGAACCAAACAGTTGCTTCCCAGAACGCAGCTGCCATCTTCCAACCACGAGGAGGAGACTTTTTCCAATGAGTGGTTTAAACAAACCTGCTTGTCCACATACACTGGGGAGTCTCCCAAGGGCTTTAGAATCCAAGTGAAAGGCATTTTGTTCCCCAGCTAATTGCTCATCTGTTGCGTCAACACCTTAATCGTGTTTACTCATACCGTTTCATATTTAATGCATTCATTGCTTTTGCCAGCTTCTGTCACGACATTAATTCTGGGTGGATTCTAATTTCACAATTGAGTAATGTTGGTTGATGTTTTCTTCCAGTACGCCAGCCTTGTAGAGAGCACCTGATCAGGGGATCAGTGAACTAAGAATGTATTCAAATTTTTCAATCAATTGCATTGGTTTTGTTAGACGTTAGTGTGGACCTTGTGTGACACTGTTAGATTGTGTTGGATATCAATTATATTTCTGGGTCATTTAATCTTTCCTGATTCCTGTACTGCAAGTTTTATCAAGTTTTTGAAGAGAACCTTGATATCTTCAATTTAATTGGGCTGTGACACACAATCATTTTAGCAAGGGGCATAATCAAAGTCAATATTAAACTTGAGGGACATTCTTTTCCACTTTGTAGCATCGGCGAATGGGATAAGGATCTGTGCCTAGGTTTGGCGTATGAAGTGATGGAATGTGAATCTAACCTGGTGATTTCTCCGAAGACAGATGGAATGTGGATCCGACCTTGGAATTCCTACGTGGAGTGATGGGATGCAAGTCTGCGTCTGCGATTCTTCCACTGAAGACTGGGGCGCAGATACGAACTTGCAATTCCTCACATTCTTACAGTGGCATGGTGGTTAGCACTGCTGCCTCACAGCGCCAGGGACCCCGGGTTCGACTCCTGGCTTGACTCACTCTTTGTGTGGAGTTTGCACATTCTCCCCGTGTCTGCGTGGGTTTCCTCCGGCTGCTCCGGTTTCCTCCCAAAGTCTGAAAGATGTGATGGTTAGGTGAATTGGCCATGCTAAATTCTCCCTCAGTGTACCCGAACAGGTGCCGGAGTGTGGCAACTCAGAGATTTTCACAGTAACTTCATTGCTGTGTTCATGGAAGCCTACTAATAAGTAAACTAAACTTATTTGCAACTGCTCCTATCATTGCTCCATGGAATAATCAAACGTGGTTCTGCATTTGTAATTTCCTCCACAGAATGACGGGATTCAGATCTGTGCCAGATGTTCCGATGTATTGGGAGCTCCTTAATTCCACTGTGTCACTGTGGGCAGTTGCCAATTGAAGCCTGTGCACAGGCAGAGAAAATAAACATCTTTAATTATCCCATTTAATCACATCTTTCCGCCCCATGAATGAAACGTGAGATAGTTCTGCTTTTGAAAAGCTTCAATGTTTAGTTGCTGACGAGTAGATAAAGGAGGATCCCACTCTATCAATGTGGCATAGCAGCATAGTAATTGTATGGCGCTCCGAAAGCAGCCAACATAATCAAGGACCCAATGTACTCCGGACATACTCCCTTCCACTTTCTTCCGTCGGGAAAAAGATACAAAAGTCTGAGGTCACGTACCGACTGACTCAAGGACAGCTTCTTCCCTGCTGCCATCAGACTTTTGAATGGACCTACCTTATATCAAGTTGATCTTTCTCTACGCCCCAGCTATGCCTGTAACATCACATTCTGCACTCTCTTCTTTCCTTCTCCCTTATGTACTCTATGAATGGTATGTTTTGTCTGTATACCGCGCAAGAAACAATACTTTTCATTGTATCCCAATACATGTGGCAATAATAAATCAAATCAAATTGAATCAAACATGGAGGAACAAGCTTGTTAGTGACCCAGAGGTGAACGAAAGGAATGGTAGAAAGGGTTAACAGATTGGCTATGTTAACATACAGCATAGATGACGATGTACGACTAACATTAGTCAGTCAGGTGTTAGACTCTCTCTTCTCCCTCTGTCTCGCTCTCTCCCTCTCTGTCTTTCTTTCTCCCTCCCTCTGTCTCGAGGAAGGGTTTGGAATCATGCTTAGAAGCATCGTGCCTACTCTGTAACCTGTTTAGATGTAGTCCTAAGAAACAAGCGCATGCCTACAGTATGTCTGCAATCTAAATTCTGCCCATCATGTCATATGAGGAATGGTTGAGGACTCTGGGTCTGTACTTGTTGGAGTTTAGTAGGATGAGGAGGGATCTTATTGAAACTTACAGGATACTGCGAGGCCTGGATAGAGTGGACATGGAGAGGATGTTTCCACTAGTAGGAAAAGCTAGAATCAGAGGGCACAACTTCAGGCTAAAGAGACGATCCTTTAAAACAGAGATGAGGAGGAATTTCTTCAGCCAGAGAGTGGTGAATCTGTGGAACTCTTTGCCGCAGAAGGCTGTGGAGGCCAGGTCATTTAGTGTCTTCAAGACAGAGATAGATAGGTTCTTGCTTAATAAGGGGATCAGGGGTTATGGGGAAAAGGCAGGAGAATGGGGATGAGAAAAATATCAGCCATGATTGAATGGTGGAGCAGACTTGATGGGCCGAGTGGCCTAATTCTGCTCCTATGTCTTATGGTCTTATGGTCTTATACCAAGTCCCACAGAGATGGATCCATCTCAGAACATGGTGGCAGCCATAGGGACATCGATGTAAAAAAACACATCAGCATTATTGAAAGAACTGCAGAGAGCGAAGAAACTTTGGAAAACAGCTCATCCATAAATATTTTTATCTTTTGTCTTTGCCTTTTCAGAAGAATCAGCTGTGCTTTTAGTATCTGCACAGCATTCAGATTTTAGTTCCATTGAATCTACCAATGTATTGGCGATGTAACTCCTGTTGCTCATGAAGAGTCTTCCACAGAAAATGGATGGCACGGTGGCACAGTGGTTAGCACTGCTGCCTCCAGTGCGAGGAACCCAGGTTCAATTCCAGCCTCGGGTGACCATGTGGAGTTTGCACTTTCTTCCCATGGCTGCATGGATTTCCTCTGGTTTCCTCCCACACTCCAAAGATGTGCGGGTTAGGTTGATTGGTCATACTAAATTACCCTTTAGTGTCAGGGGATTAGCAAGGTAAATGCATGGGGTTATGGGGATATGGCTTGGGTGGGATTGTTGTCAGTGCAAGCTTGATGGGCCAAATGGCCTCCTCCTGCACTGTAGGGATTCTTTGTTCTATGTCCCAATGCTTTGTCTGAGTCAAGGTTAGAGTCCATAGAGAATCGCATTGTTAAAGAGCTGGAACCTCCCAGGGTGAAAGTTAATTGACCATACTTTAGTCTCAGCTGAAAGTCTTCTCTTCAGAGTTGGAGGTCAGCACAGAAGCCACGATGGAACCTTTAGCACTTCTGAAGCTGCAGAGTCCTGTACAGCCATCTTGTTGCAGCATTAATTGTCGACATTACAGAGGACAGGACTGTCTTGTCTCCAGAACTTCAGTAACATTTCCCATTGCCCTTAGTGGAGCAAGCTTGTACAGAGAGAAGTGTGGCTCTATTCTCACTGCCTACAGAAAGTAGATGATCCACCGGAATATCATTGAGATGTCTTCTTTTCCTCACAGCCTTACTTGAAGTTGGTTGTTTTTCCCTTCACCATCTAAATTCATTGAAATCTCAGATCTTCAATGCCTTTTCAGTCTTTGATGCATCAGTGGATGATACAGCTGTGACAGTTCTCCCTAGAGTTGAAAAATATTCCTCTTCTGAAGTTACTCCCCCTTCAAGGGAGCAACACAATCCTCAGAGTATCCCAAATTTTCTCTTCTAGTCCCAGATGGTATCGAGGTCAATTCTCTTCAGGCTTCTCTTCTGGATCAGTCTTCCAATAAAATATTTTTGTTGTCCTCGCAGTTCAGTCATCCTGAGACATACACTCTGTTTCCCATTGTTGCTGATGGCAATGATGCTGAAGTGTTGTCCTATTCTGAAGGTAATGATGTCATTTCAGATGTAGAAAAAAGCTCTCTTGTTTCGAGATCAGTCATTCTACCTTGGAGTGTGGGACGTGCTTCTTAGATAGACCATAGACATGCTCTAGTATTTCTTAAACACTTGTATATTAGGACTACATCTAAACGGGCACATTGCTCCCAGGCATGGTTCCAATGTCTCTCTCTCAAGTTAAGCTGTCTTCTCCAAGGGCCGAGAATACTGTAAGGGATTGAATCCCCCAGGACTGTGACTTGGGGAGGGGAAGAGTTGGAGTTGGCTAGAATCTGTAGCTGTAAAGAGGGGCTGGGGTGGGAGAGGGGGGGGCAGTCACAGAAACGTTGGGTGGGATTTTCCAGCTGCACTCGCCCCAAAACTGGAAAATCCCGCCCGAAGTCAACGGACCTTGGCACGGTCCGTGTCCCGCCCGCTACGATTCCCATGGCGTGCAGGACAGGAAGATGCCTCACGTAATGTAAATAGTTAAGGACATAGTTTCATGTTGTTTAAAAATAGGATATTATACTTGGAGAGGAGATGAAGTATAAAGGATTAACAGATGGAATTTGCTATTATATGATGGAGGTGATAATGTACTACTGACACCAGTCAGGTGCTAGACTTGAGAGAGAGAAGTTGGAACCGTGCCTGGGAGAAATGTGCATGTTTAGATGTAGTCCTAATATACAAGTGTTTAAGAAATATCAGAGCATGCTAATGGTCTGTCTAAGAACCATGTCCCACACTCCAAGGTAGAAGGAATGATCTCAGAACAAAAGGAACAAACAGAACACACCGTGAATGCAGAAAATCAGAAATAAAACCATTAATCACTGGAAATACTCAGCTGGTCATGCAGCATCTGTGTTATCTTTACATGTTGACATCCTTTCATCAGATCACTTTGCAGTATCTGTGGCATTTAGTGTTTAATCCTCTCCCACTATTCTTCCAGGAATGTCCAGCTTGAAGACATCTGCTTTTCTCTCCAATGGGATTTCTGTTTACCTCTTTTACCCTGTCCACCTTCAATGCTTATTATTTCCCTTCTTGCGCGAGAGGAGGTGAAAGGGAGAAACGCTGCCAAAAACAGCCAGTCATCACCGGGACATGGCGGTTTGACTCGACTGACAGTCACCAGCAGATGTTAGATTTTGATTTGATTTGATTTATTATTGTCACATGTTTTGGGATACAGTGAAAAGTATTGGTCCTTGCACGCTAAACAGACAAAACATACCGTACATAGGGAAGGAAAGGAGAGAGTGCAGAATGTAGTGTTACAGTCATAGCTAGGGTGTAGAGAAAGATCAACTTAATGCAAGGTAGGTCCATTCAAAAGTCTGATGGCAGCAGGGAAGAAGCTGTTCTTGAGTCGTTTGGTACGTGACCTCAGACTTTTGTATCTTTTTCCCGGTGGAAGAACGTGGAAGAGAAAATGTCCGGAATTGTACCGCCTCGCCCGCCCGAGGCTCATAAGATCCCGCCCAAGGCCAACGGAGAATGCCATTCTGTGAGCCTCGCCCACCCCAATTCTGGGGCGGATAAGACGGTAAAATTCCAGCAAATATGTGCGCGTGGGAGCCTTGATTATACTGGCTGTTTTTCCGAGGCAGCGGAATGTGTAGACAGTGTCAATGGATGAGAAGCTGGTTTGAGTGATGGACTGGGCTTCATTCATGACCCTGATGGGGGGAAAGCTTCAAGATCCAGACATCCACGAATACACACAGATGTTAGTGGCCTCAGATGGACGTGGAGCCCAAAACAGCCGTGGGAGATTCAGAAAACATAATGAGGCCAGAAATAGCTCCGGAAAAAAAATGACAATTTAATGGCACTTGCCAGTGTCAGTTTGTGAAGCAGAACAGCAATCTGTAGTAACAAAAGCAAAACCATGAGTTTCAATTCTCTCCAAATTGTTCGACATTAACCTCAACAAAATTGTCTTCACGCCATGATGCTGAAGTTTGAAGTTTATTTATTAGAGTCACAAGTAAGCTTACATTAACACTGCAATGAAGTTACTGTGAAAATCCGCTAGTCGCCACTCTCCGGCCTCTGTTTGGGTACACTGAGGGAGAATTTAGCATGGCCAATGCACCTAACCAGCACGTCTTTTGGATTGTGGGAGGAAACCAGAGCACCCGGAGGAAACCCACGCAGATACGGGGAGAATGTGCAAGCTCCACAAAGACAGTGACCCAAGTCAACAATTGAACCCGGGTCCCTGGCACTGTGAGGCAGCAGTGCTGACCACTGTGCTACTGTGCCACCCACTTTGCTGCTGATCGTGAAATTACTGGATTTACTACATTAATGGGAATTAATCTTGCTGCAGACGTTCAGGGCTGGTAATCCATGCACTTTGCCACAATGCTGTCAAAGGTTTGGAGGAGAATGCATCGTTACCATTGATTAAAGGCAAACCATGCTCTAGTTTGTAATCTCGACAGACGTTGATGTAAACTCGCCTCCCAAAATATCATCATACTATCGAAATATCTGTAAAAGGTATTGGGCATTTAAAAAAATGCAACAGCCTAGTCAATGTTATTATAAATGGAGGTTTCCATACATTTCGGTGAGACATTGAGAAAGGAACAGCCTGATTATAATAGATAAACGCACGTTACTGCGAATGCCGGAATCTGAAACAGAAACAGAAAATACTGCAAAATCGCCGCAGATCTGACAGCATCTGTGGACAGAGAACAGTTGGAGAGCCCTGACAAATGTCGGGGCGATTCTCCGACCTCACCGTGCCATCAGCAGACAACGCAGATCCCGGTGACAGAGTCCAGGTCTAAAAATCCATTTCGCACCCAGTGCCAAACTGTTTGCGAATGTCCCAGCCCCTTCCTAATGGTGTGAACTGGATCGCCCCAGAAATAGCGCAAGTCCGATTTGCATATGGTTCCCATCATGGTTCCAGGTGGCCCACCTGGCCAGATGGGTAACATCTAAGATCAGAGTAAGAAGTCTCACAACACCAGGTTAAAGTCCAACAGGTTTATTTGGTAGCACAAGCCACTAGCTTTCAGAGCGCTGTCCCTTCATCAGCCCCTCACTCACCTGATGAAGGGGCAGCGATCCGAAAGCTAGTGGCTTGTGTTACCAAATGAACCTGTTGGACTTTAACCTGGTGTTGTGAGACTTCTTACTGTGTTTACCCCAGTCCAACGCCAGCATTTCCACATCAAATGGCTGCCATCAGAGTGCCAGGGGCAGTGCCAAAGGGGTGGGGGGGGGGTCATGATGGGGGGAGGGGGCGGAGGGGAGTTATACTGAGGGGGGAGTTCTGGTGGGGGAAGGCCGTGCAGCGGTGGATTATGAAGGTGGCTCAGTTGGGGCAGCATATCGGGGCTCAGGTAGGGGGACCCATCAGGAGTGCCCTGATGCCACTGACCCATGTCGGGGAGGGGGGAGAAGAACATGCTGCCTGTTAGGGGAGCAGTCTTGATGCCTATGGGGTGAGGGAGGGGGGCCTCCCAGTGCATTTTGAAATCAGGACACCCTTACGAAATGGTGCCCGAGTGCTCAGAAGCCGGGCTCACCGGCGTGTTTCGACTCCAGCTAGCACCACCCCCGCCCCCCCCCCCCTCCCGGCCAATGCCCCCCCCCGTACTGACACAAAGCTCCCAACTCTTCAAAAAAGTGACTGAGTGTGGGAGGCCTGTGGTGCAGAGTGTGCCTGAGAGACCGGCATGGATCACCCCACTATTCCCTCCGTTATGGCACTTAGAGATTTTTTGGCAGAATTCCACCCATCAGCCCTGTTCTCTCTCCCCAGATGCTGTCAGACCTGCTGAGATTTTCCAGTATTTTCTCTGATTCTAAAAGCTGTGTAAGGAAGGAAAAGTGAGCATCAAGCATCAGCAACCTTAAGGAGCAAACTTCATAGAATCTTGGAATCCCGACAGTGCAGAAGGAGGCCATTCGGCCCATCGCATTTGCACCGACCACAATCCCACCCAGGCCCCATTTCCGTATCCCCACATATTTGCCCTGCTAATCCCCCTGACACAATGGTCAATTGAGCATGGCCAATCAACCTAACCCGCACATCTTTGGACTGTGGGAGAAAATCGGGGCACCCGGAGGAAACCCACGCAGATACGGGAAAAACATGCAAACTCTACACAGACAGTGACCTAATGCCGGAAGTGAACCCGGGTCCCTGGCGCTGTGAGGCAGTAGTGCTAACCACTGCGCCACTATCCCACCCCAAACTTCTCAACTACTGTTACGCAACACTTGGGGGAGGCCTTAACCAGAAAGAAAATCCCTGTACAATTTTATGAAAACACTATGAAGTTCCTCCCCAGCCCCCCAAGGCAATCTAACGAGCCCAGGATACATTGTAATGACAGTAAAATGAGAGAAATACTGAATTAATTTCATGTACACTTACTGGAAGTGACATACATACACAAGGTTCCGTTCTCTGCAAGCAAAAAGAATATGTTCAAGACTCGCACCTTTATTTGAATGACCTCAATGCATGAGGAGCTTATTGTTTCCTGCTGCCTTTTCTACACCACAGCCAATCAGAGTCAATTAGCCAACCAACCAGCATCTCCTTCTCCTGTTGGACAAATTAGCAATCTTTTGAAATTCGGCATTCTTGTCTTTGTCCAGATGAGTGCAAGATGAAAAGCTTTAGCAATATTGTACAGAAGATTACGGGGGGTGTGGATGGTTCATGCATTTCTCCCCCCGGGCCCCTGCATATTATGGGCTGAGATCAGTGGTGAGGGGGAATGTTATGCATTGGGACACCCCTATTTTTTGTGCCCACATCCCCCATCAAAAACAAACCCAGAGGGGGAACATAAAATGTATCTCCTTTCAGCAGTCTTCATGTTCTGTACTATTTAGCGACTATTTGTAAATATTGAATAGTTACTTGGCCTCAGTTTCTACCAGAGAGACAAACAAGTTGGACAGGACATCAGAATAGAACAAAAAGGATATCAAGACATTTAGGATAAAAATGATGGAGATAATTGATAAACTGACCAAACTTAGCGAGGTTAAGACCCTTCAGTTCAGATGACAACATTTTATCATAGAAAGCAAAATTGTGCCAGAGGACTGGTGGATCACTAATCTTATTCCTATATACAAAGAGGGATATAAAATAAATGCAGGGAACTATAGAGCAGTGAGCTTGCTGGTGATATGAAAGATATTGGGAACTTTATTCCAAAGATGTTACAGAGAAACATATGGAAGTTGAAAATATAATGAAGAATAGTCAGCATGGATTTCAAAGGGGAACGTCATATTTGACCAAACTTATTAAATTCTTTGAAGAAATAACAGAAAGAAATAAGGGTAATGTAGTGGATGCGACATACATGGACTTTCGAAAGACCCCCCCCCGCCCCGCCCCCCCCCCCCCCCCCCCGCCCCCCCCCCCCCGCAGTCAGATACCAAATAACGGAGTCATGTGGGAACATGGGACAAGTAAGTTTAAGTTTAAGTTTATTCATTAGTGTTTTAGGCTTAGGCTTAGATTAGGTTTATTAGGCCTGCATTAACACTGCAATGAAGTTATAGGGTCATAGAGTCATAGAGGTTTACAGCATGGAAAAAGGCCCTTTGGCTCAACTTGTCCATGCCACCCCTTTTTTTAAAACCCCTAAGCTCGTCCCAATTGCCCACATTTGGCCCATATCCCTTTATACCCATCTTACCCCTGTAACTGTCTAAATGCTTTTTAAAAGACAAAACTGTACCTGCCTCTACTACTACCTCTGGCAGCTTGTTCCAGACACTCACCACCCTCTGTGTGAAAAAATTGCCCCTCTGTACCCTTTTGTATCTCTCCCTTCTTAATGTGAAGTTAACATGAAAATCCTGTAGTTGCCGCACTCTGGTGCCTGTTCGGGTACTCTGAGGGAGAATTTAGCATGGCCAATGCATCTAACCAGCACGTCTTTTGGTCTGTGGGAGGAAACCAGAGCACCTGGAGGAAACCCATGCAGACATGGGGAGAACGTGCAGACTCCACATAGACAGTGACCCAAGCTGGGAATCAAACCCGGGTCCCATTGAGGGAGCAGGGTTAACCACTGAAGGTAAGTAGCAGAATGGACAGAATAATGGGTACAAAACAGAATAAGAAGTCTCACAACACCAGGTTAAAGTCCAACAGGTTTATTTGGTAGCAAAAGCCACTAGCTTTCGGAGCGCTGCCCCTTCGTCAGGTGAGAAGGGGCAGCGCTCCGAAAGCTAGTGGCTTTTGCTACCAAATAAACCGCTGTTGTACTTTAACCTGGTGTTGTGAGACTTCTTACTGTGTTTACCCCATTCCAACGCTGGCATTTCCACATCATTAAAAACAGGAAGCAGAGTATTGAGTTAAAATAGTTGTTCAGCCTGACAGAAGATGGGAATTGGTTTCCACAAGGAGTGGTGCTGGGACCACCTTTATTCACTATTTACATCAAAGGTTTTGGCTTGGGAACTGAAAATATAATATTGTAATTTGCAAATGACAACTTGGAGGCTTTAGTTAATACTCAGGGTGAATGTGACCAAATGCAAGAGGATGTTGACGAATTTATGGAATAGGTGTGGAAAAGGCAACTTAATTTCAATATTTCAAATCAATAGCAAGGTTAAGAATTTTGGTAGGAATGAGGAAGCCACATACTCCTGGGAAAATAAGAGTCTAAACGTCATCGAGGAGGAAAACTATCTTGCAATACAGATAAGACAAGTCGCTGAAAGGAACAACACAGGTTAAAATTATACAAAGGACAAGCAAGCTAGGGTTCATTTCCAGAGGAAGGATAGTTAAGAACAATGGTAATGTAATGCATATATAGAACCTTTGATTGAATAATATTTAGGTTACTGTGTACAGTTCTGGTCTCTACATTACAAAATTAATACAAGAACACTAAAGCATGGTGGAAAAAGAAAAATTTACAAGGATGGTAGTGAAATTGAGAGGGTGTAACTATCCAGAAAGACTGAACAGACTCGATCTTTTCTCTCTAGGAAGGATAAAAGATGACCTTATCGATGACATCAAATTTATGAAGCTTCCACTTTAGGAACCCAAAGCGAGGGGCCATAAATATGAGATCGTCCCTAATGATCCCAGCAAGAAATTCAGGAGAAACTTATTTATTGGGAAAGTGGAGAGCATGTGGAATTCATTACCATATAGAGTGGTTGAAGTGAACAGTATGGATGCCTTTGAGGGGAAGATAAGTTTTTTTATCCATTCATGGGATGCATCACTGGCTGGACGAGCATTTATTGCCCTTCCCTGAAGGCATTTTAAGAGCCAACCACATTGCTGTGGATCTGGAGTTACATGTAGGCCAGAATGGATAAGGACAGTAGATTTCCTTCTCTAAAGGACATTAGTGAACCAGATTGAGTTTTTCCGACAATCGACAATAGTTTCACGGTCATCATTAGATTTTAATTACAGATTTTTATCGAACCCGGATCTCCAAAGAAGTACCCTGGGTCTCTGAATCACTAGTTTGGTGACAATACCACAATACCACCACCTACCCTGACATGAGGGGGAAAGGAATAGAGCATTGTGCTGATTGAGTTAGATACAGCAAATAGAGTGGGAGGTGGTTTTAGTGGAGTACAAACACCAGTATAGTCCTGATAGGCTGAATGGCCTGTTTCTGTGCTGTAAATTCTATGTAACATCATGGTTGTGCGTCAGTAAAAGTACAATTCTGATTTTGCCAAATCCACCAAACCTTCCAAACCTGTGGCATTTCCATTCTAACGCCCTTGACATACACAAGGTAAGTCATTAACTCTGATGAAAATTGAGAAGAGTCATCCTCCTTCCAGCAAGGAAGGGGTAGGTCAGCGAGTGCAGATCTTATGTATAAAATATATAGATAAACAAATGGAAGAAACAATGGAAGGGGAAGTTCAGTGATGTGGATAACATTGAGTCTGTCAGTCTCTTGAGAAATGGAAACACATATTGTCAACGGAGTTCGGAGCCTTGAAAAGTTATCAGTGATTGTAAGAGACCAAAGGGGCATTCGGGAATAAGATTCTCATGATAAGTAATGGGGAGGCCCTGGAAGATGTCACCAGGGAAGTCGCTGGTGACAGGAAGGGAGATGAGCAGAGGAAGGTAATAGGAGCCAAAAGCACAAAGGCCCTGAGAGAAGGTTTTACAGAGGAAATAACTGCAGTGGGAGGTTCCACATGGCCAGAGTCGTAAGAGGCAATAAGATGAATGCAGCAGCCTTATGCTTACCAGAAACGAAAGGATATCACAAAGCAACTTATGCTGAGGGCAGATGGTGTGTTAACGCTTCCATTGGGATTGGGGATGAAGCGAGGAAATGCTCATACAATTTAACAAAGTTCACTGAGAAAGTGAAATGCAAGTTAAATAGTGTTGGTACCTGAGGGGGGAGGGCAAGATCTCGATTCAACATCGCATATGGAAAGATGGCACCTCCAACAACATAGCACTCCTTAAATTTTACACTGGCATGCCAGCCTGGTTCAATAACTCCTTGTAATAACTGAAGGTTAATGAAGGTCTTCTGCTGGAACCCTGCCAGGCACACAATGCTGTATGCAAACAACATGGTAGGTTGCCAAATATCCCAAAATGATGCATGAACCTCCCAGGCAATACTTATCATAGGATCCCTACAGTGCAGAAGGAGACCATTTGGAGTTTGCACCAACCACAATCCCACCCAGGCCCTATTCCGGTAACCTCTCATATTTACCCTGCTCATCCCCCTGACACTAGGGTTAATTTAGCATGGCCAATCCACCTAACCAGCATATTTTTGGACTGTGGGAGGAAACCGGAACACACAGAGGAAACCCACGCAGACACAGGGAGAACGTGCAAACTCCGCACAAGATAGTGACCCGAGGCTGGAATTGAACCCGGGTCTCTGGTGCTGTGAGGTAGCAGTGCTAACCACTGTGCCACCGTGCCACCCTGGATGACCTTTCTGTTTTAAATTTCCTGCTGCAGTGTTGCCACGCCACAAAGGAGCACAACCGTCGGAATTTCAATCTTTTGTAATGAATTTTAAGAGCCAAACATCTAAGTGAGCATTTAGCTGAGAGGGAAAAGGTCATTCGGGGGATGGTTGGTGGAGAATGAACAAAGAAGACTATAAAATGTATTAACGTAAAACATACTCAGCAAAAAATTAGGCTCAAAAGAAAATTGCAACAGATGTTTATTGAGTGATTGGGCAAATGGTAAGCTGAGGCCTACTAAGGGCGACAGCATGGCAAAAGTTGGGACCTTTTCTCAGTGAAAAATGTATTAACGGCCAATCAGATTGGTAGCTCGGATGGGGAGGCACGCATCTGAATTCCCAGAGAAGCAGTGGCTAGGGGACCAAACAGACATGAAAGTAGATTAGTGAAATATTCATAAACTGGGCCCAGATTGCAATCACTGGGGGGCACTAAAATAAAACCAGGAATAGGAGGTGCCACGGTGGAAGTCTGTGAAGCTCATTATGAGCTACTGGACGAATGGAAAAATGACTAATGCGATTCCAGTCAGAGCAAAAAAAAAATCCCAAGCATTGCCCAGGGAAATGTTGTCCTGTTAGTGTGACATCTATTGTGGAAAAATACAGGAAATTAAAGGAAATGGTTCTGAAGCATCTTCTTTGCAAAATGACCGTGGCAATGTTCATGAAAGGCTGGGTGAATACAAGGGAGTTAATGAATGAGCATTGGTACTCTCTTGACCTCAGTGTATATGGATGACATGATAAAGTGCTTCATAAAACACTTGTGGACAAATTGAAAGCTCCTTCTCCAGATGTTTGAAGCTGCATCAAGAAGAAGACTAACAATGAAGTGGCCAGAGGTGGGGGCTTACTGATGGCAACAGACTATAGAGGAGGCAACAATGTCTTCCAATGATCAATTCACACAATGGTTATCGACAGTAACTTACTGGGAAAGTGAAACAGTTTGAGAGAAATATTGTCTTAAGGGTTAAAAACGATTCAACACCTGAGAGACTGAACAACATCGAGTGAGGATTATTGCTGGGAGGAGCAAGCATTTTGCACAGATGATTATTAGTTCATGGAATTTAAAAAAAAATTTAGACAGTTATTGAGGCAGTTCCTGTAGCATAATTTAAAAGAGATTCGAGTGAGTATTTCATAGAATCCCTACAGTGCAGAACAAGACCATTCAGCCCATTGAGCCTGCACCGACCACAGTCCCACCCAGGCCCTATTTGCATAACCCCACATATTTGCCTTGCTAATCCCCCTGACACTTGGGTCAGTTTAGCATGGTCAATCAACTTAACCCACGCATCTTTGGACTGTGGGAGGAAATCGGAGCACCCAGAGGAAAGTCACACAGACACGGGGAGAATGTACAAATTCCACACAGACAGTGGCCCAAGGCCGGAATTGAACCCGGTCCCCGGCGCTGTGAGGCAGCAGTGTTAACCACTGTGCTGTGCCTTCACACAGCACATAAAGAAATTGTGGGAAACAGCAATAAATAGGACAAGAACAGGTTGCACAAGCAGTACTCACCATCCTTCAGGTTTGTAACTTAGAATCATAGAAACCCTACAGTGCAGAAGGAGGCCATTCAGCCCATTGAGTCTAGACCGACAGCAATCCCACCCAGGCCCCATCCCTGCAACCCCACATATTCATGATGTGGAGATGCCAGCATTGGACTGGGGTAAGCACAGTAAGAAGTCTCACAACACCAGGTTAAAGTCCAACAGGTTTATTTGGTAGCATAAGCTTTCGGAGTGCTGCTCCTTCATCAGGTGACTCAGGTGACTCAAATAAACCTGTTGGACTTTAACCTGGTGTTGTGAGACTTCTTACTGTGCTTACCCCACAGAATCGCCAGCCAATCCCTCTAACCTACGCATCCTGGGACACTAAGGGGCAATTTTGCATGGCCAACTTAACGTGCACATCTTTGGACTGTGGGAGGAAACCCATGCAGACACAAGGAGAACGTGCAAACTCCACACAGACAGTGATCTAAGCCAGGAATCGAACCCAAGTCCCTGGAGCTGTGAGGCAGCAGTGCTAACCACTGTGCCACCATGCCGCCCCTTCTATGAGTTTGAATGAAACGTACTGTTTGGATATGTGTTGCGTACCAGATAGCATCAGGATGGTTACACAGTAAGCGGAATACATAAAATAGTCGGGGCATTCAGAAAAAGTTTTAAACTGCACGGGTGGGGAATGATTATAGGATTGGTGAAACCAGACACTCAGTGGATAAGCCTTGATTAAAGAATGTTACAGAAACTCTGCAGATAATTGTGAGGTGTGTAAACTCCCAGCCTTGCCTCAGATCATTGAACTGTCCAAAACTGAGTGACTGGATTCCAGGAATGGCAAAGACACACACTGGAAATCTTCAGAAAGAGAATTGACAAAGAAGATTGATAGAAATGTTCTTGTATGCGAGTGAATAAGAATGAAATGAAATGAAATGAAAAATGAATGAAACTTTCTAATGAATTGAGAGTCAACCTTCCTTTGAGGAGAGATTTCTTTTAACTCGAAACTAATAGGCTGAAGATAATGAGAAAATACATCTTGTGCTTATCCACCTTCTCCTGCAATGAATTACAGATGATGATATAAATGACTCACTGATTTACTTTCTCCCATTTAGGTACATGACAATCCTGGGAGTCAACTGGTATCCCCACAGTGCAGAAAGAGGCCTTTCGGCCCATCAAGTCTGCACCGACTCTCCGACAGAATATTCCACCGAGGCTCCCCCCTCCACCTTATGCCCTCAGCCCTGTACATTTACCATAGCTAATCCACCATAGGGCAGCACAGTGACACAATGGTTATCACTCTTGCCTCAGAGCGCTAGGGACACGGGTTCAATTAGTGATTTGGGTCACTGTCTGTGTGGAGTCTGCATGTTCGCCTATGTCTGTGTGGGTTCCCTCCAGGTGCTCCGGTTTCTTCCCTCAGTCTGAAAGATGGGCTGGTTAGATGCATTGTCCATGGTAAATTCTCCCTCAGTGTACCCAAACAGGCACCGGAGTGCTGCAACTGGGGGATTTTCACAGTAACTTCATTGCGGTGTTAATTTAAGCCTACTTGCGACACTAATAAATAAACTTCTAAACTATAAACCTAACTGACATACCTTTGGACTGTGGGAGGAAATCAGAGCACCCGGAGGAAACCCACCCACCCACTGGGGGAACGTGTAAACTCCACACAGTCACCCAAGGCCAGAATCTAAACCGGATCCCTGATGCTGTGAGGCAGCAGTTCTAATCACTGTGCCTCTGTGCTGCCCCTATGTACTATGTTCATGTACTATGGATTGGTGGCTTTGATAGGGGAACAGTAGCATAGTGATAATGTTACTGGTCTAGTAATCGAGCACCCTCGATAATGTTCTAAAGACATGAGCTCAAATCCCATCAGGATAACTGAGGGAATTTAAAGAAAGTTAATTAATACAGTTTAAAATTTATTTGTTAGTGTCTCAAGTAGGTTTACATTAACACTGCAATGAAGTTATTGTGAAAATAATAACTCTGCAATGAAATGCTATTTTCATTAATGATGATCTTGGAACGACAGGATCGTTCACTAATGTCTGTCAGGTGAGGAAATCTGCCATCCTTACCCAGTCTGACTGCACATGACTCCAGGTCCACAGCAATATGGTTGACTCATGACTCATGAGCCATTTAATTGTATCAAACCACGGTGGTACAGTGGTTAGCACTGCTGCTTCACAGCGCCAGGGACCCAGGTTCAATTCCGGCCTTAGGTGACTTCCTCTGTGTGGAATCCGAACATTCTCCCCGTCTCTGTGTGGGTTTCCTCCGGGTGCTCCAGTTTCCTCCCACACTCCGAAGATGTGCGGGTTAGATTAATTAGCCATGCTAGATTGACCCTTAGTGTCAGAGGGATTATGGGTAAATGTGTGGGGTTGCAGCAAACGGGCCTGGGTGCGATTGTTGTCGGTGCAAGCTCGTGGACTAAATGGCTTCCTTCTGCACTGTAGGGATTCAATGGTTTCTATGAAACCACCACTTTAAAAAAAATGTGGCCGGAATCTTGCCACCGTTCATGTCGACGGGATGTCGGCTGGCCGGCAAATTCTCCGCCTTTGTAGGCAGCGAAAGCGTGGCGTGAATGGCAGGTAAGATTGCAGTGTGAGGGTGTACTCACACCACATCGACTGCAGTGGTTCAAGAAGGTCGCTCACCGCCACCTTCTCAAGGGCAATTTGGAATGGGCAATAAACGCTTGGCTTGCCAGTGACACTCACAACCCAAGAACAAATATAGAGGAAAAAAATCTGCACATCACTTTAGTTCCTGCTGAGATTTTCGATTTCTGTTGCAAGACAATAGCAATCTTTTTTCATTGGGAGCAAGGAACCACTTGAGTTGACTGAAGAGAAATGAGATGAAGATTGAGTTTGGTTACTGAGGGGGAGTTGTCAGATCCAGGGGAAAAAACTCCTGAAACTGGTTTTGCGCAGAGCAACCACAGAACATGGAGGCATCTTCCTTATCGGATTGCTATGGTTCTGCCCTCACTGCATTATGTATTTACACTTGTACACACCTGCAAATTCCAACCAGAGTTATTATTCGTATAATCGGCACAGACGGAGAACACACAAATCATTTTCAGTTTACTTTGCAAAATTGGATTTTGCTGAAAAAAAATGAAAGAAAAGGACAAGGGAAAAGGCGAGGCATTGGGTTAAAAACACGGCACGGAATCTGTGCATTTGAACTGCGGAGTTAAGATTCCAATTTAGTAAAGGAGTTATTGTCTTACTCTGGGATCTGTGTCTAATCCATTTCCAAATGCTTTGAACAATACACAATATGCTTCAGATTTGCTTTCAGTTTGGTGTTTCAGAGAAAAAGAACGATTGAGGGTCCTTTCATGGTCTGGGCAGCTCAGGGACTTGAATGTCAGGGGGAAAAAAAAACCTTATTCTGATATAATTTAATCCCAGTCATGCCTGTTATTAGGATTGAACCATTTGGAAATTCTTCAGCAGAAATTGAGCTGAGGTGAAGCAGAACTCTGAAGCACAACTGAAGGGAAGATTGGAGAATTGAGAAGGATCAGTCCTGCCCTTCAGACAGCGACACAATGGACCAGTGGGTACAATCCACACTGCATAAGTGAAAGATACTGGCTAGTGCAAACAAGAAAAGCCCAGCCACTTCTGCTGTACAAGCAACGTCGAGTCTCACAGGCACAGTGGCATAGTGGTTAGCATTGCTACCTCACATCGCCAGGGGTCTAGGTTCGATTTCCGGCTTGGGTCACTGTCCGTACAGAGTCTGCACATTCTCCCCGTGTCTGCGTGTGTTTTCCCCGGGTGCTCCAGTTTCCTCCCACAGTCCGAAAGAAGTGCTGGCTAGGTGCATTGGCCATGCTAAATTCTCCCTCCGTGTACCCGAACAGGTGCCAGAGTGTGGCGACTAGGGGATTTTCACAGTAACTTCATTGCAGTCTTAATGTAAGCCTACTTGTGACACTAATAAAGAAAATTCATCAACTTCTTGAAGGGAGGTGAGATCCCCATTGACTAAAGATTGAGCTGGACCAGCCATTATAAACGCTGATTGGGGTGGCACAGAGGTTAGCACGACTGCCTCACAGTACCAGGAACCCAGGTTCAATTCCAGCCTTGGCTGACTGCCTATGTGGAGACTGTATGTTCTTCACGTATCTGCGTGGATTTCCTCCGAATGCTCTGGTTTCCTCCCACAGTCCAGAGATGTGCAAGTTAGGTGGATTGACCATGCTAAATTGTCCCTTAGTGTCTCGCGATGTGTAGGCTAGCAGGATTAGCAGAGTAAAAATGTGGAGTTAGAGGGTAGGGCCTGGGTGGGATGCTCTGTCGGAGAGGCAGAGCAGATTTGATGGGCTGAATGGCCTCCTTCTGCACTGTAGGGATTCTACAAAGATGTTTGATATGTGCAATGAATGACTCATCTCCTGACTCCTCAAAGCCTATCATTATTTAAAAGGTGCAAAAAGTGGTAGATAAATACTCACTAATTTAAGTTTATTTATTGGTGTCACAAGTAGGTTTACATTCACACTGCAATGAAGTTACTGTGAAAATCCCCTAGCCGCCACACTCCGGCACCTGTTCGGGTACACTGGGGGAAAATTTAGCACGGCCATTACCACCTGCATGGGTGAACCCAAAACAACATTTCAGGTTCAACACCATCCACAACAGAGCAATGTGCTTCATCACTCTCTCCTTGCCTGATGGATGCGGCTCCAGCAACATCCAAGAAGCTCGACACCGTCCAGAACAAAGCTTCATTGGCATCCATTCCACACACATTCACTTCCTCCACCATCAACGAGCTGCGGCAGCCGTGTGTAGATCTACAAGCTGCACTGCAGGAACTCACCAAGGGCTCCTTGGACAGCACCTTCCAAACCCATGACCGCAACCATCTAGAAGGACAGGGGAGGCAGACACATAATGTACCACCATCTGGAGGTTCCCTCTGAGTCATTCACCATCCTCACTTGGAAATATATCACCGTTCCTTTACTGTCACTGGATCATAGTCCTGGAACCCCCTTCCTAACAGCACTGTGGGGTAGCTACACCCCAGGGACAGCAGCAGTTCAAGAAGGCACACCTCCTCAAGGGCAATTAAAAATGGGCAACAAATGTTGCCCTAGTTAGCAATACCCACATTTCGTAAAATGAATTTTTTAAAAAGCAACCCACGATTCAACTTCCACCTCTTCCACCTCCGCTGCACTGTACAATCAATTAAGTATACTGTAGGAAGGCACCAACATTTTTGCCAGAGCACTTCCTTCTGTGTGACCTCTATCACAATGTTGTGGAAACGCCTTCAGCTCTCAGATCACCTCTAAGTCAAACACCATCCTGCCTGGAGCATTGATTTTCTTTGCCTGTAGATCTGGGTATTGTAATTCCTTAATTAACATCATTCTGGGGGCACCATCTCCACAAGGCCTGTAACAGTTCAAGGGAAAAGCCCTTCTAGGGGCAACTAAGGATGAATATAAAGATATGGATGGATAATAAGGATAGATAAAGTTAAGTGCATTTATAAGAAAAAGTTCTGTCCTGACAATTATAGAAAAGTGCCAGTGGTCAGGAAGAAATCTTTAGTTTCAATATTTACAGCTCCAAACTCAATACAGAATGACAGGAAAAAGCTATTAGAATCCCTGCAATGCAGAAGGAGACCATTCAGCCAATTGAGTCTGCATCAACTCTCCAACAGAGCATTTTACCCAGGCCATCCCCCATCCTCGCAATCCCACGCATTTTCCATGGCTAATCCACCTTAACCACCTTGTGACACTAAGGGGCAATTTAACACAGCCAATCCACTAACCTACATATTTTTGAACTGTTGGAGGAAATCGGAGCACCCGGAGGAAACCCATGCAGACATGGGGAGAATGCGCAAACTTCACACAGTCACCCAAAACTGGACTCGAAGCTGGGTCCCTGGCACTGTGAGGCAGCAGTGTTAACCACTGTGCCATCATGCCAACCTATTCAACCCATCGAGTCTGCTTATTCCTTGTGCAAGCCCAATTTACCTCTCATAAATTCCACTCCCCGCAACAAACCTTTTTATATATATTATGAGGGCGATTTTCAGAGCCCACTGAGTAGTGCAGCAGGCCAGGAGACATCAGCAGTGGCCATTTCAAGGGCTTCCCACTGGGCATCATGTTTTCTGCGCAAATATTCCTGACGTATTCACGGGGGGGGTCAGGGGCTGGTCACTGGGGGGAGTGGGGATTGGGACTGTCAGGGGGGGAGATCGGGGCTGGCTGGGGGTGGTGGGGAGGAGACATCGGGGCCAGTAAACAGGATTGGGACACACACACACACACACACACACACACACACACACACAAGTGTTGGGACTATCCAGGGGTTGGAGAAGGGGGTTGGGAAGATCGGGCTGGTGGGGGGTGGACAGAGGGGCATGCCAGTGGAGGTCCGGTGGGCCAGCGATCAGGTGATGGGAGGGTCGGAAGGCCAGCACTGGGGGCTTGCAGGGCTAGCCAGTGATCGGGAGGCTGGCAATGCGGGGCCACTGGGCATGCGCTGATCTCCACGCTGACAGATTGGCGCATGCGCAGTGACCCACTCAGCGCTATGCTGCCGGCCTCTCCAGCGGGAATAGGCCCTGCCCTCTGATTTCCATCATGCTTGGGCACTCTGATGTCAGAGATTCTTTCTGGAAATCACGTTAAGAAAACCAGCGGGATTTACTCCCATTTTCCCACAAATTGGGAACTTCGATTTTTTTTGGAAGAGTCTCAGTTAATATCTTGTGCAATCAACTATATCCATCACTCTAACCTTTCATTTACTGTAATTCCAAATACCATTCACAACTTATTCAATCAATTTACTGCAGTTATTCATTTAAACATCTGCAGCATACAATTTCCCTTATCATAAACTCTAATCTATCCATTTATTCTCACTCCAAAATCCTTGTACCACCTACCTTGATATTATCTGTATCCCAACCATTTAATCACCTTCAACAATACCTATCAAAAGTATTCCCTCATGGATTATACCCACCCATTTAAACTCTTTTCACAATCCATACACAGAATCCCGACAGTGCAGGAGGAAGCCAGTGAGCCCATCGAGTCTGCACTGACTCTCTGACAGAATATTTTACTCAAGCCCTCACCCTGGCCTTTCCCCGTAACCCTATACATCTACCATGCCTAATCCATCTAATCTACACATCTTGGGACACAAACTAACAACTTAACATGGCCAATCCACCTCGCCTGCACATCTTTGGACTGTGGGAGGAAACCGGAGCACCCGGAGGAAACCCACGCAGACACGGGGAGAACGTGCAGACTCCACACAGACAGTGACCCGAGGCCGGTATTGAACTCCGGTCCCTGGCTCCATGAGGCAGCAGTGCTAACCGCATCCATGCACAAACTACACTCTCTTGACTCCAACCCCACCGAGCCAATCCCTTTCAATACGTGACTTCAGCAACATCGTGGATTCTGTCCATGGACACACTAAATCTCCCCACAAATATTACCCAAGAATTACTGAACGAAAATTCAGAAGTAAGAACGAAATGTGGGATTCGGTATGGTGGAAGATGATAGAATTTGGGAACGGGTAATAAATTAAGGAAAAAAGACATTTGAACAAAACAATCTTTGACAATTGCTTTGATTGTGTGAATACAATCAGCAAGACTGTCGATTATGCATCCATGTGACCAGCCCTTCGTATTTCATCCCATCCACTCGAATCAGTTCAATTAGCAGTGGAACATTGGGGTGCATGGATGTCAGAGGGTAGCTGGCAGTACTTTACGTTAATGTAAGTTTAATACTCTCTAATGTTGTCTTTCTGCATTTTATTCCTTGGTGACAATGCAGTGGTTTCTTTAAATGCGTTTCTCTCACTTCTGGGTTACTAATGAGGTCACTGTAAACACACACTGCAGCCTGAATTATTCAGATACTTTATGCTCTGTGCTCCGGTGTCTGACATTTAATCCACCAGCGATGTCCTGATGCTGCCTTGCTGTCAGGTCTGAAGTATTACCTGAAGTGAGATTTATGGCAAATCCGCAGGACCACTGAAAACTCCAGTCCGATGACCACTTCCAACTCAAAATGCTCTGGCTCCAGGCAGGAGAGAAGTCAGTGAAGTTTATCACAGTGATCTCTTTCACTTAGATTAGCATTGACACATTAGGGGCTGGCACGATGGCACAGTGGTTAGCACTGCTGCCTCACAGCGCCAGGGACCCCGGTTCAATTCCGGTCCTCGGTTCACTCTCTGTGTGGAGTTTGCACGTTCTCCCTGTGTCTACGTGACTTTCCTTCCTTTGGGTGCTCCGGTCTCCCTCCGCATCCCAAAGGTGTGCGGGTTAGGTTGATTGGCTGTGGAAATTTGCCCCTTAGTGTGAGGGGGACTAGCAGGGTAGATATATGGGGTTAGGGGGAAAGAGTCTGGGTGGCATTGTGGGCAGTGCAGGCTCAATGGGCCAAATGGCCTCCTTCTGCACTGTAAGGATTCAATGATTAATAGGTTTCCTTTGTATATTGGTCAAAATGCCAAGAACTATAATTTTTATTTCTTAAAATTCTTGAACAGCGTAGGTATTTACAGGACACCTTAACTGGAAACATAGAACTGCAAAGAATGTTTAGCATAGACCACTCAGCACAGTAGTTCATGCCCCACACAGACCTCCACCCACCCCACTTCACCTCACCTTATCAACGTACCCTTCTATTCCTTTCTCCCTCACGTATTGATCTAGCTTCCACTTAAGTGCTTCGCTGTTACTTGTCTCAACCACCCCACTGTGATAATGAGTTCCACATTCTTGCAACAAAGAGCTTTCTCTCCTTGCTGGATTCGTTAGTGACTATCCAAAATTCTGAAGTCCGACTTTCTTGGATTCCCGCACGATATTTATTATATTCAGATATTATTACTTCATAAATGAGAGGGAGGGAAAGAGGGACACTTACTTCATATTTATAGAAATATTCACTAAAGCATAAGAAATGTTGGAGTGAGTATGGTGAGTAAGAAGCATATACCTCAGCAACAGCGCAGAGATTAGGAATATCATTTTTGTTCTGTTGTAATTTCTCTTGCTGACTGTGATTTATTTGGGCCGTGGCTGCGATATGAGAAAGTCCTTTTGTCAAGGACCCCTGTGTTCAGATTAATACCCGAAAGTGATATTGTTTTATTGTTAATCATGCACTCGGTAGCACCATTGCCACTTTCAAATTATACAAAGGTCAGATCAACATTTCGCCCTCACAGAAGCTACGAGTACCAGCACTGAAATACAATGCAATATGATCCAATGTGATAATGCTTCTGGACTGACCTTTGTCAAGGCATTCAACAGCGCAGAGGCAAAGAGTTATCACTGTTAATCTCAGTGATAACTGAGATGAGATTTCCATCTCGCAAGTTTGCCTTTTTCGTGCAAAAACTCTCACTTTTATTCGTGATAGAGACAAAGGTTCTGTCTTATAGGTGTGGGAATCACCCTATCAGTCTTTAACAGCTAGATCAAGGCTGTAGCGTCCAGCCTACTTGCTCCCCTGTGAGATGTATGGGGGTGAGGACAGGAGGTATACCTGTAATTATATAGAAACGACTGAGGTGTCATGAAGGTGAAATGTGCCCTGTGAAATGTGCAGTGCTTTCAGTATCTTATATGGACTCTGATAGACTAACCTGTTATGTATGTTGGGGGCATGCCCCTTTAAGAGAACGGGTCAGGTGACCCGGGGATCCAGCTCCACCCTGGATGGAGTTTGCCGAGGCAGTCTGATGTTGACTGTGCTAGGATAAAGACCTGTTAATAAACTGGTCTGGTTAGTTTACTACCACTGGACTTCTGGTTTATTATTAGCCTCGATATCAGACCTCAAATATAATGGGGACGATTCTCCCCCAAAAATTTGAAGTGTCAAATTCACATAAACACTGGAGTAAATCACGCTAGTTTTTTCAGTAGGAGTTTCAAAAAATCTCCCACACTCCGTGCACTGCAGAGAGCACTAGCGTGAATCCCATTGAAAATCAGGGGGCTGGACCTAATCCCGCTGGAGAGGCCGGCTGCATAGTGCTGACCGGGCCACTGCGCATGTACCAATCTGTCTGTGCCGAGATCAGCGCATGTGCAGTAGCCTGCACTGCCAGCCTCCCGATTGCTGGCCAGCTCAATCACTGGCTAGCCCCGCGACCTTCGCATCGCCAGCCGTGCGACCTTCCCAGGGCCTGGATGTCTGGATGTGATGATGTGGAGATGCCGGCGTTGGACTGGGGTGAACACAAAATTTGCTACCAAATAAACCTGTTGGACTTTAACCTGGTGTTGTTAAAACTCTTACTGTCTGAATGTATCCAGACCAACCTTCCCCACCACCACCCCCCACCCCCACCGCCCCACCGCCCGTCCCTGGCCAGCCTCGATCTCCCCTCACCCACAGCCCGCAGCCCGATCTCCTGTTCCTCACCCACTGGCAGCCCCAACCTCCCCCCACCCCACAGTTCCAGCAACCCCCCACCACAGTTCCGACCACCTCCAAGGGTTAACCACCCCCCACCCCGATGCCAAGCTTCAATCGCTGGCGTCTCTCCCTCTGTCACTGATCCCAGTGCAGAGTGGCAGTGGGACCCCCCCCCACCCCCACTAATTGCCCCCGCCCCTCCCCATTAGGCCCTGCCCCTCAGCACTGCCTGGTGCCTGGTGGGCAGTGCCAAGGTGCCCCCTCGACATTGGCATTTTGCCCCCTTGGGCAATGCCAGGGGCCTAGGCTGACACTACCAGGCTGACAATGCCTGGGGGCATCCCCCCAGCACCCGACCCTCTGGGGGGGGGGCTCGGTTGCCCCCCTTCACTCCTGCAGGGTCGGGTTGCCTGCTCTCCGCAAGTGGGGAGCTATTGTAAACCCCGCTGGAATGAAACACTCCTGGCCGGGGGGGTGGGGTGGGGGGTGGGTGGGGGGGGAGATGCTAGCAGCCTGGAGATTTCAGTCCCAGTCTATAGAACCACCCTGCATACCACAACTGGGATAGCTCCAACTGTGCTGCTGATGTGTCGATGCTTGAGAACTAGGTTGAGCCTGGTGGTTCCAAATTTGACAGGGATGGTGGAGACGAGACGGAGTTGCCAGAAAAGGAACCGCAATTTGTCAAAAGTGGAAAGAACATTTGAGACAGACGCTCCAGTTTCTGTAAAGAATTTCAGAAGCGAACCAAAGTTTAAGTTTATTAATTAGTGTCACAGTAGGTTTACATTAACACTACAATGAAGTTACTGTGAAAATCCCCTAATCGCCACACTCCGGTGCCTATTCAGCTACAATGGGGGAGGAATTACCATGGCCAATGCACCTAGCCAGCACGGCTGTTGGAGGAAACCAGAGCACCCGGAGGAAACCCACGCAGACACGGGGAGAATGTGCAGACTCCGCACAGACAGTGACCCAAGCCGGGAATCAAACCTAGGTCCCTAGCGCTGTGAGGCAGCAGTGCTAACCCACTGTGCCACCCTGTCGTCCCAAAAGTGTTTCAGTCCATATTTTCCTTCCAACTTGAAAACCACCAATTAATCTTTTCCCTATAAATGAACAAAATTTAAAAATCCCCAGTGACTGCCAGGACACTACATTAATGGTCAATGTGAGAAAGATCTTCATTGACTTTAACAATCTGGCCTCCTTGCCAGCATTTCATAGTTACCCATTAGCACCCTCTGTGTAATGTAAAACATTATAATGAGAATGGATCCTCCAGTGGTTCTTATTTTTACAGCAGGCTATCAATTTTACAATGCTGTAGTCATAAAAAAATTATAAAATATTATAAATCAGTCTTTCTATTGTGTGTGATGTGAACACTATGGTGTCTTAAACTGAAGCCGAGCTGATCCAGATTTTTCCTATCTTGTGTTTTATTCACTCCTGTTCGCTGCCCAGTTTAAACACTGCAACAATTCAAGCACTGTATTTTACATGAAGTCACATTGTAGGTACAGTACAAAAACAGGCCATTCAGCCCAAGTGGTGTAGCCAGTGTTTATGCTCCACACAAGTCTCCACCCACAGTACCTCCTCTAACTCTATCATCATTACCTTATATTGATATCGTGCATTTATCTTTAATTAACTTCCACAAATACGTCTATGCCACTCAACTACTTCAGTGGCCAGAATTTTGCCAGCGTGCCCGCCCCGGAATCAGAGCGGGCGGGGCTCGCAGAATGGAACTCTCCGTTGGCCTCGGGCAGGATTTTATGAGCCTCGCCCGGACAAGGTCGCAAAATCCCGGCCAGTGAGTTCCACATACTGACTGTGGTGGATTTAAAAGATAGACTGCAGGCCTCGAAGGTTCAAACAAAGAGTTTATTGAAAGGATATTAACATGACAGGCTGTTAAAATAGACTGCCAAGGCTAATGGGCGATGACTTCATCTGTGACGTTATGTGATCGGTCTCTTAAAGTGCCCCTGTTCCACTGCAAAGCTGCTAATGAGGAAATACTAGAAATAACATGAAAACACAACACTGACTACTCTCTGAATTAAAGAGGTTTTTTCCTGAGTCCTGACAGATTTATTAGTGACTATTTAGAGAGCTGACTAGCTCGGTTGGCTAGATGGCAAGTGGTCCGGGGAGCGGCGCGGGCTTGGAGGGCCGAAGGGCCTGTTCCTGTGCTGTATTGTTCTTTGTTCTTGTTCTTTGTTTGGTTCAGAATAAGACCAACGGCGTGGGTTCAATTCCTGTTGCGGCTGAAGTCTGCTTGCGAGAGTGGAAAGCAATGGCAAACCATCACTGACAAACCCTGCCAAGAAAAGAGCTCAGGATAAAACATTCTCAGACAATGAGCTGAGGATCTGCCTTTGGGCAGGACACTCATGAGGCTCTCTGCAGCAAAGTGCATGAGTCCAGATGGCTGCCCCATGCTGGGGTTTGGAACATCTGCTTGGGGCTGGTGAGGAACTTGCAATGGGTGGAGGGGGGGGGGGGGCGCGGGGGGCGGGGGGGGGAGCGTTGGGGGACCCAGTGTTGTGGTCCATGCAGGTGCCAATGACAAAGAAAGAGGTTCTGCATAGTCAGTGTGAGGAGTCTGGCATCAAACTAAGAAGCATAACCTCAATCTCTGGGTTGTTACATGAAGCACGTGCAAACTGATGCAGGAAAGATCAGGTTAGTGAGATGAATGTTTGGCTCAAAGACTGGTGTGGGAGAAGTGGGTTCATGGGGCAATAGCACCAGTACTGAAGAAAATGGGATCTGTAATGCTAGGGCAGTCTACACTACCTTGTATTGAGTTCAGTAAGAAGTCTCACAACACCAGGTTAAGCTGATATTGTGAGGATTCTTCTGTGCCCACCCCAGCCCAACGCCGGCATCTCTACATCATCACATTAAGTTGATCCTTCTCTACACCCTAGCTTTGACTGTAACACTACATTCTGCACTCTCTCCTTTCCTTCTCTATGAACGGTATGCTTTGTCTGTATAGGCACAAAAAACAATACTTTTCACTGTCTATTAATACAGGTGACAACAATAAATCGAATCAAAAACTGGAACTGTGTTAGGACCAGTGTTCTTGCGAGCCGCGTAACTGGGGAAGTACAGAGGATTTCAAACTAAATGGCTGGGGCAAGGGATCAAATTTGTGGAGGTATGGGAAACGAAGGAGCAGAGACAAGGCAAAAGCGAAAGGTATTGGGTAGAATCTTGCCCTCAGTGTGCAGAGTGCTGGCTGAGGTGAGAATACCAGCGTGTAACTCTTCAGGTTCTCTCCCCAATTTTTAGTGGTTTTCCAGTGGCGGGCGGGATGTGAAAATTCCGCCCAGAGTCTTTAGTTTGGTACCTTTATTATTTTTGTGGGGTCTAGCCTTATCTGCCAACTTACTCTCAGATTTGTCCTCTTCCATCCCCTTGTGCTCTGTTTATCGTTTCCCCATTAGTGCATTTCTCTCTTGCCTTGTCTCAACTCTTTCGTTTACCGTATTGTAATGATGCACGCTGCAGACTTTGTCAGGAACACAAAGAGTATTTATTAACAAGGAAAAACTGTACAGAGGCCTGTAGCCTCACCAGCCATCCCAGGACCAGTGGCCCCAGTCCTTACATGTCTTCACACTGTCTTCTGCCTAAGAGAGGACTCCACACCCTGGGGGGATTACCCACTCTCGGTCCCAATTGGTTCCTCATGCCAGATGACCCTCTTCTGCTGTGTTCCCCTTAAAAGGCCAATCGCCATAATCACCACGTCCCTCCCCTTTTAACCCTTTTATGCAATCGTCAAAACAAAGTTACTCAACTCAATATTATACACACAAGTTGTGCAATTAGAAATTGAGGATTTGTTTCTGTTCCTTGTCGAATGGTATCATTCTGCTGTCTGAGATGCCTCCATTGGATTGACATTAACAGGAATTACAAAGATCAGCTACCTCTTCCGACACAGGCCGTTTGTTACTATTTGCTTCCATGGAGGCATCAGTTATGTCGACAACGGGTCAATCAGGTTCTTTAGAACTTGCAGGTTCGAAAACATTTCTTGATGGCTCAATTGATGAGATCTTGCACATCCAAACACAAACACTTTATTGGGAGGCTTTAACTGTGTGCAGTTCAAAATATAATCTTGCAGGGAGCTCTTCCATACAGGCTTGCTGCTTTTCCATTCGCGGGCCCATTTCATCTCTCTTGTTCTGGCACATTGTCTCAGTTTCTTTCTCTGGCCAGAATTCTCCAGCCGTTCACTTCCTGCCATTGCTGCTCAGCCGAATCTCCATTCACGGCAGCGGGACTGGAGAATCCCAGTTGCAGGCGAGGTCAGAGAATCAGGGAACCTGTTGGAATTGTCAATTTAACTGCTTTTATACCTCTTCAGTTAATTTCTCAATGTCCAACTTCCTTTCTTCAAGCTCTTACCCTGATTCAATTCTTCACTGGACCTGTTCTTATTCTCTCACTGCTGTTTCATGGAGCTCAGCTTATTCTCTATTGTCTCATTAAATATTCCTTCTTAACATCATGGTTGCCAGATTTCACTGGTTTCCATCGGTGTGTGGTTTACTTCCCACCGGTATGACTGAAGTGATATGCACCGAAACCAAGGGTAAGTAAAGTGAGGTGTGTGCCGACTACACACAGAATTGACTGTGAGAATAGGGCTGGTCAGCACTGCTGCCTCACAGTGCCAGGGACGTGGGTTTGATTCCCAGTTTGGGTCACTGTTTGTGCAGAGTCTGCATGTTCTCGCCGTGTCTGCGTGGGTTTCCTCCGGGTGCTCCGGTTTCCTCCCACAGTCCAAAGGTGTGCGGGTTAGGTTGATTGGCCGTGATAAATTAACCTTAGTGTCGGGGGACTAGTGTGGTGAATATGTGGGGTTATGGGAATGGGGCCTGGGTGGGATTGTGGTCGATGCAGACTCGATGGGTTGAATGGCCTCCTTCTGCACTGTCGGGATTCTATAATCCGATGATTCCCTTCTAAAGCTTCTCCTTTTTGCTGATAGAAAACTCTGTCAGTGATCTCTGCAACTTCTTTTAGCTGTCTGGAGAGTCCATTTTTCGCCTCTTCTTTTGATGTGTCCGTTCCTGCCTTTGTTAATGTGACTCATGGATCCAGCCCCGTCTGTTCAGAACCGCTGTTTATAAAGCGTTTTAACCTCTTTTCCTTTTAAGCAGGTTGGGGACTTGTCTTCTCTCTCTCCCAAAATCTCAGAACTTCTCTGTTTAGTGCAACAACCCTGCTCCCACACGCCACCACATCCCACCCCCCCCCCCCCCCCCCCCCACAACTCCACCCCAACCCCGCCCCCGCAGACTCTGATATGATCAAGAGCCTATGTTTTTCAACCTCTACATTCTCCCACTCTCCTGGGACAGGCCCTGCAGTTCCCTGGGTATATTTTTTCCTTCAACACTGCTCTCTATGCTCTCTATTCTTCATTAAAAAAAACTCCCAGTCTTAAAAAAAACCCAAAGTCACAGCTCTTGTTTCTGAGGGCTATTTTCTCTTCTTTTTTTTTCTATTTATTTCTAAACTTCTGACAATCCACACTCGCTCTGCGTCTGTCCCTCAGGATCTGGCACCATCTCAACATCTCACTGGGTCAATTCACCCAAATCCAGGCTTTTGTGTAAGTATCTTTTTTCATCAGACTTCAATTAAAATTGGATATTCACAGGTTGGCTGTATCATCATCATCGATTCTATCCTTGTCGCCAGTGTAATTAATGATGCACATTACAGACTTTGTCAGGAACACAATGTGTATTCATTAATAAGGAAAGCCTGCAGCCTCACTGGTTGCTCCAGTGAGGTTGCTCCTACATATACATTACATGCTTTAAGACTGTCTTCTGCCTAAGCGAGGGCTCCATCCCCTGGGATGCCATAACGCTCATTTACCCTGCTAATCCCCCTGACAATAGGGTCAATTTAGCATGGCCAGTCAACCTAACTCACATATCTGTGGGAGGAAACCGGAGAACCCGGAGGAAACCCACACAGGGAGAACGTGCAAACTCCACACAGACAGTGACCCGAGGCTGGAATTGATCCCAGGTTCCTGGCGTTGGGAGGCAGCAGTGCTAACCACTGTGCCGCCCCCAATTTTGATTTCCACAAGAGAGGTTAATTTGTTATCATTCCCCATATAGTTTTCCAAAGTCAAAACTGTGTTCACTGAGAGATTGGGGGCTCAGCCAGATTCTTTATCCTCTCTGCCCCGTTACCTATTTCTGCAAGGGATTCTGATCCCTGAGTCTGGTTTCACAAATAATCTTTTGTGCAAATCTTCGACATATGTTAACACAGACGAGGGAGGTTTCAAGCAGCTTACGGAATGATATTAACTGGTACTCTTTCGGGAAAGCATAAAGAAAGGATTACATCCTGTGGAAACATGACAATCTAAAGCTTAATTCACTGAGATCATGGCTCGGGCTTGCAATCCAAATATTAAAGAAAATAATTAAAAGATGAAAGAAGTTTTTGAGCAAGAGATTGTGCAGTTGCCAGGCTGGAGCTCTCTTCAATTTCCCTGTAAGAATTAAAGGATAAAACCAGTTAATGCTTATGATTTTTAAGTTTAGACAATTTGCCAGATATTTCCAACAAGCTGCAGTTTTATGCTGCCTTTTACTACCTTAAGGAATGCAGTGTGCTTAAGCATTGTGTTCAAACCCCTCTTCACTTCTCCTAATCTCTAGCTTCCGCGAGCCTCACTACTCTCTGGGAATTTTGCAATTCTGACTTCTTGCATATTCCTGGTTTTATTTACCCCTCTCTTCTTCAGGTCTTCAGCTATCTGAGCCTCCAGAAGGGAAAAAACAATTCCGACTAGTATTCTTATTTCCCAGTTTATACTGTTTTATTTCCTTTCTGGGCACTAAGTTCTGAAACTCTGTCCCTAACTCGCTTTACCTCTCTACCCCTCTCCCCTCCCATATGGGGCTCTTTATAACCCAACTCTGGTCCAGCTCTTGGTCAAGATAAGGGTTCAGCCACTGAGGGCAAAGAGAAGAGGAACTTCTTCTCTCAGAGGTGGTTGAATCTTTGGAGTTCTCTACCCAAGAGGGCTTAAAGGAGGCTTAGTCATTGGCTGGAAGTTTAGAGTGGCACAGTGGTTAGCGCTGCTGCCTCACAGCACCAGGGACCTGGGTTTGATTCCCTGCTTGGGTCACTGTCTGTGCGGAATCTGCACATTCTCCCCGTGTCTCTGTGGGTTTCCTCCGGGTTCTCCGGTTTCCTCCCACAGTCTGAAAATGTGCAGGTTAGGTGGATTGGCCATGCTAAATTGACCCGAGTGTCAGAGAGAACAGCTAGGGTGAATGCATGGGGTAATGGGGATGGGGCCTGGGTGGGATTGTGGTCAGTGCAGACTCGATGGGCCGAGTGGCCTTCTTCTGCATTGTAGGATTCTATCGTTCTATGATTCACACCGACAGGATTCTCTGCCCCATTGCATTGAATGGAGATTTTTAAGTTTATTAGTGTCACAAGTAGGCTTACATTAACACTGCAATGAAATTACTGTGAAAACCCCCGAGTCGCCACACTCTGGTGCCTGTTCGGGTACACTGAGGGAAAATTTAGCATGGCCAATGCACCTAACCAGCACATCTTTCGGACTGTGGGAAGAAACAAGAGCACCCGGAGGAAATCCACGCAGACAAGGGGAGAATGTGCAGACTCCGCACAGACAGTGGCCCAAGCTGGGAATCGAACCCAGGTCCCTGACGCTGTGAGGCAGCAGTGCTAACCACTGTGTACCTTGCCTCCAAATAGCGGGGTGTAAATGACTGGGAAATTCTGGCCGTTGAGCATGTTCAAGACAGTGATCGATAGATTTCCAAATGTTAAAGATGTCAAAGGAGGTGGGGATAATACGGAAAAATAGCCAAGTGGTAGAAGATCAACCATGATCTAGTTGAATGAGTCAAATGGCCCTACTCCTGCTCCTATTTGCTATGTTCCTATGTTACCTACCCTAATATCTCTGTTGGGTTTTACCACATTGAAGTCATTATATAAATGCGAATTGTTGTTCAGGTATTCCCATAGTGGTGAGAGGTGCGTAGAATTTCTAGTCTTTTTGATTGGTCTGTAATGTCCTTAAATTGACAGTTGTGGGTTTTCTGAGCAGGAGTAGAATTTCAGGTGCGTGCTGTTTACAGGCTTGTTTATTGAAACAGGATCCCAGAAGCCTGGTTTATTGAAAGAACGTGGTGTTGTGAGACTTCTTACTGTTATTGAAAGAACACATGATGAGCACTCGCGAGCAGGTCCAGATGCAGAAATGGAGCCTGCAGCTGCTACTTGAAGTGTGTGGATTGGGGTGAGTAATGGACCGAAACCCAACTGGGTGGGTGTCTTTGGATGGAGGCTTCAATTGAAGGTGTGCCTACTTTTGAGGGGAAGGGCCGGGAAGCAAATAGGCTGGGCACTGGAAGGAAGCAGTCCTTCTCCTCTTGCACCACATGCAATGCTGCAACGGCAGTTATGTTTTCCCCGAAGCTATCCTTGCCTCTCTTGAGCTGCCATGTTTCCTGATCCTCAGGTAACCTGGCTGCCCAGGGTTTAACCTGTAAAAATTAATGAACTAAAGAGCCCCTACCTCATTTTGATATTCAAATGACCACCCACCTCTTTGTCCTGCCTCTATTAAAGTGGCCGGCACAGTGGCAAAGTGATTAACACTGCTGCCCCACAGAGCCAGGAACCCAGGTTCAATTCTGATCTTGGGCGACCGTCTGTGTGGAGTTTGTATATTCTCCTCGTGTCTGTGTGTGTTTCCTCTGGGTGCTCCAGTTTCCTCCCACAATCCAAAGATGTGCAGGTTAGATGGATTGGCCATGCTAAGTTGCCCCTTAGTGTCCCAAGATATCTAGGTTACGGGGATTAGAGGGGTAAATATGTAGGGTTACGGGGTAAGCCTGCGTAAGATTTGGTGCAGAATTGAGGGGCCAACTGTAGGGATTCTAAGTATTTTAAAGCTGGAATTGGGTGGTTTGAGGGAAGGGTTGGCATTAAGATTTTAAATTTTTTTACCTCTCATTGACCCCCTACCGACCTTCCTCCATGTTGGGTCAATATTCTGACCAATGTTCTGGTTTTGGACCACACAGCAACAAGTATGCCGCGGAAACTGAAGCCGTTCTCAATGTGCGTGAAACTGTCATAATTCTATTGTATTTCAATGATTACATTCCATCGCACCGATCCTGATGTGTCTCGCTGTTGTGCAGGATAGTTCATCAGCTTTTGATATGAAGACTGCGTGCATTGCCAATGGTCTGTTAATGTGGATTGGCAGTAATGAGAACTTTTCTTTATCGATTAAACATGTTGTGATGAGACAGGGTGCTCAATAAGTACATCGAGAACAGAATTTCCCAAGTGCTCTAAAGGTTCCTGTCCTTTAGAAATGCCCCCTTTATTAAGGAAGGCAGCATTCATATCACCATAGTCCACAATATAATTGTATTCTGATGTCAGAGAGGATAAATTATAAAGAAATTCTGGACTGCAAGTTAGAAAATGGAATCAGAAAGTCAACATGAAACAGTATTTTCAGGACCCAGACAATGGCAGGACAATAGACCACAAGGCAGAGATTTCAAACTAACAAGTGGCACAGTGGCCCAGTGGTTAGCATTGCTGCCTCATAGTGATTCAGGTTCAATTCTGGCCTCGGGTCACTGTCTGCGTAAAATTTGCACATTCTCCCCGCGCCTGCGTGGGTTTCCTCCGGGTGCTCCGGTTTCCTCCCACCGTCCAAAGATGTGCTGGTTAGCTGGATTGGCCATGCTAAATTGCCCCTTAGTGTCCCAAGATGGGTAGGTTGGGGGGGTTAGCAGGGTAAATGTGTGAGTTTACGGGGATAGAGCAGAGAGGTGAGGCTGGGTGGGATGTTCTTTCGGAAAGCTGGTGTCGACTCGATGGGCCAAATGGCCTCCTTCTGCACTGTTGGGATTCTATGAAGCCCTAAGAAAGGATGGAAATTTGGAGAAATTTTCGTTGTACAGACGTCAAAGTTTGCAAAGGACTGAAGTAGATGAAGTATACGCACCTAGACGTGCTCAGCTCCAATTTTAGTCAAATGAGGTTATGATTTAAACTCAGACAAGAACATGGGGATTAGACTATACAACCTGATTCTTTAATGCAAAAGTTAACATGCTAATGGAAAATTAACGAGCTGACTGAGGGTGGTTTTACTTAAAGAAGGTCTGCTGGACTATCTGATCTCCTGCTTGTGAAATACAAATGCTATGGTCTTCACATTACTCGACCAACCTGTTTCGCAAATTAATCCTGTGTCCTCAAGCACCTTCCAGATCAACACCATTTCAGCTGTTGAGCACCATCTGTGTCAAGAAATATGCCCTTCATGTTCCTATTGGTCTCCTCTCCTGGGCTATCCAAAAACACGGTTTCAGTTTGACTTTCTTTATCCACTATCGAAATCATATGATTCTATAAGAGACTGTGCAAGGCATCTCTTTATCACTTAGTAAGCTAAATACAATTACATCATGATACTTGGGGTAATTTTAGCCTCACATGCCATGGGTCGAGAAGGAGGCTTCGGGGTTTGCTGGAATACCAAATATACACTTTGCCTAGTGATCAATTTTGTATTGGGTAAGAGCTAAAACCGTTGTTCTCAGTCCCTGCTCCTATCCACTTCCTCATAGAATCGTAGATTCCCTACAGTGCAGAAGAAGGCCATTCGGTCCAACGAGCCTGCATCGACCAGAATTCCACCCATGCGCTATCTCCGTATTTACTCTGCTAGTTCCCCCTGAAGGGCAATTTATCATGGCCAATCAACCTACAATCAACCGCACATCTTTGGACTGTGGGAGGAAACTGGAACACCTGGAGGAAACCCACCCAGACACGGGGAGAACGTACAGACCCCAGACAGACAGTGACCTGAGGCTGGAATTGAACCCAGGTCCCTCGCACTGTAAGTCAGCAGTACTAACCACTGTGCCACCCATAACTGGCAGGTTGGGTTGAAACTGCTCCCATGTAAAACGTGTTTTATTTTTGCCTGTTGCCTAGCGTTTGATTAGCTGATTATTTAAATAACATCGGAATTGTTAGAGTACTTGGGGAATTTTGCTTCTTATCTACTTATTGATCAAACTGTCTCTTCAGAATGTATTTGGTCTATGAAGCAAATTTCCCATTACTGTCTATCTGTGTAACAAAACTATTCACAGTGCATCCAAACTTCATATCAAAAGCTATTGAAGCATTGTGCCACAACTGTGAGAGATACTCGCCTTTCACAGTGAGTGGGATGGAAGTGATTATCAAAATCCAATACAATTATGGCAGTCTTGGACAAGTTGAGAACTCCTTCAGTTTCTGCAGAGTATTGCTGACTTTCTACAGCTGCTGATTTACGGGATTCTCAACAGAGTTCATGAAGCCAAAGTGTCAATAATTCACACCAACTGTAGCTCTGATTGTTCCCCCGACACAATAGTAGACATTGCAGCGCTCACGTCAAAGGTAGCAGGGATGAATGATGAGACAGGTAGGATTCCTTAACCCCTGCAGATAGACAAAACATTTATATCAATTAAACATAATTAAAATGCGAACAAGCTACAACAGAAAATACGTCAGTCACATTCATTCAATCCCAGTTCTATTTTAAATAGATTTCTCCATTTTCCTCTCCCATCATCAAGGTGCCACCTCTGATTGGGGCCCAGTGCCATGATTCCCAGCAGCCCCTCAGTGCCTCAACCCCATGACTATACTTCACGTGTGAATCCAAAGAAATAAGTTTTTTTTATTCATTCGTGGGATATGGGCATTGCTGGCTGGACCAGCATTTATTGCCCATCCCTAGTTGCCCTTGAGCTGAGTGGCTTTCTCGACCATTTCCAAGGACAGTTAAGAGTCGAGCACATTGCTGTGGCTCTGGAGTCACCTGTAGGCCAAACCAGGTAAGGATGGCAGATTTCCTTCCCTAAAGGACATGAGTGAAACCAGATGCGTTTTCCCGACAATCGATAATGGTTTCATGGTCATCGGTAGATTCTTAATTCCAGATGTTTTTTATTGAATTCAAATTTCACCAGCTGCTGTGGCGGGATTCGAACCCGGGTCCTCAGAAAATTAGCTGAGTTTCTGGATTAATAGGCTAGCGATAATGCCACCACGCCATCGCCTCTCCCATTGTTGGCAGAATGTCCCACAATGCACAATCTAACCCCATCCTCTGCCGATCCAAAACCTACAGACGTTCACTTGGCAGCTGGCCTCCATGGATTAGCCACACCATTTACTTGATGGACTGAATGGCCACCTCCTATTCTGTTCTAGAATCATAGAATAATAGAATCCTTACAGTGCAGAAGGAGGCCATTCAACCCATCAAGTCTGCACCGACCACAATCCCACCCATGTTCTATCCCCTTAACCCCACGTATTTACCCTATTATTCCTCCTGACATTATGGGGCAATTTACCAAGGCCAATCAACCTAACCCACACATCTTTAGACTGAGGGAGGAAACTGGCGCACCCGGAGGAAACCCACAAAGACACAAGGAGAATATGCAAACTCCACACACACAGTGACCCGAGGCTGGAATTGAACTTGGGGTCCCTGGCGCTGTGAGGCAGCAGTGCTAACCACTGTGCCACTGTGCAGCCCAGTTTTTTGTACCTTTTAGTACTTTATTCCCAATCAAAAATCCAATTTGGCCCAATCAGAGTCCCCACAAGAAAGACAAAACAGACCCAAGCTAACAGTTCAGGACAGGACACACATCCCAACTTGGGCTCCATCAAACAAGATCCAAGCTGACAGGAAGAGGCATCACACCCCCTCCCGGGCTTGATCTGAGCTTCATGTTCGCCAAAAGGCCGAGACAAATGTCCAGCATCTTCCATCATTCCTGTTTAGGAACGAGTAGCTTTAGGCTGAAATTGAAAATTGTCCAATTTTCTGTCAGGTGGAACATGTTACCTGTGGAGAAAAGGAGGGTGATTACAATGCAAGGCCTCCAGAGCCTGAGCAGCCCCAAGCACCAACCTGAGCACTGGCATTTGGTTTAAAACCCTTCAGATTAACTACTCTATTATCTTTGAAATGCTGAAGTAGGCTATTTTCTGTGTGGTGTGAAAGGTTTATTCACGCTTGAAATGATGGAATTGATACACCCTCTGTTACCCTGCCAGACACTAACATGTTCTGTGGAAATGCCGTCGTGTTCTCTTACACGATGGTCAGCCAACGGACCACCTCCTGTCCTACAAACCAGAAAGGTTTTGTGACAATTTGCAGTCACTGGTGATTACTAGATAAATCAGTTCCATGTAACTTTCGGCCGGTTGGCTAAGATCAAGTGTGGTCTGCTGATGCTGCATTTGGTTGAGGTCATTGGGTTGCATTTAAGCTTCATTTTCATATGAAGCAATTTTTAAAAGCAGCATCTCGGCCTTTTGGCTAAGATGCAAATGAGATCAAGCCTTGGAGGCGAAGACGTCCGCCTACTCCAATCAGCTTGGCTCATGTAGATCAGGCCCAAGACAGGGTAAAGGGTTGCATACCCTGTCTGTCTTGTCAGCTTGGATCGGAACTGTCTCAACTTGTTGAGACTCTGAATTGGACTTGATTTGATTGAATTGGAAAAGTATTAAAAAAATCTTATTAAACATTGTAACAAATTGCTGGTACGGTGGCACAGCGGTTAGCTCTGTTACCTCACAGCGCCAGGCACCCGGGTTCAATTCCAGCCTTGAGTGACTGTCTGTGTGGAGTTTGCACGTTCTCCCCGTGTCTGCGTGGGTTTCCTCTGGGTGCTCCAGTTTCATCCCTCAGTCCAAAGATACGCAGCAATTCACCAAAGATCCTTAGACAGCACCTTCCAAACCCTCGACCATTTCCATCAAGAAAGACAAGGGCAGCAGATATATGGGGACACCACCACCTGCAAGTTCCCCTCCAAGCCACTCACCATCCCCACTTGGAAATATATCACCGTTCCTTCATTGTCGCTGGGTCAAAATCCTGGAATTCCCTCCCGAACTGCATTGTGAGTCAACGCACAGCACATGGATTGCAGCGATTCAAGAAGGCAGCTCACCACCACCTTCTCAAGGACAACTAGGGTTAGGCAATAAACGCTGGCCAGCCAGAGATGCCCATGTCCCACAAATGAATAAAACAAAGGTTAGATGGAATGGCCACACTAAACTACTCCTTAATGTCCCAAGATGTGACGGTTAAGTGGATCAGCAGGGTAAATGCGTGGGGTTACAGGGATGGAGCGGACCTGGGTAAGATGCTCTGTTGGCGAGTCGGTGTGAAACCAATGGGCTGAATGGCCTCCTTCTGCATTGTAGGGATTCTATGATTCTATGATTTTATAAAATTAATGTAACTCTGGTTCTGAAAAAAGTGAACAGGAAAGCTTGTATGAAGCCTCTGCTCATTTATCTCTGTCCTCCCCAAGCTCAATTCTTCCATTTCTTCCACCATCTGGAAACTTGAACTCATGCAAATCTGTGCTTTTACCAGAGCTCTTCCATCATTCCTGTCCTCCATTATCTTAACTTGACCTTTAAAGTTTAAAGTTCTCATTGTCATGCTTAATCATGCACTTGGCACGGTAGCACAGTGGTTAGCACTGCTGCTTCACAGCTCCAGGGACCTGGGTTCGATTCCCGGCTTGGGTCACTGTCTGTGTGGAGTTTGCACATTCTCCTCGTGTCTGCGTGGGTTTCCTCCGGGTGCTCCGGTTTCCTCCCACAGTCCAAAGATGTGCGGGTTAGGTTGGTTGGCCATGCTAAAATTGCCCCTTAGTGTCTTGGGATGCGTAGATTAGAGGGATTAGCGGGTAAAATATGTAGGGCCTGGGTGGGATTGTGGTCGGTGCAGACTCGATGGGCCGAATGGCCTCTTTCTGTACTGTAGGATTTCTATGATTTCTATGATATCTCTATGAGGGCGGCACGGTAGCACAGTGGTTAGCATGGCTGCTTCACAGCTCCAGGGACCTGGGTTCAATTCCCGGCTTGGGTCACTGTCTGTGTGGAGTTTGCACATTCTCCTCGTGTCTGCGTGGGTTTCCTCCGGGTGCTCCGGTTTCCTCCCACAGTCCAAAGATGTGCCGGTTAGGTTGATTGGCCATGCTAAAAAAATTGCCCTTAGTGTCCTGGGATGCACAGGTTAGAGGGATTAGTGGGTAAATATGTAGGGATGTGGGGTAGGGCCTGGGTGGGATTGTGGTCGGTGCAGACTCGATGGGCCGAATGGCCTCTTTCTGTGCTGTGGGGTTTCTAAGATCTTCACAGGCTCTACAACCACTCCCCCTCAGAATGTCCATTCCTCAGACTCTGGTCTCTTGTGCATTCCCCATCCCCTCACACATTGTTCCCCCCAACCCCCCCACTGCATCTCATCCCATTTCTTTGTCCAACCATTGGTGATCGCTCCTTCCATTGCTTAGTACACCTTTGAAATTTCCTTCCCAAACACTTAACCTTTGACCCTTAGGCCATTATTTAGGTTGCTTCATCTAAGGTCTTTTTTACCCCTCAGTGCCTATATTTTCATTATGACTCTCTGCAAAGAACTTTGGGATTGTCTTTCTATATTAAGACTGCCAAATGATACAAGCTGTTGTTATATGACTGATAGAAGAGTGTAAAGATCACTCTAGGTAAAATTGGGTATAGGTTAGCACTTTCTTCTGGTAAGGATGTGTCTTCCTACCATGTGGTTAGTCTTTCTCTCGAGGGTAGGAATTTACTCTGTGGGTAATTTCCACAGTGAACTAAAGACCCTCAGTCAGACACTATGCTAGTGTATTGCGAGGTTTGATACTGCTTTTGCTAACTAGAAAATCACGTTTTTGGTTCACTCATGTCCTTTAGGGAAGGAAATCTGCCATTCATACCCGGTCTGGCTTATATGTGTCTCCAGAGCCACAGCAATGTGGTTGACTCTCAACTACCCTTTGAGCAAAGGCAACTAAGGATGGGCAATAAATGCTGGCCAGCCAGCGACGCCCATGTCCCACGAATGAATAATGATTAATGAATAATTTCTAGTGTCTAGGGTAACACAACAATGCAATACTGAAGGAAACACCATTTTATTGGAGGCACACCCCTCGCAATAAATCAGACTTGCTGCCAGTTTGGGTGGAGCCTAAAAATCCCATTCATTATTTGAAGAAGAAAATGGAATTCCCAATATCTTAGCCAACATTCCACCCTCAACTGAGTGGTACTGATTGAATTGTTGGGTTGATGGGCTGACAAGTCTCCATGTCCTGATGGGCTTCCTCCCAGGGTCTAAAAAGCATTGGCAAGGGAGACAGTTGATGCTTAGATTTTAATTTTCTAAATTTCTCTGGATTTAGGGAAGGTTGCATTAGATTGGAAAATAGTGAATGAAACTCCTTTGTTCAAAAAGGGTGGGAGGCAGGAAGCAGGAAACTACAGACCAGTGAGCTTAATATCTGCCATTGGGAAAATGTTAGAAGCCATTATTAAAGACGGGATAGCAGGACACTTGGAAAAATTCAAGGCAATCAGGCAGAGTCAACATGGTTTTGTGAAAGGGAAATCATGTTGAACAGATTTATTGGAGTTCCTTGAAGAAGCAACATTTATTTATTTATTAGTGTCACAAGTAGACTTATATCAACACTGCAGTGACGTTACTGTGAAAATCCCCTCGTCGCCACACTCCGACCGGCGCCTTTTTGGGTACACTGAAGGAAAATTTAACATGGCCAATGCTAACCAGCATATCTTTCTGACTGTGGAAGGAAACGGGAGCACCTGGAGGAAACCCACGCAGACACAGGGAGAATATGCAGACACCGCACAGACAGTGACCCAAGCCCGGAATCGAACCCGGGTCCTTGGCGCTGTGAGGCAATAGTGCTAACCACTGTGCCACCATGCCGCCATGACATGTATGTGGATAAAGGGGAACCGGTAATGTACTGTACTTAGATTTCCAGAAGGCATTTGATAAGTTGCCATACCAAAGGTTATTACAAAACAATAAAAGTTCAATGTAGGGGGTATCATATTGACATGGATAGAAGATTGGCTCGCTAAAGGAAACACAGGGTAGGCATAAAGGGTTCTTTTTCTGTTTAGCAAGGTATAAACACGGGTGTGCACAGGGAGCAATGCTCGGGTGTTAACTTTGTACACTTTATATAAATGGCTTAGATGAAGGGACCAAAGTTATTGTGACTGAATTTGCTGATGACACAAAGGTAGAGAGGGAAGTAAGGTGTGAAAAAGACATAAGGAGGTTACAAAGGGATGTAGATAGATTAAATGAATGGGCAAAGATTTGGCAAATGCAGTATAATGTGGGAAAATGTGAAATTGTCTATTTTGGCAGGAAAATTTTTTTTAAAGCATATTATCTAAATGGTAAGAGATTGCAGATCATGTCCTTTAGGGAAGGAAATCTGCCATTCATACCCGGTCTGGCTTATATGTGTCTCCAGAGCCACAGCAATGTGGTTGACTCTCAACTACCCTTTGAGCAAAGGCAACTAAGGATGGGCAATAAATGCTGGCCAGCCAGCGACGCAAATGTCCCACGAATGAATAATGATTAATGAATAATTTCTAGTGCCTAGGGTAACACAATATGCCCTAGTGCATGAATCACAAAAGGTTAGCATGCAGGTACAGCAGGTAATTAGGAAAGCTAAGAGAATATTATTAACTAATGTGATTAACCAATTCAGCCTTTGTTAAATCAGATAAATTTGAGATAATAGGTAAACTGTTTTGGGTGTTGGGTGCATCTGCTGTGAGGTGAAATAATGATATGCAACCATTTCTTCGAACTCAATTCTTCACTACACTCGTGACATCCATTGTCTCCACAGTGCCTTCTTGCTATTTTTATCAACCATCGACAAAACGTTACCTGAAAATGGAAGAAGCACTGGATCCTTCCTCCCATCAGAAATAAATGATTAATTGGGATTTAACAAACTGAAAAAGTGGACAAATCTGAGAGACATCACATGAGGTCAGATCTTTCCTTTGTGCAGAAGAAGGCAAGCTGTAACTTGCTCCTGCAGATCAGAGGGTGTTGGCCTTTATTCCATAAATTGCACAAACCTACAATCCACGTAACTTGGTATGACTCCTGCTCTGACCAAAAAACTACAAAGGGTCGTGAACGTAGCCCAGTCCATCACGCAAACTAACCTCCCATCCATTGACTCTGTCTACACTTCCTGCTGCCACGGAAAAGCAGCCAGCATAATCAAGGACCCTACGCACCCCGGATATTCTCTCTTCCACCTTCTTCTGTCGGGATAAAGATACAAAAATATCGAAAATTGAATAACTGACCATTCATCTCACTGCCGCTTGTGGGATCTTGCTACATGCTAAATATCTGCAGTATTTGCCCACTTAACAGTTACTGCACATAAATGCCATTCATTTTATGTGCTGTGCTTTGGGACATCTCTGAGTGACATGCTTTGTGAATTAAAGTATTTATTTCCTCTCAGGAACTAGCTGACCAGTCACTCAGAAGCAGTGAATTTTGAAAGCTTAGACTTCAGGTAGTGTTTCTGACCCTCATGGGGTTACATTGATCAGGACTGTCTTTCATTACATTAGCATTGCTGGAGAGGCGGCGGCAAGGACAAAATCCATTGTTAAAAGTTAATAAATAAATATGGCTCAACACAGAAATGTAACACAAATAAAAACAGCTCAATGGGGAAAACAAGTTCCTTTAATTGCTTTAGATAGGACTATGTGTTATTTTGTAGAAATGGACTTGAGTAAGAAAAGGCTAAAACATTTTCTGCTTGGATTTGATCAGATTTTTTGATTTGATTTGATTTGTTATTGTCACGTATATTGGGATACAATGAAAAGTATTGTTTCTTGTGCACTATGCAGACAAAGCATATTGTTCATAGAGTACATAGGGGAGAAGGAAAGGAGAGGGTGCAGAATGTAATGTTACAGTCACAGCTAGGTCCTGGAGAAAGATCTGCTTAATTATAAGGTAGGCCCATTGAAAAATCTGACAGCAGCAGGGAAGAAGCTGTTCTTGAGTCGGTTGGTACGTGACCTCAGATATTTGTATCTTTTTCCTGACGGAAGAAGGTGGAAGAGAGTATACTCGGAGTGTGTGGGGTCCTTGATAATGCTGGCTGCTTTTCCGAGGCAACGCGAAGTGTGGACGGAGTCAGTGGCTGAGATGCTGGTTTGCGTGATGGACTGGGCTACGTTCACGACCCTTTGTAGTTTCTTGTGGTCTTGGTGAGAGCAGGAGCCATGACAAGTTACATGGATTGTAGGTTTGTGCAATTTATTGAATAAAGGACAATGTCCCCTGACCTGCAGCAGCAAGTTACAGTTTGCCTTCTTCTGCACAAAGGACCTCATGTGATGTCTCTCAGGTTTATCCACTTTTCCCGTTGGTTAAATCCAAATTAATCATTTTTTTATGTTGTGAGGAGGGATCCAGTTCTTCTTCCATTTTCAGGTAACATTTGGTTAATTGCTGTTAAAAATAACAAGAAGGTACTGTGGAGACAATGGATGTCACGAGTATAGTGAAGAATTAAGCTCAAAGAAATAGTTACATTTTTTACTTCCACCTGACAGCAGATCAGATGCACCCAACACCCAAAACAGATTAGCCTATTAACTCAAATTTATCTGGTTTAGCAAAGGCTGAATTGGTTAATCACATTTTCAAATGGCAGTAAGTGCATGTGAAGAAGAAAGACTTACATATATATCGCACCATTAACAACCAGCAGATGTCCCAAAGCATATTACAGCCAAATGCGTATTTTTGGAAATTCAGACACTGTTGCAATGTAGCTTTGAACATTGCCAGCAGTGTGATAATGATGTTTTTGTCATGTTGATTGAGAAGTAAATATTCGTCAGGGCACTAGGGATAACTTCCATGCTCTTTTTCATGATCTTGCATTTAATGTCTCACCTGAAAGACAACACATCATTCTGCACTGGACTGTCAGTCTAGACATTTGAGCTTAAGAAGCTCGAGTGGGAATTCAACGTGCAACTTTCTATCTCAGAAATGGAAATGCTGACAACTGAACTACAAACTGACACATCTACCGTAAATTGATCAAGACAGAGATTCAAGTGTTGCGAGATGCAGTGATGGAGCATCTTATTAATGGATGATGTTTTACTTCAATTCTTACTTGGATGAAAATAATACTTTGATCTGTTGAGGCTGCCCATGAGGAATGGCCAATAGGCACCATCAGGTAGTTACACCCTTCCCATTATTGCCAGTGTAAGACCATCCAATGGATTTGTGTATTCCGTGTTTCAAAGAGTATCACTTTATTTTCCATCTCAATTCCAACCCCACCCTTCCCTGTTCAAGCTGACAGCATCGACCCTGGTCTTGGCACTGTTGGTGGTGATGACGCTGGTGCTGACACAGTTTCTGGTGCTGGCCCTGGTTCTGATGTTGATCCAGGTCCTTGGTGCTGGTGCTGTCCTTGGTCCTGGTGTTGCCCTGGTTCCTGATACTGGCGCTGACCCTGGTGCTGACTCGGACTCTGGCGTTGGCTCTGAATCAACTCAGAAGCAGCAGATACTTTGCCACATCGATCACCAGAACCAGGTCTGCTACAAGCAACAGCTGTCAGTGTGCATTGCAGCCAAGGTTGATCCTGACCTCATCCGACATCGACACGCAGACTTACCAACAGGGGCAATAGAAAGCAATTAGGTGAGGGAATTGAGTTTCCCCTCTCTAACGCGGGCTTCTACTTTGAATTAAATCAAAACCACCATGCAGACTTGAAATGGAACTTGACAATTTCAGATCAGAATATCTTGGTGCTGCAGAAGGTGATACCTGTGCCAAGGACCAATGGGATACCAACATTTATCTACATTCCATCTAATGAAAATCCAATTTATTTTACTTCGCAGAGAAAATGAGAGAATGAAGCTGAAAGTTCCAGTCCAGATCCACCCATTACTACAGCAGATGGTCTAGATAAGTTGCAAACCTGAATAAGCGAACAGGAGAGAAGTAGAGTGGCTTCAAGTGATGTTAGGAAAAAGGGACAGTCCATTCAGCCACTGGTTGTGTCCACTTGATTTGAGATGGGAAGGGCCAAATTTAGCAAAGAGATAGCTCGACCAAAACTTGAGATTATTCCAGTCTTCGCAGTCTCAGCCAGTTGCTGAAGTGGATTGAACGTCGCAGGGAAGTAAAATAGCCAGGGAGAGAAGCGAAATGACGGGACAGAATGAGCGAAATGAAGCTAATAAACTGGAGGAGAAATTATATGGATGGAGACAGGAACATTAGTTAGAGAAAAGGAAGCACTGGTCCACAGTCTGATCTTTTTTGAAATAATTTCTTTCCCAGAAAAATTGGAAAGGATTAAAGTTAAAGTTTGTTTATTAGTCACAAAGGCGGCACGGTGGCACAGTGGTTAGCACTGCTGCCTCACAGCGCCAGAGACCCGGGTTCGATTACCGGCTGTCAGTGTGTAGTTCGCACGTTCTCCCCATGTCTGCGTGGGTTTCCTTCGGGTGTTCCGGTTTCCTCCCACAGTCTGAAAGACATGCTGGTTTGGTGCATTGACCCAAACAGGCACCGTGGTGTGGCGACTAGGGGAATTTCACAGTAACTTCATTGCAGTGTTAATGTAAGCCTTACTTGTGATTAATAAATAAACTTTGACTTTGAAATTTAGGGGTCAGTGTGCACTATCAATTATCCCAGGTCAGGCGGCACAGTGGCACAGCGGTTAGCACTGCTGCCTCACAGCGCCAGGGCCCCGGGTTCGATTCCCGGCTCGGGTCACTGTCTGTGTGGAGTTTGCAGATTCTCCCCATGTCTGCATGGGTTCCTTCCAGGTGCTCTGGTTTCCTCCCACAGTCTGAAAGATGGACTGGTTAAGTGCATTGACCCGAACAGGCGCCGGAGTGTGGCGACAATTTCACAGTAACTGCATTGCAATGTTAATGTAAGTCTTACTTGTGACTAATAAATTAACTTTAACTTCAAAGTAGGTAGTGAAGTTACTGTGAAAATCCCCTAATCGCCACACTCTGGCACCTGTTCGGGTACACTGAGGGAGAATTTAGCATGGCCAATCGCACATTTTTCAGACTGTGGGAGGAAACCTGAACACCTGGAGGAACCCCCCGCAGACACGGGGAGAATGTGCAGACTCCGCACAGATCCAAGCCAGGAATGGAACCCGGATCCCTGGCACTGTGAGGCAGCAGTGCTAACTACTGTGCCACCGTGCCACCCACATTTTTTACTTTTGCAAAACTTTTTGCCTCACAAGTGCTTGAAGAAGTAGCTTAAGATTAATAAAGGCCAGAAGAAGGTGGGAAGATGACTGATTTATTTTAGATTTTTTTTCTATATATATGATTCCACACTAAGACAGGTGTTTAATAAATTGACTGTGCAAATGCAATCCTGTAATAATGAAGTAAAGTGATCAATCCTGATGACTATATAATGGCCCCAAGCAGAAAGAGTCTGTATGTATGTGTATCTGTGTGTGTGTGGACACTGGGATCAGGTCTATTATTGTGATGACCTTAGCTGACATTCATTACCTAGGGCTACTTAAACACATACAATGTTACCCCAGTGTGAGTCATTACGTTCCACAAAAAAGGGGATTCAATTCAATCATTCAATTTTACTTTCTTGTTCATATGGAAATTCATTTCAAATATATTGCTCATTTCTTTAAAATATTGGATATAAATGAATCATAACAATAAATGAAAGAAAATTGCCCTATCACAGAGATCTACCTTAATTAAAAAATGCATCAAAAATTATGGCAATACATGGACATAATCAGTCAGCGAGTTCCCACCCCGAGCACATATCCTCACCCATACATCAAGCTTATGTGAAAAGATTATTCCGGAGAAGGGTACAAGCTAGTTCAGGAACTGATTTATCCCATATCTGAGGAATTTTGGCCTTTTCCTTGAATACATCCAGCGTTATTATTGGGACAAGGGGTGATTCTCCAGATACTTTTTACCTTCATCAGAATTATTTGAGAGCAGATTTTATCAAGAAAATTCCGTTCATCAAATACCCTTCCTGCCAGATTCAATAATCTCTGTACCCTTAAAGTGTCCACTTTCCTAAGACAACGCTACGTGTTGATACGTCCAAATAGAATATCAAAGAACAAAGGACATTACAGCACAGGAACAGGGCCTTTGGCCCCAAGTCTGTGCCGACACAGATGCCTCTCTAATCTCATATTTTCTTGCCTCTGCATGGTCCACATCCCTCTATCCCCTGCCTATTCATGTATCTATCCAGATGCCTCTTGAACATTGATATAGAACCTGCTTCCACCATGTCATCCAGCAACACTCTCAATCACTCTCAACCACAGCTGTATAGAAGCATTACACATTTGTAGGACTTACACGAAAGGGTTTACATTTTCTGAGGTGGTATGCACCTTGGCCATCACATCTGTACACTCTTCCCTCCCTTTCAACGTATTGGGCGGGATTTTCCAGTCATTCAAGCCGGTGGGATTTTATGGTCCCATTGCAGTGAATGGAGATTTGGCCGAGCACCAAATTCTCAATCCTGGCTTGCAGAAGCGGAGGGGGTGTGAATGGTCAGAAAATGCCAGCCATTCCCTATATTGACACCGAGATATTTGTAGTTAGTGACAATTTCAATGGGCACATCATGAATCTTCACAGAAACAATATCATTAACTGAGTTTTTCCCAAGGTCGATAATTAGTTCTTTCCTCCTGTTTTCGTTCAGTTCGAGAGAACTGTCATTGAACCATTTTACAAACCTCTCCACCAAGTTCCTGTGGTTTCCTTCATGGTTCCTTATGAAACCCACAAGTACCGTATCATCAGCGTACTTCAGGATTATTCTGGCATCGTGCTCTGATCAATGATCATATGTATAGAGGATGGAAAGCAAAGGTGAAAGTATACAATCCTGAGGCGATCCAGTGTTCCTTAACATGAGCTCTGAGTGAACCCTGGAAACGAACACTCATTGGGTCCAGTTGTAAAGGAAAGCACTGATCCAAATCACGTTGGCACAGTGGTTAGCACTTGCCTCACAGCGCCAGGGACCTGGGTTCAATTCCTGGATTGGGTCACTGTCTGTGTGGAGTCTGCAGATTCTCCCCGTGTCCGTATGGGTTTTCCTCCGGGTGCTCTGGTTTCCTCCCACAGTCTGAAAGATGTGCGGGTTAGGTGCATTGACCCGAACAGGCGCCAGACTGTGACAACTAGGGGAATTTCACAGTGACTTCATTGCAATGTTAATGTGAGCCTATTTGTGACTCATAAATAAACTTTAACTTTGAGTATAGGAGTGACATCAGAATTTTTCAATAAGCTTCAATTGTGGCATGGTATTAAAAGCTGGAGAGAATGCAACAAAGGTGACAGGAGCAGTGTCACCTAATCTATGCATTGTTGGATCAGATGAACCAAGGTTAGAACAGCATCTTCCACTAACCGATGAGGTTGATTAGGCTCACTGTAACTGATTAATATGTGGAACAAGAACATCTGAAAGATGTTTGGATACAATGTGCTTGAAACACTTCATGACAATCGATTCAAGAACAACTGGTTGGTTATCAGCAGGTCATGGCTTCTTAGCAGCTATGACGAAAATGGCTGATTTCCAACAGCAAGGAACAGTACGTGTGTCGAATTGCTTCCGAAAGACCAGAGAGAAAGGAACTGCCAACTGGGGAGCGCATTCCTTAAGGGTTTTTCCGCCAATCTGGGCTGCACACTTTCCATGGATTCACTCGTTTAAATCGCACCTCTGCCCCCCATTTTGTTAATAGTTACAGCATATCCTTCTAGTTCACAAAGCGAAGAACTACTGCGGAATCACATGTTCCTCAAATTAATAATTTTCCCTTCAATTCATTCGCAACATTATGAGGATTATCTGCAGATAACAAAGGGGTCATTTCTCCTTTTCAATGTGAAGTCTGACATTTATATATACACTTCCATGGATCTCTGGGATTATTTGTCTGAAAACAGCCTGACTCTATGGTCCTGATTTTACCGGCACGCCCGCCCCAGGCAAGGCTCGCAAAATGGCATTCTCCTTTGGCCTTGGACACGATCTTGCGAGCCTCAGGCGGGCCAGTAAAAGTCCGGCCTATGTATATCCTTCAATGAGTACAATGGAGGAAATTTTATTTGAAAAACACTGCTCACTTGTTATCTAATGGTCCATACGAAACTTTATTTTTAGGATTTTGCCTTAAAATCTGGATTGAGAAAACCACGTTGTAGTTGAGAATTCTGATTAATTCTAAATACCCAACATGAGGATAATTAGCAGCTAATGTTTAATATGTGGTTTGAGAATAACACAAAATATTTAAGTAACATCTTAATAATGTCTCTCAGAAATGAATTTGTAACATGCCAGTAAAATGAAAGATGTATTCATGAAAGATACCAGCACAAGTCAGGTGCAAATTTTGCAACAAGGTAAATTACCCAGGCCGGGGGATGATGCCAAAAGATAAAGGCGCCTTCATTTGGTATTAGAGCCGGTTTAAACTGGTTAGAGAAATGACGAATCATAAGAAGCCATTTTTGGGAGAGAACTTCCGCAAAATGGACAGACGAAAGATCAATATTTGAAGGTGCCAAACTATAATTGATTGAAGGACATGCCATTGTTAGTTTGACAGAACAGTGGATGAATGAAATTGCTTTTAATTAAGTGCTGGGCTGTATAATCTGAAAACAAAAACTACAACCATTCTGCTTTTTGGCATGGAATCTAAGATCTTTTGAGAATGCCTCATAGCTAATTTGCTGTGTAGATGAAGTCAGAGATTTTCCTTTCGGCCAAAAGAAATTTGTCTTGTCTTAATTGTATGTTTGGCTGAATATTTTTAATTTGTAATGTTTTTGATTCTAACATTTCAATGTTTTAATAAAAACTAGTTTAATTGAAGAATTTCATTGAACTGGATAAACTTTTTTTTGCCTTTGTGAGATGAAATGTTTAATGAAACGATTAAGTTAATCAGGTCACCTAGAAGAATTTCCCATGTCACCCGTGATCCCTTTTCACAGTGGTCCAATCAAAAGGTTTCTTGGCCATTACAATCCTCTGCTTTGGCACAAATTTCCTATTTCTTCAAATCTTAACTCATTCTTCACAATGGGTTTTGACACTGGACATTTTCCTATGGGAGAGACAACCTCTTACGCTATTCAAACACTGAGTCAGTGATGAAGTGTGTCAAAAAATTGATGCAAAAGGGTGCACTAATATTTGAAGTGCTTAAACTTTATCAGTGAGGACTCACTCTATTGTTTCAGGTCCGACTGGTGGTGATTAATGTGTCAGTAAGTGTCCTCCAATCTCAGCATACCAATGAATGTCATTAAATCATCACTCACAATGATGGACTTTGGCTTGGCTGACTGGATTTGATTACAGATAAAAGTTTAGTGTTCAGATTCAGAAGCAGGAGACAGAATATTCATTTAACAATATTAATGGTCAGGGAGGGGGAGGGGGCAGACTTCCTCTGTGCTCTCTATGTAACAAAATCATAAATCTATATAATCAAATTTCCAATTGAACTCCGCAGTTTTTAGGTCCTGTAGTCTGCAAAGGACCAGACAGAATCCTTTTCTGTACAGCTGCATTTGTGGCCAAGGTATTCAATGAAGGTTAGGCAACACACAAGGATAGTTTCTCAGTCACACCAGCTTTCTTTATCCTTTAAGTAATAGAACATAGAAAAAATACAGCACAAACAGGCCCTTCGGCCCACAAGTTGCACCGGTCATGTCCCTACCTACCTAGGCTTATATATAGGCTTGCCTATAACCCTCAATCCTATTAAGTTCCATGTACTCATCCAGAAGTCTCTTAAAAGACCCTATCGAGTTTGCCTCCACCACCACTGACGGCAGCCGATTCCACTCGCCCACCACCCTCTGAGTGAAAAACTTACCCCTGACATCTCCTCTGTACCTACTCATCAGCACCTCCGAGAATCCACCTGATCTATACCTCTCAACATCTTGTACACCTCTATCAGGTCACCTCTCATCCTTCGTCTCTCCAAGGAGAAAAGACTGAGCTCCCTCAACCTATCCTCATAAGGCATGCCAACCAATCCAGGCAACATCCTTGTAAATCTTCTCTGCACCCTTTCAATAATTTCCACATCGCTCCTGTAATGAGGTGACCAGAACTGAGCACAGTACTCTAAGTGGGGTCTGACGAGGGTCTTATAAAGCTGCATCATTATCTCCCGACTCCTAAACTCAATCCCTCGATTGATGAAGGCCAGCACACCATACGCCTTCTTAACCACCTCCTCTACCTGCGAGGCCGATTTTAGAGTCCTATGGATCCGGACCCCAAGTTCCTTCTGATCCTCTACACTGCTAAGAGTCTTACCCTTGATATTATAATGCTGCCAATTTTTCACAGTTTCATAAACAGTTGTAAAGAAAGACAGGAGAATTATTCCCTTACACATAGAATCATAGAATCAAAGAAACTACAGTGCAGAAGGAGGCCATTTGGCCCATCGAGCCTGCACCGACAACAATCCCACCCAGGTTCTATCCCCGTAACCCCACATATTTACCCTCCTAATCCCCTTGATACTAAGGGGCAATTTATCCTGGCCAATCAACATAACCTGCACATCTTTTGACTGTGGGAGGAAACGGGAGCACCCGCAGGAAACCCATGCAGATACGGGGAGAATGTGCAAACTCCACACAGACAGTGGTCCGAGGCTGGAATTGAACCCGGGTTCGTGGCACCGTGAGGCAGCAGTACTAAGCACTGTGCCACCCTGCCGCCCATAAAGCCCTTAGCAGGGCCTTTGATGAACAATTTGCCTCCGTGGTTATGATGGGCAGGATTCTCTGATTCCCCCCCCGCCCCCCCCCACCCCCCGTGTTTTTCTTGGCAGCGGGAGGTGTTCCGCCATTGGTGGGTGGTGGGATCTACTGGTCCCATCACTGTCAATGGGATTTCCCATAGATTCCACCACCCTACGACACCAGGAAACCCACAGCGGAGGTGCCTCGGTGGTAAGAGCGGAAGATCCCGCTGGTGAGAAGGGCACCCACCCAATATTTTCTGCTTAACATATTAAAATGCCAACATGGCAACTGCGAGCTATTTAAACTCACAGAACAGATCCCTGGGGCACTCCACTGAAACATTGGCACACAAACATTGCACCAGGAAGATCTTTTTTTTAAAGCAAGGTACTGCGGAAGCTGGAAATCTGAAATAAAAATATGTTGGATAAACTCGGCAGGTCTGGCAGCGTCTGTGGAGAGAGATACAGTTAGCGTTTTGAGTCCGTATGATTCTCCTTCAGAGCTAAAAATGGGTAGAAAGTGATTAATTATATAGTTGGAGAAGGGGAGCGTTGAGCAGAATGGAAGGTCAGGGACACCACTACAGTCAGCTGAGTGTTGAGTGTCAGGCCCATGTCATATTATGAACTTTAATTTTATTTATTTATTGGTCACACGTAGGGTTACATTAATACTGCAATGAAGTTAATGTGAAAGTCGCCACACTCCGGCGCCTGTTCGGGTACACAGAGGGAGAATTTAGCACGGCCAATGTACCTAACCAGCACGTCTTTGGACTGTGGGAGGATGCAGAAGAAACCCATGCAGACACTGGGAGAACATGCAAACTCTGCACAGATAGTGACCCAAGCCGAGAATCAAACCCATGTCCCTGGTGCTGTGAGGCAGCAGTGCTAACCCCCACCCCAGTCAATACTTTAAAAAACTAGACACAAAGAAGCTGTTAATGCAGCGGTTGCAATTCTTGTAACATTTTGGCACTTGGACTAAAGATAGAATCAAGTGATTCCGGTCAATCCCTAATTAAAAACAAACATAGGGAAGCCATTTATGGAATTCACACACCTCTTTGTTTAAGGATTGGCCAGCATCTAAATAATCTTCTTGGATGGAATTTTCCGGTTCTACCCGCCACGGGAAAATTTTTTAAAAGTGGGTGGGACACGGAACACGCAAAGGCCTGTTGACCTCAGGCGAGATTTTCCAGCTTTGGGGCGAGCGCGGCCAAAAAATATCACCCCTTGTTTCCAGGTTTCATACAGGATGAAAGGGAAGATTAAGACTGCTATCAATTTCCTTTTCTATCACAATGGCTCCTCCCCATCCAAATTAGACTGGGTGGGCCTCAGAATTATTAACCCAGCAGTCATATAATCAGAAAAGTATCCATTGACCATTGTTCTCTGCTTCCTATTATTCAGCTATAGAATCATAGAAACCCGACAATGCAGAAAGAAGCCATCTGGCCCATCGAGTCTGCACCGACCACAATCCCACCCAGGCCCTACTCCCATATCCCTACACATTTACCCGCTAATCCCTCTAACCTACGCATCCCAGGACACTAAGGGGCAATTTAGCATGGCCAATCAACCTAACCCGCACATCTTTGGACTGTGGGAGGAAACCGGAGCACCCGGAGGAAACCCACGCAGACACGAGGAGAATGTGCAAACTCCACACAGACAGTGACCCAAGCCGGGAATCGAACCCAGGTCCCTGGAGCTGTGAAGCAGCAGTGCTAACCACTGTGCTACCGTGCCGCCCTAGCTAGTTTTGCACCCATGTTGATACTGTCTTTTTTATTCCATGAGCTATAACATTTCTCACAAGTCTGTTCTGTTGTGTGGCACTTTATCGAATGCCTTCTGAAAGTCCATCCATATCAACAGCATTATTCTCAGTAACCCTTTCTGTTACTTCCTCAACATGTTAATTAAATGCGATTTTCCTTTAGAAATCCATGCTAGTTCTTCTTTATTAACCCACATTTTTCCATGTGACTGATAATCCTAGCCCGAATAATTATTTCTAGAGCAAAAACAGAAAATATTGGAACATCTCAGCAGCTCTGGAAGCATCTGTGGAGAGAGAATAGAGCCAACGTTTTGACCTGGGTCACCCTTCATCAGAGCTGAAGGCAAAGAAGATCAGACAAGATTTATACTATTAGGGTAGCGGAGGGGGTAGGGGGTGCGGGGGGGGGGGGGGGGGGGGGGGGGGTCACTGTAATGAGACAAATGGAATGTAAATGGTAATAATAAAGGTTGGGAAAGGTACTAAAGTCTTCCAGTATTTTTAGAAGATTGTCCACTACAAAGATGTGCAGGTTAGGTGGATTGGCCATACTAAATTGCCCCTTTATGTCAGAGGGGCTAGCTCGGGTAAATGCATGGGGTTGTGGGGGTGGGACCTGGGTGGGATTATGGCCGGTGCAAACTTGATAGGGTGAATGGCCTCCTTCTGCACTGTAGAATTCCATGATCTATGATCAACAATTATAATGTTGAACTGACTGGCCTGTAATTTCTGAGGCTATTCTTACCACCATTTTTGAACAAGAGCGTAACATTTGCAATTCTCCAGTCCTCTGAGTCTAGGGAAGGCTGGAAGATTATGGCCGGTGCCCCTGGAATTTCCATTCTCCCTTTCTTCAATATCCTTGGATGCCTCTCATCTGGTCTTTTCAACACTTCCTCCTTATCAATTTTGAACGCTTCTAGGGAGAGAATGTCCTCGACTGTCACCATGTTCTGGGTAGCATCTACCTCCTTGGTAAAGACGGATGCAAATTATTCATTTAATATCCCAGCCTCCATGTGTAAATTCTCTTTTGGGACCCTAATCAGCCCTTAACTGGAATACACACTCCAAGGATAAGAAAAGACAACTCTTTCCATACAAAACATACTGATCATGGGCAGAAAGGGATCCAATAGATTTTCTTTGTGACAGAGCATTTATTCCAAATTACTCTTCCTGTTCTTGCAAAGCATGATTTTCATGATTTTAGCTACATTGTGTATATAATGTATAAATACTTTTTACTTCTAGTAAGGAAAATAAACCTCATTTACAGATTCAGGCGCGTGGAACACGATAAGTCATCGTTGTCACTTGTAGTAGCAAGTAACCACTTCACATGTTTGTTTGGAGTTGCGCTGTCCAGAACTTTAATGGCTGCCATCAACCCATTTATTTGTGATGTAAAATTGTGTTGTTGTCCTCACAGCAACTTTTCATAGTTCAAAATCTCAATAAACTTTACCAATGAAATTAGTGTTGCCTTAAAGTAAGCTCCAACATTCTGGAAACGACACCAGCTAAAATGTCAAAGACTTAAATTCTCTCAGGGGATATATGCACGTTTCCCAGACCTCCGAGATAACAAAGCTCCCGTACTCAGCCATTTTGTCCCCTTCAGTGATTTTTAAATCCATCATTACTGAAATAGTGCTTTCCCCTTGCCTTCCCTTGCAAAGAATGTAGTGGAATATTAGGGATGACAGTGCATGTCCACACTTCCAAATTGGAAGGAGCCTGGGTTATTAAAAAAAAACACCATTGCCTCAATTTTTCAACCTGTGTTTCTCCCAACTTCCTGCTGGGAGCATGGGACCATGGAATTGCTCCTGTTCTCTACTGTAATAGCTAGCCCCTTTAAGGGGCTCATGCGGAGTGGTCATGTGACCCGATCAACCAATGGGGAATGAGCACGGGAATCCTGGGACAGAGTGCAGGCTTTTGCAGCCAGTTTGATCCTAGAATGGACACATCGATTATAGTATTCTGTATACAGAGTTGCAAGTAGTAATGAACTGGTGATCGCCAATTATTGCACTTACAACATTGGCGACAAGGAAAATAACAGCAACTCAGATTGCAATAAAAAAAATTGAAGGGAAATTCATTTGCAAGAGTTGTAGAACAAGTCCAATCAAGTCCAGCCTGCAAAAGAGATAAAAAATAAAATGCCCCTCTTCAGAAAATTAGAAGGTTTTAACCCTGCAACAGAAAACTGGATACAGCACGTGGAGTGTTTAGAATGTTTTCCATGTTAACGGAATAGAGGGGGAGGCGTAGAAGAAAGTTATATTGCTCACTGCATATGCGATCCACACATATAACTTGATCCAAAGTTTAACGTTCTTGGATGCTCCCAAACCAAAAACATTTGCAGAGCTCATTGAATTAGTAAAGGGCATTACCACCCTAAACCTTCAGAAATATTACAAAGATTACAAATTTAATTCCATGGGATGAGCCCCAGGGGAGACAATTGCCGCCTTTGTAGCAAAGCTAAGACACGTTGCGGAGCATTGCAATTTTGGTGTCAGTGTTGAACGACATGTTAAGGGACCGATATGTATGCAGTGTAAGCAATTCAGTGATACAGAGACAATTGTTAGCTGAATCAGAGCTACCTTTATAGAAGGTGTGAGAAATGGCATCAGTGATGGAGGGTGCCAAGGATGGCACCCAAGAGCTACAAAGTGCACAGAGTAACAAGGTGCAGCAGTCAGGGCAAAAGGTGGCACCAGGAGTGAAGGCACTGATTTAAGTAAATAGATAAATGCAGAAGCGGAAAGAGTCACAAAGCATAGAAGTTTTAAACAGCAGCCTGGGAATAATGCAGAGTGCTATCGGTGCAGGGGAAGTCACTCCCAGAAACGTGTAAATAAGAGAAGCAGGGTGCTTCGTGTGGAAGAAATGGGCACATTTGAGGCACAAGTATAAAAATAGACAGGACCTGCCCAGTACCAGCACAGCAAATAACCCAGCCCCCAGTGCAACGTATAGGGATCTCCCAGCAGGTGAATGGAACATTTTGTAACTAAATAATGTGAAAGATGATATTGATATGATATTGAGGAAATATATTAGCATTGATGATGTAGAGTCTGTAAGTTAAGAAACAACAAGAAGCAAAAAACATTGGTGGGAGTGCTATACAGACCACCATAGTGGTAATATTGGGAAAAGCATTAGACAGGAAATCAGAGATTCATGTATTAGAGGAACATCTGTGATTATGGGTGACTTTAGTCTGCATATAGATTGGGAGAGTCAAATTAGTCATAGCACAATAGAGGAGGAATTTGTGGAGTGTGGTTTTCTGGAGCAATACATTGAGGAACCAACTCAGGAACAGACCATTTTGGACTGGGTGTTGTGCAATGAGAAAGGATTAGTTGGCAATCTAGTTATGAGAGAACCCTTGGGAACAAGTGACCAAAATATGGTCAAATTCTTTGTCAAGGTGGATAGTGATATAGTTGATCCTGAGGCCAGGGTCCTGAATCTCAATAAAAGTAACTATGACAGTCTGAGGCATGAATTGGCCATGATGGACTGGGAAGCATTGCTGAAATGAAAGAAAGTGGATAGACAGTGGCAGGCATTTAAAGAATGAATAGGTGAATTCCAGAAGTTGTTTATTCCTGTTTGGCGCAAGAATGGTATGGGAATTGAAACCATGGCTTACAAGGGAAATTAGAGATAGCATCAGATTCAACGAAAAAGCATGCAAGTTGGCAAGAAAAAGCAATAGGCCTGAGGATTGGAGGCAGTTTAAAATTCAGCAAAGGAAGACCAAGGAATTTATTAAGAAGGGAAAAAATAGAGTAGGAAAGAAAGCAGCGGGGATCATAAAAACTGGCTGCAAAAGTTTCTATAGATACATAAAGAGAGAAAGATTGACAAAAACGAAGTAGGCCCCTTACAGTCAGGAATGGGAGAATTTCTAATGGGAAATAAAGAAATGGCCGAGGAATTAAATTCATACATTGCTTCAGTCTTCTCACAGGAAATCATGAATAATGTACCAGAAGTCCTGAGAGAAACAAGTTTTAGTGAGGAGCGAAAGGAAATTAGCATTAGTAGAGAAATGGATTTGGGAAAATTGATGGGATTGAAGGCCCTGATAATCTTCATCCCAGAGTACTTAAGGAAGTGGCCCCAAAAATAGTAGATCCATTGGTGGTTATTTTCCAAAATTCTTTGGACTCTAGACTGCTTTCTACAGATTTGAGGGTAGCTAATGTAAGTCCGCTATTCAAAAAGGGAGGTAGAGAGAAAACAGGGAACTATAGACCAGTGAGCCTAACATCGGTACTGGGGAAGCTGCTAGAGTCTATTATCAAGGACTTCATAACTCAGCATTTGGAAGGCAGTGGTATAATCAGAGAAAGTCAGCATGGATTTACAAAGGGGACATGGCGGATGTGCATCATTGGCAGGATCGGATGATCAGAAGTGCAACCCAAGTTTCAGAAACATAGACACATAGACAATAGTTGCAGGAGTAGGCCATTTGGCCCTTCGAACCTGCAACACCATTCAATATGATCATGGCTGATCATGCACTTTCAGTATTCCACTCCCGCTTTCTCCCCTGACCCCTTGATCCCTTTAGCCACAAGGGCCACGTCCAGCTCCCTCTTGAACATATCTAACGAACTGGCCCCAACAGCTTTCTGTGGTAGAAAATTCCACAGGTTCACAACTCTCTGAGTGAAGAAGTTCTTCCTCATCTCAGTCCTAAATGGCTTACCCCTTATTCTTAGACTGTGACCCCTAGTTCTGGAATTCCCCAATATCGGGAACATTCTTCCCACATCTAGCCTGTCCAGTCCCATCAGGAGATCGCCTCTCATTCTTCAAAATTCCAGTGAGTACAAACCCAGTCGATCCAGTCTCTCTTCATATGTCAGTCCTGCCATTCCAGGAATCAGTCTGGTAAACCTTCGCTGGACTCTTTCAATAGTAAGAATGTCCTTCCTCAGACTGGGAGACCAAAACTGTGCACAGTGTGTGGGCACAGTGTTTGGCACAGTGTGGCCTCATCAAGGCCCAGTATAACTGCAGCAAGACATCCCTACTTCTATACTCAAATCCTCTTGCTATGAAGGCCAGCATGCTTTGCATGGCTCCACCCCTGCCTGCCTGAGGCCTATCAGTCAACATTTGCTGCAGTGCCCGCATTAGCTTCTCCTGGCTTTCATGACGGATTCTTAATTCACCTTTGAAGACCTCCGGAATGAAGCTTTAATTTGAAAGCACAACACCATTTTACCATCAAATCCCATGAAATGAGGAAGCTGTGAAGGTCGTTTTAAGTTTTCTTCTTATCCTATCCAGACAGCACCACAAAGCATCTCAATGAGATACTGTGGCCAGATTATTGACAAAGTTTAATTTTCTTCTGGGGCATCATTTCCTACTTTGATATTAGAACTGATGTGATAAATGGGGTTTACTTTGCTGTGTATTTGGTAATTGAGAGGAAATGGCTTTGCACATTTCCGCTTTGGTTCGTATCCACCTCCATTTAGCATCTTATGCCAGACGGTGTAATCACAGCCGTGAGAACTTCAGCACATGCCAAAAATTATTTTTCCCAATCTGGCAAGTCTCATAACAGCACTGCCTCTGCCAATCTCATGTGTAATGTTACCTGAAAACAGTGAAATTTAGAATGAGCAGAAGCAGGATTGTGGACCGTACACTGTTTATATTGAATGAAAGAGATTCTGGGAGAAGAGTTCACCTGATCTCTATGAGAGTACCGTTCTAAATATAATAGGGATATTTTCCACCTCTGCTATTTTTAAAGGAATGATGTGGAGATGCCGGCGTTGGACTGGGGTAAACACAGGAAGAAGTCTCACAACACCAGGTTAAAGTCCAACAGGTTTATTTGGTAGCAAATACCATTTTCCACTCCATCTGACGAAGGAGCAGCGCTCCGAAAGCTTATGGTATTTGCTACCAAATAAAGCTGTTGGACTTTAACCTGGTGTTGTGAGACTTCTTCCTATTTTTAAAGAAACACAGTCATGGGCGTACTGGAGGCTAAGGTGTGGGGTGGGAGGTGTGGGGGTGTGTGGCTCCATTTTCCCCACTAACCTTTGCCACTAAGGGGCTTCCGAGCTGGCCAAACTGTGGCCTTAAGCTGCAACACTGTCTAAGCCTATGGTTAATGCAAGGCACCCTCTTGGGAAAGGAGTTAAAGCCTGCATTAAGAGTAGCCGTCCAAAGGCTCATTAAAGGGGTGGCTTGTCACTGAACAGGTCCACTGGCTTTCAGTAAAGAAGCTGTAAGGCATGTTGGTGGGGAGTGCTTATCCAATGTCTGTCTCCTAATAGTGATCAGCTGTATACGAGGGAATGTAATGTGAATGTAAATTTCAAGCGCTACTTTAAGGGACACTCACTAATTCATAGAGCCTTAGAAAAGTTACAGCACAGAAGGAGGCCTTTTGGCCCACCTTGTCCATGCTCGCCCGGAGACACCCATCTTCCAGAACAGTGGCACAATGATTAGCACTGCTGCTTCACAGCTCTAAGGACCCAGGTTCAATTCTGGCCTTGTGTAGCTATCTGTGTGGAGTTTGCACGTACTCGCCGTGTCTGTGTGACTCTCCTCCAGGTGCTCCAATTTCCTCCCGCAGTCCAGAGATGTACAGGTTAAGTGGATTGGCCATGTTCAATTACCCCTTAGAGTTCAAAGATGTGTATGTTAGATGGATTAGCCATGATAAATGTGTGGGGTTACAGGGACAGGGCAGGGAAGAGGGATTAGATCAGATACTGGATCAGAGAGTCTGTACGGACTCAATGGGATGAATGGCCTTTCTGCACTGTAAGGGTTCTATGATTCTATGATCCTGCATCCGGCCCATGGCCCTGTAGCTTACAGCACTTCCAGGTACTTTTCAAAAGAGTTTAGGGTCTCTGTCTCCAACACCAACTCGGCAGCGAATCCCAGACACCCACCATCCTTCGCATTAAAACATTCTTCCTCATGCTCCCTTCACATCTACTGCCACTTATCTTGAATCTATGTCCCCTGGTTCTAGAAATCTCCACCAAGGGAAACAATTTCATCCTGTCAGCTCTATCTGTACCCTTCATAATTTTGTGCACCTCAATCAAGCCACCCCTCAGCCTTCTTTGTTCCAAGGAAAATAACTCCAACCTATCCAACCTCTCCTCATAGCTACACTTTTGTAGCCCTGGCAACATTCTTGTAAACCTCCTCTGCACTCTCTCCAGGGCAATTATGTTCTTCCTATAATATGCTGACTAGAGCTGCACACAATACCCCAGTTATCATCTCACCAGTGTTTTATACAATTGCATCATTATCACCTTACCTTTATATTCTATACCATGTCCACTTTTTCATGGAGCTGTCTAGAGGACCTCTGAAGCATATCAGAAGACTTCTTTGGATTATATTGTCCAGACTTCATCAAAATCTCTTTGATTTGATTTATTATTGTCATATGTATTAATACACAGTGAAAAGTATTGTTTCTTGCGCACTATGCAGACAAAGCATACTGTTCGTAGAGAAGGAAAGGAGAGTGCAGAATGTAGTGTTACCGTCATAGCTAGGATGTAGAGAAAGATCAACTTAATGCAAGGAAGGTCCATTCGAAAGTCTGATGGCAGCAGGGAAGAAGTTGTTCTTGAGTCAGTTGGTACGTGACCTCAAACTTTTGTATCTTTTTCCCGAAGGAAGAAGATGGAAGACAGTATGTCCAGGGTGCATGAGGTCCTTGATTATGCTGGCTGCTTTCCCAAGGCAGCGGGAAGTGTAGACAGAGTCAATAGATGGGAGGCTGGTTTGCGTACGCAACATTTACTCCAGAAATCCTCTGAGGATTTGTATAACACCGTTACCATAAACATCCCAAGGTGCTTCGCTGGAACATTATAAAACAAAGTACGACACTGACCTTGTAACATGATATCAGGTCAGGTGACCGGAAGCTTGGTCAAAGAGGTAAGTATTAAGGAGCATCTTAAAGGGAGAAAGTTAGGTAGAGAGTGCAGACGGGGGATTTCTGAGCTTAGAGCCTGGTCAACTGAAAGTGCAGCCTCCAATGATAGAGCGATGGAAATTGGGGATCCCTAAGGGAGCCGGAGTGCAGATAGCTTAGAAGGTTGTGGGAGCCGGAGAAGACTGCAGAGATAGGGAGGGGTAAGGCCATGGGGAAATTGGAAAACATTTGAATGACGTTGCTTGACCAAAAGCCATTATAGATCAGCAAGCACTGCAGTGATCAGGGATGGTATTTGCTGTAAATTAAGAATTGGCAGCAGAGATTTGGATAATCCCAAGTTTATGGAGATTAGAATGTGTGAAAGCAGGCATGAGTGCATTGGAATAGTCAAGTCTAGTGATACCAAAGACACAAATGTGGGTTTCAGCAGCTGTTGAGTTGGACAGCGGCAAAGATGGGCAAAGATATTACAGAGCTGGAAATAGGGGTCTTAGTGATGGCACAAATATAAGATCGGAAACTCACCTTAGGGTGATATAAAGGGTGAAATTTTCCCATGCTGCCCACCACTGGAATTGTAGCAGGCGGGGCACGGATCATTCAAGGGTCCATTGACCTCAGGCAGGATTTTCCAGCCTTTGGGCGAACATGGCCGGAAAATCCCACCCAAAGGGTGCAAACACCCTAAAAACAACAAGTGCTGCACTATTCTACTTTGATGAATAGTAAGTGGTTAGCACTGCTGCCTTACAGCGCCAGGGACCCGGGTTCAATTCCGACCTCAAGTGACAGTCTGTGTGGAGTTTGCCCGTGTCTGTGTGCGTCTCCTCCGTGTGCTCCTGTTTCCTCCCACACTCCAAAGATGTGTGGGTTAGGTTAATTGGCCATGCTAAATTGCCCCTTAGTGTCAAGGGGATTAACAAGAGTGCATGGGGTTACATGGATAGGGCCTTGGTGGGAATTGTTGCAGGTGCAGGCTTGATGGGCTGAATAGCCTCCTTCTGTACTGTATGGATTCAATGATTCTTTAGACATTACAGGAGTCATTAGGTGAAACTGTGACAATTGTCATCCCTCTAGGTTTCCCCTTTGATCTTGATTAAAAATGGAAGGAGTATATACCACCAGAGGGAGTAGGACCAAGGTGAAAGAGAGAGGAATAGGAATGTAAGGCGGACTCCTGTCACATCCACAGGTACAATACATTCTTCTGGTGGAATGATATAAAAGCAACAATCACTCATAAGGGATTTGGTAAACATGCTGTGGTTCTTTTATATAGCCTAGGCACATGGGAACATTTATACATCAGTAAGAGTCTTGAAGACATCAGCAGCAGAACTGTGTGGGTGTGCTTTGCTTAAAGTCAAAATTGAAACTAAGACTGGATCGCATGACACACTTCCCTTCTGGTGATGTCATGCTGCTGTCCCATAAAGACAACTTACACCACCTTTCTCATCTGGACCTTCTCTTCCTTAATCCCTGGTACCACATTCGAGCACTTGTGTACCCTCTTCCTCAATCCCTGAGCCATCCTGCAACTTGCTCCTGTATGCCAGATCTGAGCACTCCACACCTTCAGTGGCAGTTGGTGTGAGGAGCCCAATACACAACTCTGTGAAAATTGCATCTCATCAGCAGCTTAGTGGCAGACTTGCAGATGTCAGGTTTAGTATCACCACACAACTTCAAATTACGATAATCAGCAATTCGGAACAAAGCCGTCAACAAAATCCAAACTCTCAGACAGGTGAGTCTTAGAGCACTGCATCCTTTTAGGGTCTGCTTCCGGTCAAAATAACTCAGTGAATGTTAACAGGTTGTGACCAAGGGAAACCTTGCTCCTCTGTGGATATACAAGGAAAAGAGAAACTTCTAGAAAATGATGTCCCTATTTATGCTTTCACGGGTATTTTTTCTATTTATTCATGAGACACGGGCATCACTGGCTGGCCAGCATTTATTGCCCATCCCTAGTTGCCCAAGAACGGTTGAGAGTCAACCACATTGTAATTAGTTCAACTCAAAAGTTGAATTGAGGTTAGTTGGTATTTCATGGCTCTCCTTTTGAGTCCCGTCAGGGAAGATTCAAATAGCAATTTGGGAAAGAACAAATGCAACCAACGTGACCTGGATTTGGTGGTGGAAATAGATATAACTAATGGGTCTAGTGCAGAGGGGTATTGAGGGTATACTGATGAAAGGTAGGGGATCTGTGGGTGTGTGTAATAAGTCTTTGGAGGCAGAAGTCCCTTCACCAAAATCCCTTTATTTACAAACTCTAACAGCAATACACAGAGTCCTCGTTGTTAGCAGTCTATCTCTGATGGTCTTAGAGGAACTGACACTCTCGGTTAAGTACAAGGCAAAGATTCCCTGATTGGCCCATCAATTGGACCTTTAATCAGGGATCTCATACTCCAATGGGTCAGCCTCAATGGCTGATTGAAATCATTCCAGAGGAATGTTTCACAGAGAGGACCAGGCCCCGTGAAGGACTAACTGAGTTAGTTGACTTGTGAAATGGGGAAACTAATCCCTCACAAATTTCAAACTTGTCACAACATGTGTCTAGTAATGTGGTAGCTGTGATAACGTAGCACTCACTGGATCCGAGGGATTTGTGTATCAATTTTTTGGTGAGTCATTGGTTCAGCATGGTTAGTGCAATTTTGGATTTTAAGCCTGGGGGTGGCATCAATACTCTGATATAATTATTTTAAATCTGTGAAATGATTTCTAATCACTGATTTTGTGTTTAGGATGTTGAGTTATTTGTACATCTGTGGTGTGTCAGTTTGGATAATTAATTAGTAACCTTTCACACGATTATGAAAATTCTAAAATTGATTTAATTGATTAATATGCAAGACTGAGTGCTGAGCTCAACTCCGATGGCTAATTAATTAGGGAAATTGAAATGTATTAAAGTGTGTTAGCACCTATGAGTTGGAACGTGAGTTAATTTGTGACTTCATTTGCTGCATGAATATGTTTACTGCAGGGAACGAAGATGATTGTCAAAAGGAGCTTGAATGATGAGGATTCAATCTGTTATTCTTCCAGTCCCTCTCTCTGTAACACTGTCTGATATAATGCAGATCAAACATAATTCAAGTTGTTGATCTTTCAGTTTGCAAAAGGTCATAACTCTCTGCAATGCATTCCTCACGATAAAACCAACACTATAATCCAGCAACTTTCATCAAATAAGAAATCAGCCTATAATCAAGAGCCTTCCTTCAAAGAAACTCGATCTTAAATATGTTATAGAAGCATCGATGGAGGGTGACTAAAAGCTACAGATGTATGAGGCAGATCACTGCACTGAACCATAGAATCCCTACAGTGCAGAAGGAGGCCGTTCAGCCTATTGAGCCTGCACTGACAACAATCCCATCCAGACCCTATCCCCATAACCCCATGTATTTACCCTGCTAATTCCCCCGACACTAAGGGGCAATTTGGCATGACCAATCAACCCAGCCCACACACCTTCTCAGACTTTTGAATGGACCTACCTCGCATTAAGTTGATCTTTCTCTACACCCTAGCTCTGACTGTAACACTTCATTCTGCACTCTCTCCTTTCCTTGCTTTTGTACAGTATGCTTTAGCTGTGTAGTGCTCAAGTTACAATACTTTTCACTATATACTAATACATGTGATAATAATAAATCAAATCAAATCAACTCAAATCTTTGGACTGTGACAGGAAATCAGAGCACCCGGAACACGCCCATGCAGGCACGGGGAGAATGTACAAACTCCACACAGGCAGTCACCCAAGGCTGGAATTGAACTTGGGTACTGATGCTGTGAGGCAGCAGTGCTAACCATTGTGCCACCGTGCCACCCCTGGATGAGAAAATCTTCAAAATGGAAAGTATCAATGAAAATTGTGAGATGGAGTGGCTTTGAAATGGATGCCAGATGGTGTTTGGACTCCAAAGGATTGAATCATAGAATCCCTACAGTGCAGAAAGAGGCCATTCAGCCTATCGAGCCTGCACCGACCACAATCCTACCCAGGCCCTATCCCTGTAACCCCACATATTTACCCTGCTAATCCCCCTGACACTAGGGTCAATTTAGCATGGCCAATCCACCTAGCCCGCACATCTTTGAACTATGGGAGGAAACCGGAGCACCCAGCGGAAACCCATGCAGACACGGGGAGAATGTACAAACCCCACACAGACAGCGACGCGTGGCCGGAATTGAGCCCGGATCCCTGGTGCAGTGAGGCAGCAGTGCTAGCCACTGTGCCACTGTGCCACCCAATTTTTGCTTCCTGAAAACAGAGGCACCTCAGTGTGAAAGTCTGTGCTGCCAGCCAGTGTACTGATTTGCCAGCACTATCCCGTGCCTGGGCCACTTTACCAGAGGTGAGATGGGGTCAGAAGGGCGATCTGCCCACAAATTGCGGGTGCCCAGTTGGGGTAAGTTAATGATCTGTTAAGGCCAATTCGCAAAGGCCAATTGGAATTTTCCAGGAGGGGAGGGAAGGGAGGAACTCCACATTGAGGGGGGCAGGGGCTGGTCGGTGGGGCTGGTGATTAGGTGTTGGTGCTGGCGTTCGGGTGTTGGTGCCGGTGATCGGGCGGGGGGCGCCATGGGGGGGGGTGGGGGGGCGCGGGGGGGGGGGGGGGCGGGGGGGTGGAAATGGGGGGCAAGGTCTGTGGAGAACAGGGTGAGGAGCGATGTTCGTTGGGGGTGGCGTTTACAGATCTCAAGTATACTGCGTACGCTGCGTTCACTGTATACTGGGATAACAGTGCAAGGGTGCCCCGAGCAGTCTGAAGCCAGCTTCCCAGTATGAATAGGGTCTGCCCCCCTACTGGCAGGAATCACATTATGGCCTCTGTATTGCACAGAGTGCTGTAAATTACCACCACTTACCTCACTGGAAAAAGGGTGAGAAAACCTCCCATTTTCTCACCCATTTGACACTTCGAATTTTTCTGAGAAAATTCCACCCATTAACTCTGTTTCTCTCTCCACAGATGTTGCCAGGCCTCCTGAGTTTATCCAGCAATTTCTGTTTTTATTTCAGATCTCCAGTATCTGCAGTATTTTGCTTTCAGAAAAGATCTTAGGATAGATGCAGAACTTTAGAGTCATTTACAGCACTGAAGGAGGCCATTGAGCCCATCGATCCCATGCCAGCTCTCTGTGGAGCAATCCAGTCAGTCCAACAGCCCTCCCCCCACATGATTTCCATAGCCCTACAGGTTTATGGATTCACACAGGCAGGTGGCTGAAGAGATATTTTTTTTGCTGCTGGAGACATGGCAAGATGAATGTGCCGGGGGACAGAATTTCCAAGTTCATGTCAGAAATGGAGTGGTGGGGAGCGAGAACGACAGTGCAACCCAGATTCCACAGGACAATGGGTGTCAGGTCTTTATCACAAGTCTGATGTGGAGATAGGGTGAAAACATTTTGTAAATAACGATGAGGCTTTCAAAATACAAGGACAGGGGAGGCGAATGGAGAACCAGAAAGGTAGACAACAATTGTCATTTTAAGAGAGCAGGACTTTCTACAAGATAAGGTATGGGTGGTGTAGCTCTGAATATGCTGGAAAACAGAACTAATAAAGCAAGATGCAGAAAAGCCTGAAAGTGGCAAAATACTATGCAGCGAGACAATGGAATAGATAAGCTGGGTGTAAAGCAAACAGAGTGCAGTACAAGTCCACAGAGTTATGTTAAAGCTCTACAGTGCATGTCCAATGTCAATCAGATACAATTTGATTCCGCTAAGTGAACCACAGAAAGGATACAACTGAATCGGAAAGAGTGTCAACTGGAACAACAAGACTGACCCCACATATAAAGTCATTGGGTAATGAAGAAAGCGGAAAGCTCAGATTCTCCATCATTGACACAGTTCGGGCAGAAATCCTCATCAAAATATTCAACACATTCAACGGCCCTAGAAAAGAGAAACCTGGAATATTACTTCAAATTCAATCTAGAAAGTAAAGCCAGGGAATAGAACCAGATAAGGGCAAAAGGTAAATGTGCACAGATATCAGAGAAATAGCTTTACTCCAGAGATGAGAAATATTTGGAATAAGTGGCAGAGTGGAGTCTTCAGAGGAAAATGTTGGAATTATTCAAAATATGAATGCTGTGATGGGAGAACTAATGTAACAAGGGAATGTGGTTCATGGGAGGGTTAATGTACCAGAGGAATGGGCTTCAATGGGGGAGAGTAAGTTTACCAGATGATAAGCTTAAGTGAAAGAATTAATCTATTACAGGAATGTGGGCTTCAGTGGGACAGTTCAACTATGATAGTGCTTTGGGGGTTTGATAGGAGAGTTCAAGACATTGGGTCATGAGCTACAATGGGGGAGTTCATGGAAGAATACATTTCAGTGTGAAAGTTAATTTACAAAAGGGATGCGCTATGATACAAGACTTAATGAATGAATGCAACATTGGGATTGTTAACATGCAATAAGAGTGGGTTTTGATAGTTTTGTTTAATTCATTTACAGGATCTGGGCATCGCTGAGTAGGCCAGCATTTATTGCCAATCTCTAACTGCCCTCCACTCTATTTTAGAGGGCATTTGAGAGTCAACTCCTGTGGAGCTGGAGTCACATGTCAGCCAGACCAGGTAAGGATGACATATTTCCTTCCTTAAAGGATGCTGGTGAACCTGACGGATTGTTACAACAATGGTTTCATGGTCACCATTAGACTTTTAATTCCAGGTTCAAATTTCACCATCTGCTATGGCAGGATTTGAACCTGTGTCCTCCTGGATTACTAGTCCAGTAACAACACCACTATGCCACCGTATCTCTACTAGAAGCTAATGTATTAGTGAGATGGACTTTGATGGGAAAATTGAACTAAAGCTTTGTGCTTTCAAGGCGATTTTGATTAATGCTGGTGAATGGAACTCTTCCCATTAACAGAATTAAGCACCCACAGTCCAAAGATGTGCGGGTTAGGTGCATTGGCCATGCTAAATTGACCCTCGTGTCAGGGGGATTAGCAGGGTAAATATGTGGGGTTACGGGAATAAGGCCTGTGTGAGATTGTGGTAGGTGCAGACTCGATGGGCCGAATGGCCTCCTTCTGCACTGTAGGGATTCTATGATTCTATGATTCTATGATCAGGTCAAGAGCAAAATGCTCCAACTACTCTGCTCCAACAACATACCTCAGCCCCAAATTCAGAAAATTATGGTGCACTTTACAAATGCACTGTTTTTTTTCTATTCTCCTTACCAGCAATCTTCTAAGAAGTCTCACAACACCAAGTTAAAATCCAACAGGTTTATTTGGAATCATAAACTTTCAGAGTCTTGCTCCTTCATCAGGTGGGTGGAGGTAGGTTCACAATGTGTTTGTGAATCTACGTCTCCACTCACCTGATGAAGGAGCAGCGCTCCGAAAGCTCTTGATTCCAAATAAATCTGTTGAACTTTAACCTGGTGTTGTGAGACTTCTTACTGTGCCCAGCCCAGTCCAACGCTGGCATCGCCACATCACAGCAACCTTGTACATGACTTATTAAAAGTGCCAAATGGTACCAAATTAAGGATGGCCTTGTGTAGACATGTCCATTAAGAAGTGAGTTGGCACTGTTGAGGTTAATTTCACATGGGACTGTTCCAGTCAGCAGAGAGAGGAGACGTATGAGCTGAATTTGAACTCCGGGCCAAGAAGTCAAATGTCTAAACCCCTGTGTCATCCTCTTCACTCAATGGAAGTATTAATGTTGGATTAGCCTTTTATATTCTCTGATCTTTCTTACACTTTTGAATTCTGGCCTGTTGCCATTAACAACAGGAGAGAAAAAGACCCAAACCCTCAGGATGTAGTTTGGGCTGGGACTTAATATTATTATCCACGCAATGATGTTGCATTTCCACACTGACATGATTGGGTGCATCTTCCATCTGCTCCGAAAAACGGTCTCGACCCCTGCTGTATTTCTAGATGTCCTGCGGCTATCGGAAGCCTAGATTCTGCTGGGGAGTCATGCCAGTTGAGTCTTTTGTCTTGGCCACAACAGGAAAAGGATTTGATCAATTAATTATCAGATGAGGAATTGACAAAGTTTTCTAGTTTCTCTGACAGGGGATTGTGCATGACTGTGCAGAGAGAGTAGCTCCCTGGGTAGATCCCTGCATTGACCTCTGAACTCTGGATGCTAGATGTAACAGACTCTTGCATGCAGAATTTGAAGAAGAAACCATGTTTAAATACCCTTTCTGTCACGCCCATGTTGATGAAATGTTAAAAGTTCTCCCAGAGCTGAATGCAAATCAGCAACACACAACCCAAAATGTGTTGCCTCCTTATTGGAACATGCTTTAATTCTGTTGGACACCAGCTGAAGAGATTCAGAAAGCAACTGAGGTGGCTCAAGATGTGAGGCTAAGTTTGGCTTTTTATTAGCCTGTGAACTATAGGAGACAGGATAGCCTCAGGGGGTAAGAAGGAGCATTAAAGAACAGGAAAGGGATTATAGAAAGTCAATTGACCTATCCAGCTCAGCCCTGCAGCACATACACCCCCCCATTATAATACTTGGCTGAACTCTGAATGCCTCTAATGTTTCTGTTTCTTCCCATCTGGCAGCCTATTCCCGAGATTTCACACTCTTCAAGTAATGTTGTCACTGAAATCTGTTTTTCATTTTCATTTTCATTTCCACTCATTGTTATTCTGGTCACCTGGTCCCATGCTCTTGACTCATTTTGGAAAAGTGGCAGAATTATCAGGCTACGTCCGGGAGTGGATTGGGAGATGGGTGACTCTTTGTACCCGTAAGAACACAATAAGTATGGGCAGGATTGGACCCAATGAACCTGATCGGCTGTTCAATGTGATCATGGCTGAACTCGAGCTTTAACTCCACTTTCCTTTTTTTTATTCGTGGGATATGGATGTCGCTGGCTGGCCAGCATTTATTGCCCCTCCCTAGTGACCCTTAGAGGGCAGTTAAGAGTCAACCACATTGCTGTTTCTCTGAAGTCACATGTAGACCAGACCAGGTAAGGATGGCAGATTTCCTTCCCTAAAGAGCATTTGTGAACCAGATGGGTTTTTCTGACAATCGACAATGGTTTCACGGTCATCAGTAGATTCTTAAGTCCAGATTATTTTTGCTGAATTCCAATTCCACCATCTGCCACAGCGGGATTCGAACCCGGGTCCCCAGAACATTAGCTGAGTTTCTATTAATAGTCTAGCGATAATATCACTCGGCCATCACCTCTCCTGTGAGTCCCTGAGAGACCAAGAATGTCTATCCCAGCCATAAATGTATTCAACAATGGAGCACCCACAACTCTCTGGGATGGAGAATTTCAAAGGTTCACAGCCCTTTGGCTGAAGTAATCTTTCCTCATCTCAGACCGAAATGATCGGTCCCTTATCCTGAGATTGCGCCCCCATGTTTTAGATTTCCTGACCAGCAGAAACAATCTGCCCATGTGTTTCAAAGAGATCATCTTTCATTCTTCTAAACTCAAGAGAGTGCGGCCCAATTCACTCAACCTCTCATTATAGGACAACACTCTCATCCCCGGGACTAATCTGCTGAACCTCTGCTCTGCCACCTCCAATGCAAGTATATCCTTCCTTAAATCTATAGACCCATAAACTGCACACAATATTCCACCAAAGTTCTACACCATTGTAGCAAGACTTTACCCTGTCCTCCTTTAGTTTTTCAATAAGAGCAGGTCAGAGGCTAGGAATACTGCAGCAAGTAACTCACCTGCCGACTCCCCAAAGCCTGTCCACCATCTACAAAGCACAAGTCAGGAGCGTGATGGATTACTCCCCACTTACCTGGATGGGTGAAACTCCAAAAACACTCAAGAAGCTTGACACCATCCAGGACAAAGAAGCCCGCTTGATTGGCACCACATCCAAAAACATCCACTCCCTCCATCACCAACGCTCAGTAGCAGCAGTATATACTATCTACAAGATGCACTGCAGAAATTCACTGAAGATTCTTAGACAGCACCTTCCAAACCCACGACCACTTCAATCTAGAAGGACAAGGGCAGCAGATACATGGGAACATCACCACCTGCAGGTTCCCCTCCAAGCCAGTCACCATCCTGGCTTGGAAATATATTGCCGTTCCTTTGCAGTCGCTGGGTCAAAATCCTAGAATTCCCTCCCTAATGGCATTGTGGGTCAACCCACAGCACGTGGACTGTGTGGCGCATCTGATAAATAGACAAGGCAGATGTTGCCAGGAACAGAAGGCTTTTATTCGCTAAAAAGGAACGATGTGGAACAGACAATAAACAGAACAATACTGAGCATGAGGATCTCCCGACTGAGGCCGGAGGGGGAGGGCTGCAACCTTTATACCCTGAGGGCGGAGCCTCCAGTTAAAGGTGCAGCCGAATTAAAGGTGTCAGGGAGTGTCTCATATACGAACAGTAGTGGCAACAATATATACAGCTCAACCATGCCGAAGGCACGACAGTGGTTTACCACAGACTGCAGCGATTCAAGAAGGCAGCTCACCACCACCTTCTCAAGGGCAACTAGGGATGGGTAATAAATGCTGGCCAGCCAGCGACGCCCATGTCCCACAAATGAACTAGAAAATAAAGCTCAGTAACATCTCAAATCATTGCGTTTTGCTCTCAAAGTTATAAACCATGATATAGATAAAAAATAACACTGAGTCCTGCAAACTGCACTCAGCATCTCCCCTCATTCTAACACTATCCCTTTTTCAAATACACTCTTAATTTTTACCAACTTCTCATATATTTCTCCCTGGCTGACTGTGGATTATCATTTAATTTGGAGTTTGATGATCATTGATGATATCCACTATTAGTCACGCCGAAACTAACCCTTCAGGCTCTTTCGACAAGTTATAGGGTCATCTACTTGCTGGTCGGTAAAACAACAGTCTGCTCTGAAAGGGAAGGAAGAAATTGGGGAGCAATTTGTAGTCTACACACTGCCTACCTATTTAAACTTCTATTAAGGCAGCACTAGCTGTGTGAGAAAGGAATTTTCTTGCATTCCCTTCTTGGCCCTCTATCGCAATGCTCAGTGGAGAATTGAAATAACCATTTGTCTGAAATGCACAACAATCTAGCAAGCGCCCCAATGATTTCTTGTTATCTGTGTTGAAGATGGTGCAATTTGTCATTCAACCTCGGAACAGAGGACAGAGTAACATTATCCTGACTGTTGTACAGGAAATTGGTTCAACCATAGGCTCCGAGAGAAACACTCAGAAGTGACTCGGTGAATGCACCAACCGTTTGCCTCTGGCCCCTGGAATTGTCTCTTTTTGTGAGTGGTCTCTTCACTATCAGAAAGGCATCAGCTCGATTTCTCTGCAGTATAGCTCTTTCTACAATATGGCTGTATATTGGAATGACATTCATGGAGCCTGCAGGGTCGCTTGGAATGAGAAATATAATTCATTCGAGCAGTGTTTTTTCTGTGGTTGGCATTTAAGGTTACATCTAACCTGTGCTACGCCTGATCATGGAGTACATGATGGGATAGTTAAGAGTATGAACTTACTATTAACCCATGCTGTGTCTAACTTGGGAGTGCATAGCGTAGTGTAGATGGACCTTTACTCTGCATGAAACCTGTACACAAGTGTCACAAGTAGGCTTACATTAACACTGCAATGAAGTTACTGTGAAAATCCCCTTGTCGCCACACTCAGGCGGGTACACTGAAGATGAACTTAGCTTGGCCAATGCACCTAGAATGTCTTTCGGATTGCGGGACGAAACTGGAACACCTGGAGGAAACGCACTCAGACACGGGCAGACTCCACACAGACAGTAACCCAAGCCGGGAATCGAACCTGGGTCCCTGGCGTTGTGAGGCAGCAGTGCTAACCACTGTGCCACCATGCCACCTGACCTGGAATACTTGATAGTGCACAACTAACCCCTAAATTTCAAAGTCAAAGTTTATTTATTAGTCACAAGTAAGGCTTACATTAACACTGCAATGAAGTTACTGTGAAATTCCCCTAGTTGCCACACTCCGGCGCCTGTTTGGGTCAATGCACCTAACCAGCATGTCTTTCAGACTGTGGGAGGAAACCGGGGCACACAGAGGAAAGCCACGCAGACATGGGGAGAACGTACAAACTCCACACAGACAGTGACCCAAGCCAGGAATTGAACACAGGTCCCTGGCACTGTGAGGCAGCAGTGCTAACCATTGTGCCAACGTGTTGCCCCAGTTAATCCTTATTGGTCAATGTTGATTCACCTCTAAGTCACAAGTTTCTGGATCCAAGTCCCACTGCAGGATTTGAGCACACAAATCAAGGCTGACACTACAGTGCAGCACTGGGGGTGTGCTGCTCTGTTGGAGATGCTGTCTTTTGGATGACTATCTAGCTGATCTATGCCCCTCATTATTTTATAGACCTCTATAAGATCACCCCTCAGCCTCCTGCGCTCCAGAGAAAAAAGTTCCAGTCTATCCAGCTTCTGCTTATAACTCAAACCATCAAGTCCCGGTAGCATCCTAGTAAATCTTTTCTGCATTCTTTCCAGTTTAATAATATCCTTTCTATAATAGGGTGACCAGAACTGTTCACAGTATTCCAAGTGTGGCCTTACCAATGTCTTGTACAACTTCAACAAGACGTCCCAACTCATGTATTCAATGTTCTGACCAAACATGCTGAATGCCTTCTTCACCCCTCTGTCCATCTGTGACTCCACTTTCAAGGAGCTATGAACCTGTGCCCCTAGGTCTCTTTGTTCTCTAACTCTCCTCAATGCCCTACCATTAACTGAGTTAGTCCTGCCCTGGTTCAATCTACCAAAATGCATCACCTCGCATTTATCTAAATTAAACTCCATCTGCCATTCATCAGCCCACTGGCCCAATTGATCAAGATCCCATTGCAATCAGAGATAACCTTCTTCACTGTCCACTATGCCACCAATCTTGGTGTCATCTGCAAACTTATTAACCATGCCTCTTATATTCTCACCCAAATCATTAATATAAATGACAAATAACAGTGGACCCAGCACTGATCCCTGAGGCACACTGCTGGTCACAGGTCTCCAGTTTGAAAAACAACCCTCTACAACCACCCTCTGGCTTCAGTCATCAAGCCAATTTTGTATCCATTTAGCTACCTCACCCTGGATCCCGTGAGATTTAACCTTATGCAACAACCTACCATGCGGTACCTTGCCAAAGGCCTTGCTAAAGTCCATGTAGACAACATCAATTGCACTGCCCTCATCTACCTTCTTGGTTACCCCTTCAAAAAACTCAATCAAATTTGTGAGACATGATTTTCCACTCACAAAGCCATGCTGACTGTCCCTAACCAGTCCTTGCATCTCTAAATGCCTGTAGAACCTGTCTCTCAAAATACCTTCCAACAATTTACCCACCACAGATGTGAGGCTCACCGGCCTGTAGTTCCCAGGCTTTTCCCTGCAGCCCTTTTTAAACAAAGGCACAACATTTGCCACCCTCCAATCTTCAGGCACCTCACCTATGACTAATGATGATTCAAATATCTCTGCTAGAGGACCCACAATTTCCTCTCTAGCCTCCTACAACGCCCTGGGATACACTTCATCAGGCCCTAGGGATTTATCTACCTTGATGCGCTTTAGGACTTTCAGCACCTCCTTCTCTGTAATATGTACACTCCTCAAGGCATCACTATTTATTTCCCCAAGTTCCCTAACATCCATGCTTTTCTCAACAGTAAATACTGATGAGAAATATTCATTTAGAATCTTGCCCATCTCTTGTGGATCCGCACATAGATGACCTAGTTGATCCTTAAGAGGCCCTATTCTTTCCCTAGTTACTCTTTTGGCCTTTATGCATTTGTAGAAGCTCTTTGGATTCTCCTTTGCCTTATCTGCCAAAACAATCTCGTGTCCCCTTTTTGCCCTCCTGATTTCTCTCTTAACCCTACTCCTCCACCCCCTATATGCTTCAAGGGATTCATCTGATGGAAAACAGATTAGTTGGTCAATATATATGGGAGTTTAAGGTGTGCAAAATTGATTGCTGTAATTTCCTACATTATAACAGTGATTACATTTCAAAACGACTCCATTGGCTATAAAATGCTTTGAAACACCTGGCGGGGTCATGACAAGTGCTATATAAATGCAAGTCTGTTTTTTTTTTCTAATAGTGGGACACTGCAGAGGTAGTTTAACTCTGTATTGGACTTGTGTTGCACACGACCATGTAGGGGCAATGCGGACAGAGCCTTATTCCATATCTGTGACAGTGGTGGTGAATAGCAGGGTGGGCTTAATTTGAATAGAAGGTCTCCATTCTTTGTATTATAAAATCATTCTCAGAAAAGTCACCATGCAATTGTTCTAGACTGAACCGATTCAATGCCATTCTTTCGTGAAATTCCTCTTTTAGACAGTAAATCAGAAATGTAACAGTCATTATGGTAAGGTTATATAAGGCATTGGTGAGGCCGAGTTTGGAGTATTGTGTACAGTTTTGGTCACCTAGTTACAGGAAGGATGTAAATAAGATTGAAAGAGTGCAGAGAAGGTTCACAAGGATGTTGCCGGGACTTGAGAAGCTGAGTTACAGAGAGAGATTGAATAGGTTGGGACTTTATTCCCTGGAGCGTAGAAGATTGAGGGGAGATTTGATAGAGGTGTATAAGATTTTGATGGGTATAGATAGAGTGAATGCAAGCAGGCTTTTTCCGCTGAGGCTCGGGGAGAAAAAAACCAGAGGGCATGGGTTAAGGGTGAAAGGAGAAAAGTTTAAAGGGAATATTAGGGGGGGCTTCTTCACGCAGAGAGTGGTGGGAGTGTGGAATGAGCTGCCGGATAAAGTGGTAAATGCGGGGTCACTTTTAACATTTAAGAAAAACTTGGACGGGTTCATGGATGAGAGGGGTGTGGAGGGATATGGTCCAAGTGCAGGTCAGTGGGACTAGGCATAAAATGGTTCGGCACAGACAAGAAGGGCCAAAAGGCCTGTTTCTGAGCTGTAATTTTCTATGGTTCTATGGTTCTATTCCGAGAACCCAGGGCAATGGATTGCTTTACATCTTTTCAAACTGTCAAGGCTTGCGGAGAGAAAGGAGGTGATAGCAGTACAATAAGAATACAGCAAAGACATTAAAAAGGTTATTTATTCACACAATTTATGTAAAAAGGTTTAGCAGCATGAAGGAAGAGATGGGTGAAGTCAGGAGGGTGAATTACCTCCTGTAATTGTGCTGACTCAGGAAATGACTCATCATTGTTTGAAAGTATTAATTTCGAGGTAGTGGTTGCTTGGAACTGCATTTCCTTTGTGTTGGTCCCTTGTACTTTAATTTCAGTTGACATGCTTTTTATTTATTCTATCTCTGCAATGTTCTGTAATATCTGCTATGATGAACCGACTCGGAAATTTCAACGAAGCCATAACTGGTCTGATTGGTGACACGCCCCGACGATATACACATTTCTTTGACTTCACCCCACCTCTTGAGAACAAAAAAAATCACAGTTTTCTCGCTCCTCCGCAGACTGTTGCCAGGTTACGGTTCACCCACTCTGCCCAATACATCTGCCTACATGGGAGCCCAGGCAGTGAGTGTTAAAATTAGAGAGTGTCACCGAGTGGCAGGAAGCTAGGGTGAGATGATTTCCTTCCCTCACTCCTAGGCCTGCCAAACCTGCTGGGGAGCATTCCCATTCCCCAGACCCCATTCATTTAAAGATGTCTCTCAAAGATTAGTTTTTGAAAAATGCAAGCTAATTTGATCTTGACTCTTTGCCATGAAGCCAACATGGTTCTTGACAGATGGTTACGCTTTGCTCTTGATATCCCTTTCACATTTCATTGATAGATGCAGAGAGTTCTCTCTCTATTATGGGATTCATACTTGTTGAGCTGCACTTGTGACATGTCAGAGCGATGATATTTGTTAAACGCAAGGTGGACAATGTGAAGGCTTTCATCCCCTACCCTTGTACCACCTCCCCCAAACTGGGATCTCCACTCAACAGAATTCACGCAAGGACATCACATCTCCTCCGCAATTTTGATAATGCACCAGCAGTCACTGTGGTCACTCAGACCTGACGCTTTGCCACATTGTGAACGAATGTGCTCTATGAAAATTTGCTCTACATAGAAACATAGAAACCCTACAGTACAGAAAGAGGCCATTCGGCCCATCGAGTCTGCACCGACCACAATCCCACCCAGGCCCTACCCCCATATCCTTACATATTTACCCACTAATCCCTCTAACCTACGCTTTCCAGGACACTAAGGGCAATTTTTAGCACGGCCAATCAACCTAACCCGCACATTTTTGGACTGTGGGAGGAAACCGGAGCACCCGGAGGAAACCCACGCAGACACAAGGAGAATGTGCAAACTCCACACAGACAGTGACCCAAGCCGGGAGTCGAACCCAGGTCCCTGGAGCTGTGAAGCAGCAGAGCTAACCACTGTGCTACCACTGTGCTAACCACTGTGCTACCGTGCCGCCCTCTAGGATTCAAGACAATCCATCCATCCAGGGGCGGCACGGTGGCACAGTGGTTAGCACTGCTGCCTCATAGCACCAGGGACCCAGGTTCAATTCCAGCCTTCGGTGACTGTCTGTGCAAAGTCTGCACGTTCTCCTCGTGTCTGCGTGTGCTTCCTCCGGGTGCCCCAGTTTCCCCTCACAGTCCAATGATGTGCAGGTTAGGTGGATTGGCCATGCTAAATTGCCCCTTAGTGTCCAAAGATGTGCCGGTTAGATGGATTAGCCATGGGAAATACACAGGATTAGGGGAATAGGGTGGTGGGTGGACCTGGGTACGATGCTCTTTAGGTGAGTCGGTGCAGACTCAATGGGCTAAATGGTTTCCTTTTGCACTGTAGAGATTCTCTAAGTTTCTATATCTGACCCCACACAGTGCTGTGATTTGAGTGTCCATCCTCAGCTTTGCTTTGTGAAGTTGCAAAATGCCAAACGCAAGAAGAAGATTAAGCCAATAAATGCTGGAATGTACATGGCGGTTTGATCAGTATTTGAAGCGAGAGATCAAGATTTTCAGTGGAGAATTTTGTATTTTCCTCTTACATCAAGATGGACTTGACACCAGATTAAGTCAGCAACATTTAGGATTATTGTCCACTAAATACTGAAGTTTTGCATGGAGCCCTTACAAGGCAAATGCTGCTCCATGTGGGACAATCAGTCAGGAGTTCTGATGACCCCATCCTTAACATCTGTGTCTCTAATTATGAGACCTTAAATCAAACAGATGGGGAGCAAAGGGATGAGAAAAGTTATGAGCCCAATGAAACTGACTATGTGTTTACCCTCCATCTCCATTCTCCAGCTGCATTTTGAACCTTGCTGATAATTTTTCCTTCACCGTCCTGCCTGACAGGCTATTCCCACGTAACCATTCATCAATTTTGAGTCGAAACGCTCTCCCTGATATTTGTTTAAGCCCCAAGTGGACCTGATCCTATCACTCAGTGACACGTTGTGTTGTGTCGGGACGTATGTTGCAACACTGCGCCAACCTTTTATTCTGCGGATTAGGAGATGACAGATAATTTTTCTTGGAAGCTTTCGAGATGCTTCAGGGGCCATGGGGTGAGAGGCGGAAGGAAGGAGCCTGATGCTTTACATACCAAACGCTTCTGAGTAAACTCAGCCTTTAACGATCAGTTGAATTGTAGGTAAGGCATTGACTACAATCAATCTCTGCACATTACTGTCCTATGGGACTTTATTACATGCATCTCATCCCAAAGAAAATGATGTATCCTCACGTTGCCAATTTCTGTTTCCCCTCCTAAAGGCGTTGAGTATTGTCGGAGTTTGGGTTAGTGCCTTCCAGTATCGATCTAACTGCTCAGTACTCATGCATTAGCTTATACATTGAGTATTGATAGGCTATAACACCAGCTGTATCTGCTCTTGTCACATATACACACACACACACACACACACATACTCAGACACACACACTCAAGTTACAGGTAGAGATCTAGGATACCGATCAAAATCAAAAGGATCAAAAATCGGGGCTAATTTTTCTCTCTCTAACCTCAGGATTAGAAGTCCAACTGGAAGCATTCCGCCCTTTGCCCCAGAGAGTGTAGGTGTTGGTCTTCTTAATAATTAGTGCCAGATACTCTGGCAAGATACTCTGTTAGCATGGGGCATACTCTACCTCGTCCTCCTTCTGGATGGCACAAGGCTCCTTCTTGAAACCAGTCTCTTGTTGACGAAAGGTAACCGGGGACCTGCCAAATTCACCACAGTGAATGAGCTGAGATGGATGAACGCCCGCACACCGCGCACAGTTGCAAATATCATAGATATTGTTTGTGGAGTCTCGGACCAGGGGGCACACATTCAAAATAAGGCGGAAGCCACATAGCAATGAGATGAGGAGAATTTTCTTTACCCAGAGGGTGGTGAATCTTTGGAATTCTATACCCCAGAGGACTGTGGAAGCTCATAGGAACGTAGGAATAGGAGTAGGCCATTCAGCCCCTCGAGCCCACTCCGTCATTCAATAAGATCATGGCTGACCTGTGGCCTAACTCCATGTACTTGGCCTAGGCCCATATCCTTTGATAACCATGCTCAATAAAATATTTGTCTATCTCAGACTTAAACCTTGAAGCAGCATCCACCATTGTCTGAGGGAGAGGGTTCCAAACCTCCCCCACTCTCTGTGAGTAGAAGTGTTTTCTAACATCGCTCCTGAAGGGTTTGGCCCTCATTTTTAAATTATGGCCCCTGGTTCTCGAGCCTCCAGCTCATGGAAACAATTTATCCTGATCCACCCTGTCCTTCCCTGTAAATATTTTGCAGACTTTTATCAAATCACGCCTCAACCTTTTGAATTCGAGACAATAAAGGCCTAATTTGTCTAATCTCTTCTCTTAACTTAACCCCTGAAGTCCAGGTGTCATTTGTGTAAACTTGCGTTGAACCCCCTCTAGGGCCAAAACATCCTTCCTAAGGTCAGTTATTAAGTATATACAAGGCAGAGATTGGTAGATTCCTGATTACCAATAACGTAAAGTGTTATGGGGATAGTGTGGGTAAAAGGCATTGAGGCATCCCCTCAGCCATGATTGTATTGGAAAGCAGAGTAGACTTGATGGGCCGAATGGCCTACTCTTGTTCCTATGTTCCTGTAAATTGAAAATAGAGCTTTGGCTGTTCTACTTGCTTCCTGTGGGACCTTGTTGTCTGCAGACTGACTGCTTTCCTCCAAGTGCAGGGGTGGCTATGTTTCAAAGGTACTTTGATGGTTGTGGAACACTCAGGATTTCATTGTTCTGATGCAGAAGCAGAGAAAATTAAGAGGAGACTTGAGAGGTGTTCAAAATGGAAACAAAAGGTTTTTATAGATTAAAAACATCTGTTCCCAGTTGGTTTGATAATCAGATAACACAGATTTAAGGTAACTGGCAAAAGGACAAATTTATTATTTATTAGTGTCACAAGTAGGCTTACATTAACACTGCAAGAAAGTTACTGTGAAAATCCCCTAGTCGCCACACTCTGGCACCTGTTCGAGTACACTGAGAGAGAATTTAGCATGGCCAATGCACCTAACCAGCATGTCTTTCGGAAGAAACCCACGCAGACACAGGGAGAACGTGCAGACTCTGCACAGACAGTGACCCAAGCCAGGAATTGAACCCGGGTCCCTGGTACTGTGAAGCAGCAGTGCTAACCACTGTGCCACCCTGCCGCCTATAAAGTGGCGGTATGAGGGGAAATTCCTTCAGCCAGTGTGTTGTAAAGATTTCCCATGTGCTGTTTGAAAGGGTGGTGGAAACAGCATCAATAATAACCTTCATAAGGGGATTCAATAAATACTTAAAGGGGAAAACAATTGCAGGACTAAAGGGATAGAGTAAGAATGTAGGGCTGATAGAATCGCTAAACAGCTGTGACAGGTACGATAGACCCAGTGGTATCCTACTTGGCTGCCTCGTTCTATGATGCTATGATTCTGAGGTCATAAAAAATGTAAGTACTTACTTTAACACACTTACATCAATATACTCGATCCAGGAGCACTAGAAATTGCATTGCTTTGGAGTCAAATTGATAGACCAGCAACCACTGGTTGGGAGGAAAATTAACATGCAGGTATTTCAATGGCCTGCAACCTGTCCCTCACATTTATTCTAAGCACCGCTCCGTTTTGAATCTTTCACCCTGCCTTTGAAGAACGGGAAAATGCCTTTCCTGTGTCGTAAAACATAACAGGCTCCTTCTTCGAGTCTCCTCCTGCGACATTTTTAGATGATATAAAAATCTAGGACACAGTTTAAAAATGTCGCAAGTGACTTGGGAATCGAGTTTGCAGCCTACGAGCGCTCAGTGACCTCTCCAGCTTTCAAAAGACAAATGATTTCTATTTCGAGTTAGGAGGACATAAATTCCAAATGTTGGCGGGTTTTTTTCTTGGAGCAGAGTTTGAAAATTTACCAAAGGAACATTTCAAATGTGGTATTTGCAAAGCAGCTATCAAGAGAGCAATTGTGTTTGAACTATATATAATTAGATTTGCATACTAATAAAGTATATATAAACCTGTCTCAGAGCCTAGAATGCTGATATAAACAGATTTGTTGCTGTGTCCCAGTTTAATTCAGACTCGATCCCATGACAATGTAGCTCCATATGCAATTACTTTTTCATTGTTATATTCTTTCAATCTCTCCTCTTGCCCAATGTGCTGGTTCCATAGCTGCTGCCACCTACATGGCCGTTCTTCCTCTCTGAGCTTATACATTGCCAGTAGGCCTTTACACAATTGTGGGTGGCTCAGCAGAACCCACTCTTGGCCCTTGCCATATCTGTGTACAATTGTGCACCTTCCAGCCCAAGTCACAGAATCTACAGTGCAGAAGGAGGCCATTTGGCCCATCATGCCTGCACTGACAACAATCCCACCCAGGTCCTGTCCCTGTAATCCCACATACTTGCCCTCCGAATCCCACTGACAATAAGGGGCAATTTATCATGGCCAATCAAACTAACCCGCACATCTTTGGACTGTGGGAGGAAACCGGAGCACCCGAAGGAAATCTATGCAGACACTGGGAGAATGTGCAAACTCCACACAGACATAAGGCCAGAATTGAACCCGGGTCCCTGGCGCTGTGAGGCAGCAGTGCTAACCATTGTGCCAACAGATAGTGAACCCACCCAAGTACAGGGGTGGCTATGTTTCAAAGGTACTTTAATGGTTGTGGAACACTCAAGACATCATTGTTCTGATGCAGAGGCAGAGAAGGTTAAGAGGAGAATTGATAGGTGTTCAAAATGGAAGCAAAAGGTTTTGATAGATTCAAAAAAAGCAGAAACTGTTCCCAGTTGGTTTGATGACCAGACGACATAGATCTAAGGTAACTGGAAAGAAGGAGGGGAAATTACTTTAGCCAGTGTGTTGTTAAGATTTGCCATATGCTGCCTTAAAAGATCGTAGAAACAGCATCAATAATAACCTTCATAAGGGAATTCAATAAATACTTGAGGGGGGAAAATCTGGCTGAATTCCCAATCACACCACCCTACCCCTTCCCAACCATATTGCCCTAATTCTGTCTCAGCTGAATTTCGGTGACTGAGCACAGGGCAGAAATGGAACATCTTGGTTTGGATACCTCAACGTTGCGCTGGAGTTGCCATCTTTTGGTTGAGACAGCTTTCAAGTGTAAGAAAAGAGCCCATGACATTATCTGGAAGAAGAGTGGCCAAATTCTCCCTGGCTTGTTGGCCAAGATTTATCTCTTAACCAACCGTCACTTGCAGAAAAAAAAGAGTATCTGGTCGTTACCACATTGCTAATTGTGGGAGCTTGCTGTGCGCCAAATTGGCTCCCACATTTCCCACAATGCAACAGTGACAACACTTGGAAGAGTACTTCATTGACTGTAAAGTACAATATAAATGCAAGTTTGCCTTTTTTTCTTTGACTGTCAGCCAGGCACGCCAACTGATACCTTTTGATGTTTTTTTTGGAGTTACCGTACGTGACAGATTTCTGCTAATTGTCTTCTCCTGGCTCAGTGAAGCCAGTTGCACCCTCAGCAGATTCATTTCCTTTTTGGATTTGTGGGACTGGTCTTGTTAAGCCCATTGCATTGATCGTTGGAAGTATTGATTGGACAGTTGCCATCCTGGAAAGCCTGCAGTTTGAGGAACTGCCCAAGAGATGGCGCTATTAGTGAGGTGCCCTGTGCCCGTCTAAGTCCTTAGGCAAGTAACACAGAGGCCAAATTCAGATTCATAAGTGGCATGAATTTCAATTTCCTAAGTATTTCCTCAAAAGAATTGATCACAAGTCATCAGCCACGTACTCTGGATGAGAGAAAAAGCAATCCTTTTCTCAAAAAAATAACAACCACGTCTTAAAAACATTTGGGAAAAAAAGGTCACTAAATATTTAATGGTCAATATTATAAAGTAGAAACAAGGAATAGATTGAACCACAGAGCTCTCTAATTCTGCAGAGAAAACCACACATAGCAATTTGCTGATATTTGCAGATCTGCCATTAATGGGTTCAAACCAAAGGCTGAAAGCACTTTTTTTTTTGCGGGAGATGTGTGAAGAACCTGGTTGTTGTTCCTGAGCATGTCGCCCCTCAACCTTGCCATCCATCCTGTGGCTTTCCTGACTCAAACTGCTCGGTGACAGTTAGTGCCAATTAGTGTCAAATTATGGGATGCTTTATGAAGCAGACGATCTCCTGGTGGGACCAGATTTTGGGCTCCACATCATGGGCCTTCAGTAATCATCAGCCAGCTGTGTCCTGCCGTTTCAAAGGCAGAGATGAAGCAAATAAAGACCCACTGCCTGCTCTGTGTTTACTTTGTAATCATTTAAACCATTGTCATTATTTGACTCTTAAATGTTTCCGAACCTCAGGCCATTTTGTTTTGTCCCTGCCTCTTTAATTATTGCTCCATATCCCTGACTTTCTCTCTTATTTTCCTCTTCTTGTTTCTAGCCATTAAGATCTACTTCTGACTCCCTCTCAATTCTGCATTTCTCTCATCACTTTGTTTCTTACTTTCCCTCCCACTTTCTTTCTCTCTCTTTCTCTCCTTTCTCTTTCTTTCTCTCCTTATTTCCTCCCTTCTTTCCTTCTTTCTCTCCCTCTTTCTTTCTCTCCTTTCCTCCCTTCTTTCCTTCTTTCTCTCCCTCTTTCTTTCTTTCTCTTTTTTTTCTCCCCGTCCCCTGTTAGTTCTTTCCTCCTCCCTTCATTTCTTCTTCCTTTCTTTCACTCTATCTCTCACTGTTTCGTTCCGATCTTAATTCTTCCTCCCACTTGCAAGCAGTTTAAACCCGGTGTTCTAGATATTACCGGTGATGCGATAACATGACTGCTTCAGCCGGTACAATTTTATATTTTGCCCTTACTTTTAATTATAACACTTGAGGGTAGATTCTGATCTTGTGCGGTGGTGGTGGGGTGAATTGACAACCTGTTATATATCTCTCCTGAGAATTAAGATTGGTGTTTAAAATATCTCCGACGTTCCACTTTTGCAAAGTCGGCATTTACACCTTTTGAGAGAATCCGTACTGGTACATTTCTTTTAATTTCCAGCATTTGGCAAAGTGGTGAGAAAGCATAAGAACCGGAACAAATCGTGTGGGGTTTCAAAGAGCTAATCAGTTTAATGGAGGATCCCAGCATTGCTGTTGGTCTAACTTCAGTCACGCTGACTGATCCAAATTGAGACCCCTTTCGGGAGTTGCACTGACAGCACAATGATGAGGTGCCATCCGGATGCCCAAACACTGCAGTGTCATCGATTCCTGTAATCCCTGTTGAGCTCTGAAGCTTACAGTGACAGCTAGCTGCTGTTACAGGGTCTCGCTGCACTCACCCTGTGGGCAGTTGGCTCTCATCTGCATGGACTCAGCAGTTTGCTGGTGCAATAACCCAGAGCCGATTGTGATCCAGCAACACTGAGCAGCGTTACGCTGCTGGGCCCTGACATGGGAACTAAAGTCCTCAACAATGAATGTGCAACAGTATATAGTATGCTTGGTGTTCATACTCATAGAGCGGGAGTTTCCGGCTGCGCTCATCCCAAAACCAGAAAATCCTACCCAACGTCAACGGACATTTGCATGGTCCACCCCTCCCCAGCCCACTACAATTCCCGAGGTATGCAGTTACAGGAAAATTCCCTCCATCATGTTAGAATCATAGAATTCCAACAGCAGAAAGAGGCCATTCATCCCCAAGAGTGTGCACCAACTCTCTGAAAGAGTAATCCACTCAGGCTCTCCCCCACCCTATCCTCATAACCGCATGCATTTACCAGGGCTAATCCACCTAACCTACACATCTTTGGATACTAAGGGGCAATTTAGCATGACCAATCCACCTAACCAGGACTGTGGGAAGAAACCGGAGCACCTGGAGAAATCCAAGCAGACATGGGGAGAATGTGCAAACTCCACACAGACAGTCACCTAAGGCTGGAATTGAACCCGGGTCCCTGGCACTGTGAGGCAGCAGTGCCAACCACTGTGCCACCATGCCACCCTGTTGATGTCTCTGTCACCTTCTCCAGCCTTACAGACCTCTGTCTTCTTTCAGTTCTGGATTATCATGCATCCCTGATTTCCATTGTCCCATCACCGGGAATAATCTCTTCAGGCATTTAAGTGCTAAGTTCTGGAATTCTTTATTATCTCTCATGGAATGTGAGCATTGCTAGCAAGGCCCACCTCTGATGGCCCATGAGAAGGTGAGGCACTACCACGGTGTCGGTACACCCACAGTGCTGTTAAGAAGGGAGTTCTAGAATTTTGACCCAGAGACAGTGAAGGAACGGCGATATATTTCCAAGGCAGGATTGTGTGTGGCTTGGAGGAGGACTTGCAGCTGGTGATGTGACAGCTGCCCTTGTCCTTCTAGATGGTAGATTTGGAAGAAAAATAAACTTTCATAAATCCCTCCATCTCTCTACCTCCCTCGCCTCCTTTAACTTGTTCCTTAAAACCAATCGCCACCATAACTCCATAAATAAAAACAGAGTGCTGCCATTTATTCAATCAGCAGCTCAGGCAGATTCTGTGGAGAGAAATGAAATAATATCTCCTTCTGCGGTCTGTGTCAAATGTCTGATATTGTACTCTGCAACATGAAGAATGCATCATGGGGAGTGTCATCAGTGACCACAGAACCACAGAATCCCTACAGTGCAGACAGCGGCCATTCAGCCCCTCGAGACTGCACTAACTCTCCGATAAAGCATCCCAACCAGGCCCACCCAGGCCCTCCCCTCTGTCCTATCCCTGTAACCCTGCACATTTACCATGGCTAATCCACCTAACCAAAACATCTTTGGACCGTGGGAGGAAAGCAGAGCCCTTTCTCAGGTGGGGGCTTTCCTGCTGTGCATCTAACAGTTAACAGTCTGAAGATCCACAGTCTGAGGATTCGGGATAGACCATTTAGGACGGAGGTGAGGAGACATTTCTTAACCCAAAGTTTTGTGAGCCTGTGGAATTCATTACCACAGGAAGTAGTTGATGCCAAAACATTGAATGTATTCAAGAGGTGGCTGGATATAGCACTTACAGCGAACGGGATCAAAGGTTATGGGGAAAAAGCAGGATTAGGCTATTGAGTTGGATGATCAGCCGTGATCGTGATGAATGGTGGAGCAGGCTCGAAGGGCCAAATGGCCTCCTCCTTCTCCTATCTTCTATGTTCCTATGTTCCTATGTTAAGTGTCACCAATGACAGCTCAGTTGTCATCGCCGATATGTAGCATAGGATTCATTATCTTGTGTCTCCCATGGTATCCATATAGAATCCTTACAGTGCAGAAGAGGCCATTCAGCCCATTGAGTCTGCACTGACTCGCCGACAGAGTATCTTATCCAGACCCTTTCCCCCGCCCTACCCCCATAATGCCACTCATTTACCATGGTTAATCCATCTAACCCACACATATTGGGACATGAAGCGACAATTTACCATAAAATCATAGAATCCTACAGTGCAGGAGGAGGCCATTTGGCCCATCGAGTCTGTACTGACCACAATCCCACCCAGGCCTTATCCCCATAACCCCATGTATTTGCCCTAGCTAATCCCCTTGACACGAAGGGGCAATTTAGCATGGCCCCTCCACCTAATCGCACATCTTTGGACTGTCAGAAAAAACCGGAGTGCCCGGAGGAACTCCACGCAGGCACGGGGAGAATGTACAAACTCCACACAGGCAGTCACCCAAGCCGGGAATTGAACCCGGGTCCCTGACGCTGTAAGGCAGCAGTGCTAACCACTGTGCCACCACGCTGTACCATGGCTAATTCACCTAACCCGCACATCTTTGGACTGTGGGAGGAAACCGGACCATCCAGTGGAAGCCTATGCAGACACGGGGAGAACATGCAAACGCCACACGGACAGTTAGGAAGTTGTAGAATTTTGATCCAGAGACAGTGAAGGAACGGTGATATATTTCCAAGTCAGGATTGTGTGTGGCTTGGAGAGGTGACTTGCAGCTGATGGTGAGGCAGTGGTGCTAACCACTCTCCCACCGTGCTGTCCCCGTACAGAGCAAAGCACTGTTCATAGGACAGACCATCCATGCCTTAGTCACTTCCAGACTTGACTATTGCAATTCTCTGCTGATCCGCTGCCCTCCCATTGTCCATCGTAAACTTCAGCTCATTCAAAACTCTACTCGTGCTGTGCCACAGTTCACTCAGGGAGCCTATGTTGCTATGGCAACATGTACTTTTACATGCATGTTCTTGCCTAGAACATTTGGGTATTGGTGGTAGAGGTTCCAATGGCTGACCAGGAATCTCTCTCACTCTTACTGCCAGCCATTGGCTTGTGGAAGAATTTGCAGGTTAAGACTCAACCTGTTTGGGTATGTATTAAACACACCTTCTTTGGCCATGAAGTCCTGGAGTGGGATTCAAACCAGGAGTTTTTGACTCAGAGGCAGGGACACTACCCAATACATCACAAAGATCTCCTCAAAACTGTACTACCCATGTTTAATCCCGCGTCAAGTTCTGATAAATGTTTCCACTGATCTTCATTGTCCCCAGTGCCTCCAATTAAACATTCTTATCCTTCTCTTTTAACTTCCTTTGTGACATCTCCCCTCCCTATTTCTGTAACCTCCTCTAGCTTAAAGCCCCACTTCCCACTCCTCACCCCCACCTCCTCCTTGATCCTGGCCTTTTGTCCATTCCCCTTTTCCCTGTGCTCACACTGGCAACAATACCTTTACCCACTTAGGCTCCACTGTCTGGAGTTCCATGTCTTGAACCGCTCTGTCTCCCCAGCTCTCGCTCTTTCTGTAAGGTCCGTCTTAAACCCAGCTCTTTGACCAAGCACTCCTCATACTTCCTTCTTCAGCTCAGTGTCGATTTATTTCCAATCTGTTTCTTTTTCGCAAAAAATATACTTGATTTGTTAAAGAGCTGAAAGGACATCACAAACATTTCGAAATGGCTGTGATAGAAAGTGCAATAATGTTCAAGTTTTCTACATAGATCAAGTTGTACTCTGGGGTGCTTCAATACAATTGTGATGCATGCAATAGTCATCGTATACATTCAATGTGAGCCACACAGCCCGAGGGGATTCTATACAATTCCCTTCCCCTATGTTCACTGAGCCTGAAATGTCTTCGGCATCCTTGCGTCTCTGTGGCGGCTGCCTCAAGCTTTAGTGCGTCTCTCAGCACGTAGTCCTGGGCTTTGGAATGTGTCATTTTGCAACACTCAGGCGGGGACAACTCGATGCACTGGAAGACAAACAAGTTTCTAACTATGCCTCTGTGAAACAACTTGGGGCATTTATCTACATTAAAGCTCTGTTTAAATACGTGTCGTTGTTGTTAGACCATAAGACCATAAGACATAGGAGCAGAATTAGGCCACTCGAATCTGCTCCGCCATTCAATCATGGCTGATATTTTTCTCATCCCCATTCTCCTGCCTCTTCCCCATAACCCCTGATCCTCTTATTAATCAAGAACCTATCTACCTCTATCTTAAAGACACTCAATGACTTGGCCTCCACAACCTTCTGTGGCAAAGAGCTCTACAGATTCACAACTCTCTGACTGAAGAAATTCCTCCTCATCTCTGTTTTAAAGGATCGTCCCTTTAGTCTGGTTCATCCTTTCAAACACAAGTTTTCAAGATGAAAGGCCAATAATGTTTAACAGAACATTGAGTTCATTTAAAGCCAACATTAGTTCATTTTTTTCTGTATAACAAGAAGGATCAGAAAGTTTCACACTCTCCTGCTGTCATTCCTTCCTCATTATGTTTTTAAATGCAATTTACAACAGTGGGATTAATTAGGTTCCTTCGAACAACTGGGCTCAGTATCTCCTCCCAGTCACCATCCTACAATTCAGACTGTCTGTCTATGATGTTAATCCAGCCTCCCACACTATGGGGTCTCACCATAAAAAGCATCCATTCCAGATGTATCACAGCTTAGTGTGGTTCCTGCTCTGACCAAGACCGCAAGAGACTACAAAGGGTTGTGAATGTAGCCTCATCCATCACACAAACCAGTCTCCAATCCATTGACTCTGCCCACACTTCCTGCTGCCTCAGAAAAGCAGCCAGCATAATCAAGGACCCCACGCATCCTCTTCCACCTTCTTCTTTCGGGAAAAACATACGAAAGTCTGAGATCACATACCAACTGACTCAAGGACAGCTTCTTCCCTGCTGCCATCAGACTTTTGAATGGACCTATCATACATTAAGCTGATCTTCCTCTGCACCCTAGCTATGTCCCTGCGTCACTAGGCAGCACGGTGGCACAGTGGATAGCACTGCTGCCTCACAGCACCAGGGACCCGGCCTCAGTCACTGTCTGTGTGAGTTTGCACTTTCTCCATGTGTCTGCGTGGGTTTCTTCTGGGTGCTCCAGTTTCCTCCCACACTCCAAAGATGTGTGGATTAGGTTGATTGACCATGCTAAATTGACCTTAGTGTCAGGTGGATTAGCAGGGTAAATGTGTGGGGTTATGGGAATAGAGCCTGGGTGGGATTGCGGTAGGTACAGACTCGGTGGGCCGAATGGCCTCCTTCCGTACTGCAGAGATTCTACGACTGCAACGCTATATTCTGCACCCTCTCCTTTCCTTCTCCCCTATGTACTCTATGAACAGTATGTTTTGTCTGTACAGCACAAGAAACAATACTTTTCGCTGTGTCCCAATACGTGTGACAATAATAAATCAAATCAAGAGTAAGTCCCCTCTAACCACCACTGTGACTGATACACAGAATGTTCCAAAACTACCAGTAATGGATAGAAACCAAAAATATTGTCCAAATGACTGTGACGCTGATTGCTGATGTTGATTTAGCGCCTCTTTCCTCGAATTCTGTTCAAGATACGGCCCATGAATACTTTTGTCAAGCAGGACATATCTCTGGGATCATGGGTGGTGTCCTAAGTCAAGGCCGGGACAGACTGTACGCTTCTTCAAACAGAACTGTTGCTTCCGCCCCCGATCGCACCACAACCCTGGATTCAGTTCAACCCTGGCAAGCCCCTCTCTTCTTTTCCTTTCGTGTCCCAGGCCAATCTCAGACGCACTCTGGCCCCACTTCAGCTTGAAGGCCTGTTCCCACCCTTGGCTCCACACTACCTCTGATCAATATTCAGATCCTGCTCCAGGTTTTTGGGCACGGTTCCAGCTCTGAACTTAGTTGCTCACTCCACTTAATCTTTTATTTTCTCTAAAATTACCAAACGCAGATTGATTGATTCAGTGGGGGAAAAAAAAACTGAGATTTAATCACAATTGATGTTATTAAGGAGAAAGTACATAATTTCGAATCATACGCACGGTTTGTTAAATGATTAAACATGACTTTACTTCACTAATATATTTCAAAGCAACTGAAGGAATCAGGAGAGTGGTAGAATTACCGATAAATTGATCAGAACTTTGAACCAGATCAAATGACAACATTACAGATTGTTTTTCCATGATCTGTCAAATATATGAACATTTGCATGGAAAATCATTAACTTGGAAAGTTTGATTTGAATGATCTGGCATGAGCCAGGGAATGGAATACTTCCCTATTTTGGTCTCCCAATCAACTCTCACTTCAAGTAGATTACATTTTACAATCTCAGGCGAGGCTCCCCCTATACAATAATTGCATGAGGATCATCTACTCCTCAATTCTGAAATATTAACTGTTTCTCTCTCCACAGATGCTGCCTAACCTGCTGAGTATTTGAAGCATTTTCAGTTTTTGCTACTGTGCTGCTTAATTGTAATTCACAGGAGTTTGGAGAAGGAAATTTGAGTTACATTCAGAATTAGGAGTGGAAGTAGGCAAATTCATCCCTTTGAGCCTGCCCCGCCATTCAATCAGATCATGGCTGATCTCGCACTTGTCTCAAATCCACCTCCCCACCTGTTCCCCATATTTCTTTAACCCGTTTTTAAAATTAGAAATATATCTATCTCCTTAGAATAGAATCATAGAAACCCTACAGTGCAGAAGGAGGCCATTTGGCCCATTGAGTCTGCACCGACCACAATCCCACCCAGGCCCTACCCCCATATCCCTACACATTTACCCATTAATTCCTCTAACCTACACATCTCAGGACACTAAGGGGCAATTTTAGCATGGCCAATCAACCTAACCCGCACATCTTTGGACTGTGGGAGGAAACCGAAGCACCCGGAGGAAACCCACGCAGACACGAGGAGAATGTGCAAACTCCACACAGACAGTTTCCTTCTTGAAACCATTTAATGATTCAGACTCCACTGCACGATGGGGCAGCGAGTTCCACAAATTCACCAACCTCTGCGAAAAGTAGTTACTCCTCATCTCAGTTTTAAACCTACCACCTCTAAATCTATACCTGTGACCTCTTGGCAATGAATCTGTGGAACTCATTGCCACAGAGCATTGTGGAGGCCAGGTCATTGAGAGTATCTTCAAGACAGAGATAGATAGGTTCTTGAAGAATAAGGGGGTCAAGGGTTACAGGGAAAAGGCAGATGAATAGGGATGAGAATCATATCAGCCATGATTGAATGGTGGAGCAGACTCAATGGGCCGAATGGCCTAATTCTGCTCCTATATCTTATGGTCGTATGTTCTAGATTGAGCCATAAGGGGAAACATTTGGTCTACATTTACACTATCAATCGTTTTTAGAATTTTATATACCTCAATCAGATCCCCCCTCACCCTTCTAAACTTCTTTAGTGTGGTCAGGTGACCCATGACCTCTAGGATTGTTACAAAAATATTGATATTTTTCATGAGCATGGATAATATCTCAAAATGTGGAAGCTAAGTTTAAACCGAGCCGGATTCTGCAATTTGTAAACTGCAGACATGGGATAGATATTTTTCATGCAGCCAGGCCTTGGACGATGAACTTCCTGTTAAAATCAGACAGGCCTGGAACTGCCTGGCCAGGTGCTAACAACCACATTGTTTCAGAATGAACTGTTGTTTACACCTCCAATTAACCTGTTTTTTTAGAAGAATGCTATGAAGACTCGGTGGCACCCAGCTCAGTAAGAGGCCAGAGGCATAGCATGATAAGAACAGCACTTGACAGTCGAAGGTTCAAAACCATGTTCTGCGACCTCTAAATATGGAAAGTAGTCACCTCATTGGATCTCCCTGCCCCCACCCAATGCTAATTTTTGACACAGACCACAGAATCTTTGAGAAGGGCATGAGGAGAGGAATAAAAGGGGCAGCCTGGAGCCCAGGCTTTCTCCGTTTTTGTACCTTCATCAACAGGGCCCCAGAGAGCACCTACAACTGGCAGCTGAGCAGGACAGTATCTCCAGCCCCTTGTACCTCATGGCGAGCATCGTGAAGCTGACCAGATCCAGAAAACCACTCTGGTGAGACGACCCAAAGACCAGAACCAGCCTAGATGAGAGGGGAAGCCCAAGATGGCCGAATGCAGATCCTGAAACATCAGCCAACCCTCAAAGGCCGAGGAACAGTGCGTCCCAGCGTTATTGAATGGGTGTTACCAGTCCTTTCAAAAAGACAATTCAAATAGAGTGATAAGGACCTGTGGATCGGTGTTGCGAATCCTGGCGTGTCAGGAGTAGATCGCTAGTGTAGATTTGAAACTGTTTACTTAAAGATTTAAGGCTATTTACTGAAAGGTCCTGGGAAGAGATCGATAGAGTTTGACAGAGTTTAATTAAAGTACAATAGTAGAACTTGATAAATATTGTTTTTCATTGATAAAGTGTACAATAAAGTTGTGTTGGACCTTCACCTGACTCTTGTCCCCTTTATCTCTCTCATCTTATAACACGCCTAAGTTATAAAGGGTTACTGCAAACTGGTAAAGGTTAATCAGTGTACATTTATCCATCTTTCACTTTACAACACACTGGATTCCTGGCTCAAAAGACAGTGTGGGAAATGATGTCCAGGATATAATAATCAGGCATGGGATGTGGATGGAGGCAGAATAGTGGGAATAAGCAGATGTTTCCTCATTCTGATTTCTCTTAAGTTCTTTAATCTACCCCAGCAACATGCTTGAATCTAAACCTCCTTACTGTGCCAGTCTAACACACTCCCTCATTCCCACATCAGTCATCGATTGGCTTTCTGTTATTGTCGAACAATGTCACATGCAAGACTGATTTAGTGGCATGAGCCCATGTACCCTGGGAACTGGGTTGACATTCAAGTCATGATGCAGCCTTTATAGTCAACTCACAGAGAATTCCATCCCATCAATTGTGAACCTCGATCTCTAGTTGACATAGCAAATATCTCACTGTACCAACCTGACTTGGAAATATATCGGCCGTTCCTTCACTGTCGCTGGGTCAAAACCCCAGACCTCCCTCTCTATCAGCACTGTGTGTGGTGTACCTACACCTCAGGGACTGCAGCATTTCAAAAAGGCAGCTTACCGCCACCTTCTCAAGGGCAACTAGGACTGGGCAATAAATGCTGGTCTAGCCAGTGTTGCCCATAAATGAATAAATAAATAAGTGCCGAAGGAGGCCATTCGGCCCATCGAGTCTGCACCAACTCTCTGACAGAGCATCTTACCCAGATTCTATCCATGTAACCCCACGTATTTACCCCACTGATCCACCCAAACCTACACAAAGGGGCAACTTAGCATGACCAATCTACCTAACCCAAATATCTTTGGACTGTGGGAGGAAACCAGAGAACCTGGAGGAAACCCACGCAGACATGGGGAGAACATACAAACTCCACACAGGCAGTCACTTAAAGCCAGAATTGAACACAGGTCCCTGGTGTTGTGACACAGCAGAGTTAACCATTGTGCCACCGTGCCATTCATGTTAGGCTGGGTGGCTTATTTTCCAGCTAACATCGACACGATAGGCCAACTGGCCTCTTTCTATGCCATAGACTTTCTCTGATTCTAATCAAAATCAATTCATAGAATGAATTGACATCATGAGGTGCAAACCTGCCTTCTGACTTGTGGATTGCAAATCAGTCTTTAAAGATGAGTTGTTCCATTTTGTCATGAGGGTGAGAGTGGGTGCAGTTAGTACACTGACCAGGAGATAAATTGTACCCTTTGTTGTGGACTGTTAGTGTCTTGGGTGAAATGGGTCCAAGGGAACCTCAGTGCAGCTTTTAGTGAGTTGAAACAGTTTTCTGTTTGGAGCCCACAAATGGTTTTGGTGGCCAGCCTCATACTGACATGTCTTTCCCTGTGCTACTCAATTTAATCCTATCCCCCTACACCTAGTTCAACCTCATGATCATCTTTCCCCATCTCCAGCTTGTTCACAATAGTGTTTTCCTTCCTTCCCAGTACAAGAAGCTGCTGTTTGCCCCCTTCAATCTGTTTAGTTAATGCAAGCATATTCCTTCCTGCAGCCCAAAGAAACACTCAGTTTCTGAACCGTTCCTCTCCGCTTCACTGTCACCTTCTCCTTCATTGCCCCACATCACCCTCCTTCATTGGCAATCATTCTCCTCGTTTTTCCACTTCACTACCATTTTATCCATTTCCCCCACTTTTTAGGGTGCAGAGGAGATTGACGAGGATGCTGCCTGGGCTGGAGCATTTCAGCTACGAAGACGTTTCAGCTATGACGGCGTTTCAGCTTATGAAGGTTCAGAAGGATGGGGTTGTTCTCCTTAGAGCAGAGCAGGCTGAGGAGGGACCAGATCGAGTTGTACAAGATTATGAGGGACATAGTTAGGGCAGATGGTAGAGGGAGATCAATAACCAGGGGGCTAGATCTAAGGCAAAAGGCAGGAGATTTAGAGGGGATTTGAGGAAAATCTGTTTCACCCAGAGGCTGGTGGGAACCTGGAACTCACTCCTCGAAAGGGTGATAGAGGTGGGAACCTTCACAACATTTAAGAAGCATTTAGACGAACACTTGAAACTCCACAGCATACAAGGTTATGGACCAAGTGCTGCAAAATGGGATGAGAATTGAGAGATGCTTGATGGCTGGCACAGACAGAATGGGCTGAAGGGCCTCTAGTTGTGCTATAAAACTCTATGGATGGAATTTTCCCATCCCACCTGCCATGGGAATCGTAGTGGGCGGGTGCAGACCATAAAAGGGTCCGCTGACCTTAGGCGGGATTTTTCAGTCTTGGGGCGAGCGGGACCGGAAAGTCCCACCCTATGACTCTCTTATCCATCATTCCTTCCTAACACCATCTGTTGCCCCATTTATTGCCACCCATTTCCCTTTTGTTTCTACATGACTCCTTCTCAACATTATGGATGAGAGTGATCCGGTGAGCTGTATGCTGTAGGCAGCTGTTCATGATCTTCTGACAGTTGCTGCCTGCAGAACACAGTAGCGCGAATCACTGCCATTATTGACATTGGAAAGAATTCCTAAGCAGGTACTTTAACAGCTCAGGTAGAATTGTTGGAACTCACGGGAAAAGCAAGGACTCAGGACGTTTTGGAGAGAGCACAAGAGAAAACGTGAAAACTGGGAAGTCCAGTGCGCCATGACTTCTGACAGAGAATGATGATTTGCTGATCACGTCTTCAAAATCTTAACAGTCAATGCAAAGTTCTGATTATCCCCATCTCTGATGACAAATTGGAAAATTACATTTTGAAATGGGGTGATTTTTCTGATGATGAAGTCAAAAAACATAAGTGGGGAGAGGAGAGGGAGCTTTCATCTGTGGGTGTTGTAACTGGGTGTAGCAGCAGTGATGTTCGTTTAATACAAAGAAAACTTTACAATATACTTTCCTGTATGTGATTTTGAATGTTTAGAATCATAGAATCCTACAGTGCAGAAAGAGGCCATTCGGCCCATTGAGTCTGGACCAACCACAATCCCACCCAGGCCCTATACATATATCCCGACATATTTACCCACTAACCTATGCATCCTGGGGGACTAAGGGGCACTTTAGAATGGCCAATCAACCTAGCCCGCACATCTTTGGACTGTGGGAGGAAACCGGAGCACCCGGAGAAAACCCACGCAGACACAGGGAGAATGTGCAAACTCCACACAGACAGCGACCCGAGCCGGGATTCGAACCCAGGTCCTTGGAGCTGTGAAGCAGCAGTGCGAACCACTGTGCTACCGTGCCGAGATGATTCTAACGTTTGCTGAGAAAATGTCAAAGGATCTTTACTCTTATCAAATCTAAAGTCCTTCAAGGCAGGAAAACTTCCAAACATAAATATAAATAAAAGCAAATGACTGCGGATGCTGGAATCGGAAACCAAAAGAGAAAATGCTGGAAAATCTCAGCAGGTCTGGCAGCATCTGTGAGGAGAGAAAAGAGCTGACGTTTCAAGTCCAGAAGACCCTTTGTCAAAGCTGAACTTTGACAAAGCTTTGACAAAGGGTCATCTTGACTCGAAACATCAGCTCTTTTCTCTCCTTACAGATGCTGCCAGACCTGCTGAGATTTTCCAGCATTTTCTTTTTTGGTCTAAGCTTCCAAACACGCTTGGTTTGAACTAAGCTCTATTCTAGCCCCCACACTATTGGATCGGCTCTTAATTGTCCTCTGAAGGGTCTCGCTCAGATGTTTGGTTACACAAAGGATAGCCAGGCTTGGAAATAAATATTACTCTCACTCTTGACAGAAACTATGCTTGCTGCATCTGGCCTGGGAGCGGCTAACACTGGACGCCCACAGTGAAAAAATGTTTAATTCCCAGCACCGCCTCGCCTGAATGAGCAGGAAATTAATGTAAAAAATAAATGAGTTATTTCCAGTTTGCACATTCCAAAACCTGGTTCCTGTCGATGTCAAAAATAATGGCACATGATAGGTTAGGGGCAGTGGGTGATGGGGGCGGGGAGGAGGATTTCCTCACTGAAACGCCTTATTAGGAATTGTTTTTAGTAAAGCATGACATAGGTTGGGAGGGGGATCTCCAGCCTAACATTGGGTGCTATCTTTATTTTAGCACTTAAATTATGCACAATCATTGTTCTGAGTCTTTTTCATGATGTCTTTGAAATGAATGCCCAATGTAACTGGGCAACCAGTGTTGCCAAGCAATGAGTAGTGCAGGTAAACCAGAGGAACGTTTTTTAGTCGACGGAAGCCACTTCTCATCTGTTTCCCTTATTATTTTATTCTCCCATGAGACCTTTGGCACTCGTGTTTCTTCGGACAGCATCACTGTAGGACCACCAAAGCATTTCCCAACCAGAATCTTCCACCGTCGGTGCTGAAGAGAAAAGGAGATAAAAGTTCAAAAGTAAAGTTTATCTATTAGTGTCACAAGTAGGCTTACATTAACACTGCAATCAAGTTATTGTGAAAATCCCCCAGTCGCCCCACTCTGCTGCCTGTTCGGGTAACACTGAGGGAGAATTTAGCATGACCAATGCACCTAACCAGCACATCTTTCGGACTGTAGGAGGAAACTAGAGCACCCGGAGGAGACCCACACAGACAATGACCCAAATCGGGAGTCGAAGCTGGGTCCCTGGCATATCATAGAGTCATAGAACCATAGAGTCATAGAGGTTTACAGCATGGAAACAGGCCCTTCAGCCCAACTTGTCCGTGCCACCCTTTTTTTTTAAACCCTTAAGCTAATCCCAATTGCCCGCATTTGGCCCATATTCCTCTGTACCCATCTTACCCATGTAACTATCTAAACGCTTTTTAAAAGACAAAATTGTACCCGCCTCTACTACTACCTTTAGCAGCTTGTTCCAGACACTCACCACCGTCTGTGTGAAAAAATTGCCCCTCTGGACACTTTTGTATCTCTCCCCTCTCACCTTAAACCTATGCCCTCTCGTTTTAGACTCCCCTACCTTTGGGAAAAGATATTGACTATCTAGCTGATCTGTGCCCCTCATTATTTTATAGGCCTCTATAAGATCACCCCTCAGCCTTCTATGCCTCAGAGAAGCAAGGCAGCAGAGCTAACCACTGTGCCACCGTGCCGCCTCTTGATGATATGGCAAGGAGGTGAAGATACATGAGAGTAACTTGGTGTCCTCAGGCCAGACCCCAATACCGACAGACGCAGACAGTGGGGCGGCACGGTGGCATAGTGGTTAGCACTGCTGCCTCACAGCACCAGGGAACCGTATTTGATTCCCAGCTTGGGTCATTGTCTGTGTGGAGTCTGCACGTTCTTCCTGTGTCTGCGTGGGTTTCCCCCGAGTGCTCCAGTTTCCTCCCACAATCTGAAAGGCGCATTGGCCATGCTAAATTCTCCATCCGTGTAACCAAACAGGTGCCGGACTGTGGCGACTGGGGTATTTTCACAGTAACCTCATTGGTGTGTTAATATAAACCTACTTGTGACAGTAATAAGTAAACTTTAAACTTTAAAGAGGTGACCAGGCCACATTTTGAAGGCGTTTGGTGCAGGTTAATGTTGCAATTCACAATGTAGGTGGTGGCAACATACAGATTGGCACCGAGAGGCAGGGATATCAGGCCAACTGTGGTGTTGAATGGATCTTCAGGAGTACCCCAATCTGTAAGTCTCATGGAGCACTGGAAGAAAAGAAATAGAGATAATTAGTAATCAGCAAAGCCCAATTGGCTGCCCCCGGTGTGACACTGCCAACTATATTTGCAGTCATTATCATACCCACTAGGCAGCTTCACAGTGCCAGGGTCAGCAAAACCAGCTGTGCCATCTATAGCGAGGGCCCCTTCTGCTACTATGCCCCCACAGGTCTGGAACATGCAAGTGTTGGAAAGTCAATCTGGGCACGAGCTTTTCTCGTTTTGGCCTGCCACTTTTTAATAACGTGCCCCTTCGAGGAAGGCACGATGGCACAGTGGTTAGCACTGCTGCCTCACAGTGTCAGGGACCCAGGTTCAATTCCGGCCTCAGGTGACTTTCTGTGTGGAGTTTGCACATTCTCCCGTGTCTGCGTGGGTTTCCTCCGGGTGCTCCAGTTTCCTCCCACAGTCCAAAGATGTGCAGGTTAGGTGAATTGGCCGTGCTAAAAATTACCCCAAGATATATAGGTTAGGGGGATTAATGGGGTAAATATGTGGGATGAGGGGGTAAGGTTGGGTAAGAGTTGGTGCAGACTTGATGGGCCGAATGGCCTCCTACACTGTGGGGATTCTGTGATTCTATGATTTCGCTCTTGCCAAAGGGCATCAATGGGTACATAGGAACATAGGAGCAGGAGTACGCCACCTGGCCTCTCGATCCTGTCCCACCATTTAATTAAATTATGGCTGATCTTCAGTCTTAGTTCCAATTTCCCACACTATACCCATACTCGTTAATAATGTCATTGGTATCCAGACATAGACAGATATATGGCAGATAGGTGGCAAATGAAGTTCAATGTGGAGAAGTGATGCATTTTCGTAGGAAGAACCTGCACAGACAATATAAAATAAGGGTTACAATTCTTAAAGGCTTGCAGGATCAAAGAGACCTGGGTATATCTGTGCATAGATCATTAAAGGTGGCAGGACAGGTGGTCTTGGAGGGAGTACAGAGAAGGTTCACCAGGTTGATACCGGAGATAAGGGGTGTAGCTTATGAGGAGAGATTAAACAGATTGGGTCTGTACTCGTTGGAGTTTAGAAGGATGAGGGGTGATCTTATAGAGACATATAAGATAATGAAGGGGCTGGATAGGGTAGAGGTGGAGAGATTCTTTCCACTTAGAAGGGAAACCAGAACTAGAGGGCACAGCCTCAAAATAAGGGGGGGGGGCCGGTTCAGAACAGATTTGAGGGGGAATTTCTTCTCTCAGAGGGTAGTGAATCTCTGGAATTCTCTGCCCATTGACGTGGTGGAGGTTTCCTCGTTGAATATGTTTAAATCACGGGTAGATAGTTTTCTGATCGATAAGGGAATTAGGGGATATGGGGAGCAGGCGGGTAAGTGGAACTGATTCGCTTCAGATCAGCCATGATCTTGTTGAATGGCGGGGCAGGCTCGAAGGGCCAGATGGCCTACTCCTGCTCCTATTTCTTATGTTCTTATGTTCTTATGAGAGCAGTTAATAAAGCATACAGTATTCTAGGCTTTATTAATAGAAATCATAGAAACCCTACAGTGCAGAAGGAGGTCAATCGGCCCATCGAGTCTGCACCGACCACAATCCCACCCAGGCCCTACCCCCACATATTTACCCGCTAATCCCTCTAACCTATGCATATTAGGACTCTAAGGGGCAATTTTTAACCTGGCCAATCAACCTAACCCGCACATCTTTGGACCGTGGGAGGAAACCGGAGCACCCGGAGGAAACCCACGCAGACACGAGGAGAATGTGCAAACTCCACACAGACAGTGACCCAAGCCGGGAATCGAACCCGGGACCCTGGAGCTGTGAAGCAGCAGTGCTAACCACTGCGCTACCGTGCTGCCCTATAATAGGGGTACAGAGTACAAGAGCAAGGAGATTATGCTCAATTTATATAAGACACGAGTTAGATCTCAGTTGGAGTATTGTGTACAGTTCTGGGCGCCACACTATAGGATCTGAACACATTGGAGAGAGTGCAGAAGAGGTTTACAAGCATGGTTCCAGGATGAGAAACTTCATTCATGAGGATAGATTGGAGAGGTTGGGACTGTTCTCCTTGGAGAGAAGGAGGCGAAGAGGAGATTTGATAGAGATGTTTAAAATCATGAGGGGGCTGGACAGAGTAGGTGGGGAGAAACTGTTTCCATTCATAAAAGGATGAAGAATGAGAGGGCACAGATTTAAAGTGATTTGCAAAAGAAGCAAATGTGACCTGAGGAAAAACTTACAGAAAACCAGACAGTGATTTGGGTCTGGAATGCTCTGCCTGGAGGTGTGGTGGAGGCAGGTTCAATCAAGGTGTCCAGGAGGGCAGTATATGGTTACCTGAATAGAAACAATGTACAGGGGTTCAGGGAAATGGCAGGGGAATGGCACTAAATCATAATGCTCATTTGGAGAGCCGGAGCAGACATGATGGGCCAAAAGGCCTCCTTTTACGCCAAAGCAATTCTGTGTTCTGTGAAATCTATCGCCACCTGCTCTCTGTGACTTTGCATTATGTGCCTTCAGAGACTTTCCAAAGGCTTTTAGAATACCCCCTTCCCATTAATTGTTAACATAGAACATAGAAAAGCTACAGCACAAACAGGCCCTTTGGCCCACAAGTTGCGCCGAACAATTTCCTTAACTTCTAGGCTCATCTATAACCCTCTATCTTACTAACCTCCATGAACCTATCCAAAAGTCTCTTAAAAGACTCAATCACATCCGCTTCCAACACCACTACCGGCAGCCGATTCCACGCACCCACCACCCGTCTGAGTGAAAAACTTACCCCTAACATCTCCTCTATACCTACTCCCCAGCACCCTAAACCTGTGGCCTCTCGTGACAACCATTTCAGCCCTGGGTAAAAGCCTCTGAGAATCCACTCTATCAATACCTCTCAACATCTTATACACCTCTATCAGGTCACCTCTCATCCTTCGCCTCTCCAAGGAGAATAGACCTAGCTCTCTCAACCTATCCTCATAAGGCATTCCACTTAATCCCGGCAACATCCCTGTAAATCTCCTCTGCACCCGTTCTATGGCTTCCACATCCTTTCTGTAATGAGGCGACCAGAACTGGGCACAGTACTCCAGGTGGGGTCTGACCAGGGTCCTATACAGCTGCAGCATTATCTCCCGATTTCGAAACTCAATTCCTCTATTGATGAAGGCCAGTATTCCATACGCCTTCTTAATCACAGCCTCTACCTGCGACGCCGCTTTGAGCGTCCTATGAACCTGGGACCCCAAGATCCCTCTGTTCTTCCACACTGCCAAGCGTCTTATCCTTAATATTATATTGTTCCTATTCCTTTTAATTTTATCTATCAACAATTTTCCACTCCAATTGTTGGTGTGCTCCTTCTGCTTGGATCTGGTCTGCACCGGAATCTGTGACTAATGCCACAAATGAGCTGACCCAGGAAATTTGAGGGCAAATAAGACATTAGTATTCAGGAAGATGTGGTGCCCTTTCTAGACCTTTTCAAAATGACTTCCACCAGCTAAGGAAAATCGGCCCCAGTGAAAAATTCTGGAAGTTTATTCCATAAGTGGCCAATGAAATTCATCTGTTCCTGCAGTTCATCCCCATGGAGGAACAAACCCATCGGAGGTGACAGACTTGTTACTAACTCAACACAGAGGCAGTGGTGTCGTCATTCGCAAGGACTGACAGTGTCTGTAATTGCACAGAACTTGGCACTGAATGAATCTGTCACAAATCAGACCAATCCCAAAACCCTCATTGCACTGAAAAGCTTGATTTTTAGACAAATCTTTATGGTTTATCACAATGTTGTCTCATGGCTGGGTCTTCCTCCTCTCTTTTATATAGCTCAAGTTAATGATGAATTAGGTTAGATGTGCAGTTGATGCGCGATTAAATCACTCGGAAGGCTAGATTGTACCCGGGAAATAAAGGCTTTTATTACTAACAAGAATGGAGCACACTTTATACAATACAATCCCAGACTAAAGGGTCACCAGGCAGTGCAGTGACCTTTATACTTCCCCAGGTAGGCGGAGCCAACTGGCGTGTACCACAGAACAATATCAACAGGTAGAACAGCCCAACCCTAACCCCAACAGTGACAACAGTAACATATCTACAAACACTCATAGTGCTGACCATCCATGGCTCAGCACTCATAGTGGTAACCAACTATGGTTCACCACATTCACCCCTCCTTTAAAAACAAAGGCCGGCGGGGCAAAAAAAACCAGAACAACTGTTCATATATTCACAAGTTCAGTCGTATTGGAGGACCGCACCGTCTCTGTGACCTTCTCAACACTGGCGGTAACGCCGGTTCTGGTAACCGTGGTGACCTTCTCTCCAAGGCGGTGTCCAGTGACTCCTCCAGTTCCTCACGGACAGGTGGACCACGAGGTGGCGACAATCTGCTGGACTCGAGCACGCCTCGAGGTGGCGACAATCTCCTGGACTCAGGCAAGCTGTACACGGGAGTAAGAGGATTAAGTGGTGGTCCCGATACTGCCCGCACCGTGTCAGGAGGGGAGATAAGGGTCAGGGGGTCCCTAACTAGGGGTGTGGGAGCGACTGGGGTTTCCAAGTCCCCTGCATGCGCCAGATCTCTAATTGAGACCGTGTCCTCTCGCCCATCAGGATATGCCACATAGGCATATTGAGGGTTGGCGTGGAGGAGATGGACCTGTTCAACCAAAGGGTCGGACTTGCGGGTCCTAACATGCCGCCGCAGGAGGACAGGTCCTGAGTACGTCAACCAAGACGGTAATAAGGTCCCAGAGGAAGGCTTCCTAGGGAAGGAAAACATCCTCTCATGTGGAGTAGCGTTGGTTGCCGTACACAGGAGTGAGCGGATGGAATGGAGCGCATCAGAGAGTACCTCTTGCCAAGGGGAGACTGGAAAACCTTTAGACCTCAACGCCAGTAAGACAGCCTTCCAGACTGTAGCATTTTCTTGTTCAACCTGTCCGTTACCCCTAGGGTTGTAACTTGTAGTTCTACTTGAGGCAATCCCTTTTGAGAGCAGGTATTGCCTCAAGTCGTCACTCATGAATGACGAGCCCCTATCACTGTGGATATAGCTGGGGTAACCGAACAGGGTGAAAAGATCCCGTAATGCTTTGATAACCGTGGCAGCGGTCGTATCAGAACAGGGAATGACAAAAGGGAATCGTGAGTACTCGTCAATCACATTGAGGAAGTACACGTTCCGATCTGTCGAAGGAAGGGGGCCCTTGAAGTCCACACTCAGTCTTTCAAAAGGGCGAGTGGCCTTAATGAGGTGTGCCCTGTCAGGTCGGTAGAAGTGCGGTTTGCATTCAGCACATACCTGGCAGCTTCGGGTTATGGACCTGACATCCTCCACTGAGTAGGGTAGATTCCGGGCCTTTACGAAATGGAAGAGCCGAGTGACCCCCGGATGGCAGAGATCATTGTGGAGGGCCTGTAATCGATTCTCCTGCACACTTGCACATGTTCTACACGACAGGGCGTCTGAGGGCTCATTGAGCTTCCCTGGACGGTACATGATATCATAGTTGTTGGTGGAGAGTTCGATTCTCCACCTCAAAATTTTATCATTTTTGATCTTACCCCGTAACGTGTTGTTGAACATGAACGCCACGGACCGCTGGTCCGTGAGCAGAGTGAATTGTTTTCCCGCCAAGTAATAGCGCCAATACCGAACGGCCTCCACAATGACCTGGGCCTCCTTTTCCACCGCAGAGTGCCGAATTTCAGGGCCTTGGAAGGTGCGAGAGAAAAAGGCGACGGGCCTGCCCACCTGGTTAAGTGTGGCAGCCAGGGCGAAATCAGATGCATCACTCTCCACCTGAAAGGGGATGGACTCATCAACAGCGTGCATCGTGGCTTTCGCGATGTCGGCTTTTATCCCTTCAAAGGCTAAGCGAGCCTCTGTTGCTAGGGGAAAGGAGGTAGACTTGATGAGCGGACGGGCTTTGTCCTCATAATTGGGAACCCACTGTGCATAGTATGAAAAGAAGCCTAAGCATCTTCTCAGTGCTTTGATGCTAGTGGGTAGGGGAAGTTCAAGGAGGGGATGCATACGGTCTGGATCAGGGCCAAGGACCCCGTTTTCCACCACGTATCCGAGAATTGCTAGGCGGCGTTTGCTAAATACGCACTTCTCCCTGTTGTAGGTCAGATTCAGGCGAGGCGCAGTGCGTAAAAATCTAAGGAGGTTGGCATCGTGGTCCTGCTGGTCATGGCCGCAGATCGTGACGTTATCCAGGTATGGGAAGGTCGCCCGCAGCCCGTTCTGGTCCACCATTCGGTCCATTGCACGCTGGAAGACCGAGACCCCATTCGTGACGCCAAAGGGAACCCTTAAAAAGTGATAAAGACGACCATCCGCCTCAAAGGCCGTGTATTTTCGGTCCTCTGGGCGAATGGGGAGCTGGTGGTAAGCTGACTTCAAGTCAATGGTGGAGAACACTCGGTACTGCGCAATCTGGTTGACCATGTCAGATATGCGCGGGAGAGGATACGCATCCAGCTGCGTATATCTATTAATGGTCTGACTATGGTCTATGACCATCCAGGGTTTGTTTCCAGTTTTAACCACCACTACTTGCGCTCTCCATGGACTAGAGCTAGGTTGGATGATCCCTTCCCTGAGGAGCCGCTGAACTTCAGATCGAATAAAGATCCGATCCTCAGCGCTGTAACGCCTGCTCTTGGTTGTGATGGGCTTGCAGCCTGGCACGAGATTCTCGAATAAAGATGGTGGGGTGATTCTGAGTGTCGAGAGGCTACACGTGGAGCGCGCTGGGCAATTTGGAGGCTGCTGTGCTCCCACTGAAAGTGAAGGGAGTGGCCCATCGTACTGCAGGGTTACACTCCTCAGGTGGAGCATAAAGTCTAGTCCCAGGAGTATCAGAGCGCAAAGGTGCCTGAAGTTCTCGTAAACTGTGCCCCGCACCGTTAGATTGACCACGCAGCTCCCTAGCACGGTAACAGACCGGGACCTCGGCGCCATCGAAATTGTCTGTCTGACAGTCCGTACTCGGAGACCGCACTCTTTCACGGTGTCACGGTGAATGAAGCTCTCCGTGCTCCCGCTGTCAAACAAACAATGAATTTGGCGTCCATTTACCTCTATGCCCATCATGGACTTGTCGAGTCTGTGAGGCTTGGCCTGGTCCAGGATGATTGACGCCACCGTTGGGTCTTGGGTGCAACTGCAGGCAGCTGAGATGGTTGATGATGATGACCCCTGCTGGTCGTCTGCGGTCGGTGCCGACCAAAATGGCTGCGCCCATGGATCGCACGTGGTCGGTGGCACTAAAAGTGGCGGCCCCTGCAGGTCGCACGTGTCTTGCGTCTCCGTCGTCAGGAATGGCGGCGCTCTGGAATCGCACGTGGTGGAAGACCTCGAAGACGCTGGAGACAAGGAGACAGGCTCTGGAGAATCACACGCCGCGCTGCTATGTTTGGAGAGTGGTTTGGTCCTGCAGACTTTGGCATAATGCCCTTTCTTTCCACACGCGGAGCACAATACCGTTCTAGCTGGACATCGCTGCCGAGGGTGTTTCGCCAATCCACAGAAGTAACACTGCGGGCCTCCTGGAGCTGCCGCCGTCATCAGGTCCGAGGTTGGAAACACAATCGCGCAGTTTTTCGGAGCCGCTGAATAAAGTTAAGTCGGTGGCTGTACTTGCCACGATGTTCCCACGTGGTCGGTGGGGTACGTTTCTAGACTTCTGGAGGCCGTTTTCATAGCGTCAGCCAATTCTACTGTCTTAGCGAGGTCTAGATTACCTTGCTCTAGCAGCCGAAGGCGAATATACGACGAGCCGATTCCCGCCACGAACGCATCTCGGATCAAGTCATTCGTATACTGGGCCGCCGACACTGGCTTGCAGTTGCAGGCTCTGGCTAGCTGCTGAAGTTCACACAGGTACTGTTCCGTTGTTTCGCCGGGCTGCCGCCGTCGAGTGGCTAGAAGGTGTCGAGCATGGATCTCGTTTGGTGGTTTGTTGTACCGTTTCTTAAGTAGTTCGATGGCCCCTATGTAGTCTTGGGCATCGCGGATTGATAAGTGTACGGTGTCGCTTACCCTCGCGTGGAGGACCCGCAGTCTATCGGCGTCGTTTTGAATGGCTGTTGAGGCATCGATGTAGTCTTGAAAACAATTTAACCAATGGTCGCAAGTGTTCGACGCTCCTGCCGCACGTGGATCTAAAGTGAGCCGCTCGGGTTTCAACATTTGCTCCATGGTTTTTTTTTCAAAATTTTGTTAGTAATAAAATTGATGCACGATTAAATCACTCGGGAGGCTAGATTGTACCCGGGAAATAAAGGCTTTTATTACTAACAAGAATGGAGCACACTATATACAATACAATCCCAGACTAAAGGGTCACCAGGCAGTGCAGTGACCTTTATACTTCCCCAGGTAGGCAGAACCAACTGGAGTGTACCACAGAACAATATCAACAGGTAGAACAGCCCAACCCTAACCCCAACAGTGACAACAGTAACATATCTACAAACACTCATAGTGCTGACCATCCATGGCTCAGCACTCATAGTGGTAACCAACTATGGTTCACCACAGCAGTACACTTATTTGTGTGATCCTTGCATTCTGGAACTGAAGAATAGGCCTATCCTAAGAGCAAGAGTTGATTTAGAAGTTATGAACATATGAAATAGGAGCAGAAGTAGGCCATTCGGCCCCTTGAGCCAATTCAATTAGATCATCACCGATCTGTTCATGGTTTGAGTTCCACATTCCCATCTATCCCTGATAACAATAGAATAGAACCATAGAAGCTCTATCATGCAGAAGGAGGCCATTGAGTCTGTACCGACTCTCCGAAGGAGCCCTCCCCTCTGCCCTATCTCTGTAACTGCGCCCCCCCTCACATTTACCATGACTAATCCACGTAACCTATGTGGGCTATTTAGCACAGCCAATCCACCTAACCTGCACCACCTTTGGACTGTGGGAGGAAACTGGAGCACTTGGAGGAAACCGATGCAGACACAGGGAGAATGTGCAAACTCCACACAGACAGTCACCCAAGGCTGGAATCGAACCTGGGTCCCTGGCGCTGTGAGGCAGCACTGCTAACCACTGTGCCACCGTGCTGCCCATAACCTTTGATTCCCTTGCCTGACAAGAATCTACCTATCTTCTACCTTAAAAATATCCGGTGACCCCCATCTCCACCACCTTCTGACGCAGAGAATTCCAAAGTCGCACAACCCTCAGAGAAAAGAATTCTCCTCATCTCTGTGCTGTAAGGGTGACCACTAATTTTAAAACAGTGTCCCCGAGTTCTGGACTCACCAACAAGAGGGAACATCACGTCCACCTTGTACAGACCATTCAGGACCTTATATACTTCAGTCAAGTCACTCACTCTTCTAAACTCCAGTGGAAACATGTCCAGCCTCATATCACAAATCATTTATCCCAGGTATCAATCTAGTAACTCCAGATAGTGATCAATCTCAATGGTGACAAGGAAGCTGAAAATGAATGGGAAAAGCAATAGTTTGTCAACAGCAGGAGGGGTGCCTTAGCATCCCAGAGAGAGAGGAGAGTGTGTGAGCATTAGAGCCAGAGGGAAGGACTTAGGGTTGTCCACTCTAGTTGGACATATTTCTGAGGTGTTCTCGCATGACTTCACGGCTCCAACCATTCAAACTTAAATTTAATCATGAACAGTGTTGTTCTCATTAGTCAATCAAGATGTTCAAAAGAATTGGGGAAAGAGATAGACTGGGCGGAACTTTACGGCTGCTCTATGCCCATTTTGTGGTGGGAAAATGTTGGAAAATCGGGTGGGTAAAGCGGCTAACATGAATGGCGCTGATTTTCGTGCCTGTCGCAATTTTACAACACCCGGATTTCAGCCTCTCGTGGGGATGAGGGAGGTTGCTGTTTGAGGCTGCCTGCAGTAGCAGGGGCCTGACAGCTCTCTCTCTGTCTGTCAGACCTCTGCTATTGTTAATGCGCATGTGCAGCATCAGAGGTCGGCACATGCGCAAAACCTCCCTCGACAGGCTGTCTGGTGAGTTAAGCCCCGCCCACAGCCTCTCGAGCTAGAAACTGACTAGACCATCTTTTCAGAGACAGAGTGCATCGGGTTGGGTGTGAAAACTCTCCGAAAAACAGATCTGGAACTCTCCCATTTTCAGACCAGCTGGAAATTTAGAAAAAAATCTCATAAAATTCCGTCTAACACTCCAACCATTTTTCTCCCACTTTTACACAGAGCAGTGCACAGGGAATTCATGTTAAATTTCTGGAGGACCTGGACAATCTTTTCACAAGCAAGCCAGCAGGCACTCCTGGAAGAAGTGAAGGACAGGAATGCCTGCCTCCCGAATGTCATAGCATTGATTCCCCTGTAGCACCTGGAAATAATCCAGGTGCCAAAAAGGAAGGGCACAAGACAGCATCGCAGAAGACCATCCTACAATGTATGTCCATAGAGAGTATGGGTCTAGTGTAATGCCAGCACAAAGCAGCATCATGTGCGAAAGGTGATATTCCATTGTTTTTTAATGTAGTAATAACTTATGAGCTGAAGACAGTGAAGAAGTTCAGAGCCAATGATTGATTTGATCTTAGGAACCTGCCTATCAGGATTCCTGTGCACCGATGCAATTGTATCAAAATTGGACTATCTTGTGCAACTACATCCTTCCATGCATTTATTCATTTGTCTATCAGCTGATTTAAACATAGTACTTTTGGATTTATGCAGTGAATTTGACCCTGTGCTACCTTCTCACACATTACATTTATCACATTTCTGTGCATCCTTCACCCTATCATTGCGCAAACATTCTCACACCTACTACCTTTCTTAACTCCTAAATAACCTGTCTTTAAAAGTTTATTTTATTTGTGTCACAAGTAGGCTTACATTAACACTGCAATGAAGTTACTGTGAAAATCCTCCAGTCGCCACACTCCGGCGCCTGTTCGGGTACACTGAGGGTCAATGAAGCCTAACTAGCATGTCTTTCGGACTGTGGGAGGAAACCGGAGCGCCCGAAGGAAACCCACGCAGACACTGGGGGAACGTGCAGTCTCCACACAGACAGTAACCCAAGCCGGGAATTGAACCTTGTTGAGAAAACAGTGCGAGCCACCGTACCACCGTGCGTCTTGTCATTTTGCTATATCTTAAATCAATTATAAAAGCAAGAACCAGCAGATAGACTATCTCCTAGTGCTGTCTATTCATGAAAAAAATCAGTGAAAATATAATCTCAAAGATGTTGAGATATTTTCCCTCTGCATTTAAAACCTGCTGGTTTTGTTCTGACGATTCTGGTAAGCACATTAACACCTCTGTCTCTGGGGATTCTCTCACACTTCAAGGTTTTTCCAAAGTCTCTGGGAGTTCTTCCCTGTGAGCGCTCTACTCTGTGTCGGGGCGACCCTCAAACACTCTCCTCTCTTTCTGGGAGACCCTCTCCCTCATACACATACTCCTCTCTCGGGGAGACCCTCACACCCTCTCCGCTCTCTCTGGGAGACACTCTCCCTCATGCATTTTCTCTCTCTCTTTCACATACTCTCTCTCTCTCTCCCTCACACTCTCCTCTCTCTCCCTCACACACTCTCCTCTCTCTCTGTCACACACTCTCCTCTCTCTCACTCACACACTCTCCTCTTTCTCCCTAACACTCTCTCTCTCCCTCACATACTGTCCTCTCTCTCCCTCACGCACTCTCCTCTCTCCCTCACACACTCTCCTCTTTCTTTCACACACTCTCTCTCTCTCCCCCTCACACACTATACTCTCTCTCCCTCACACTCTCTCTCTCCCTCACACACTCCTCTCTCTCCCTCACACACTCCCCTCGTGGCATAGTGGACAGTGGCATAGTGGAGAGTGAAGAAAGTTATCTCTGATTGCAACGGGATTTTGATCAATTGGGCCACTGGCTGACGAATGGCAGATGGAGTTTAATTTAGACAAATGCAAGGTGATACATTTTGGTAGATTGAACCAGGGCAGGACTTACTCAGTTAATGGTCGGGCATTGGGGAGAGTTACAGAACAAAGAGATCTAGGGGTACATGTTCATAGCTCCTTGAAAGTGGAGTCACAGGTGGACAGAGTGGTGAAGAAGGCATTCGGCATGCTTGGTTTCATCGGTCAGAACATTGAATACAGGAGTTGGGACGTCTTGTTGAAGTTGTACAAGACATTGGTAAGGCCACACTTGGAATACTGTGTGCAATTCTGGTCACCCTATTATAGAAAGGATATTATTAAAGTAGAAAGAGTGCAGAAAAGATTTACTAGGATGCTACCGGAACTTGATGGTTTGAGTTTTAAGGAGAGGCTGGATAGATTGGGACCTTTTTCTCTGGAGCGCAGGAGGCTGAGGGGTGATCTTATAGAGGTCTATAAAATAATGAGGGGCAAAGATGAGGTAGATAGTCAATATCTTTTCCCAAAGGTAGGGGAGTCAAAAACTAGAGGGCATAGGTTTAAGGTGAGAGATACAAAAGTGTCCAGAGGGGCAATGTTTTCACACAGAGGGTGGTGAGTGTCTGGAACAAGCTGCCAGAGGTAGTAGTAGAGGCGGGTACAATTTTGTCTTTTAAAAAGCATTTAGACAGTTACATGGGTAAGATGGGTATAGAGCAATATGGGCCAAATGCGGGCAATTGGGACTAGCTTAGAGGTTTAAAAAAATAAGGGCAGTATGGGCAAGTTGGGCCGAAGGGCCTGTTTCCATGCTGTAAACCTCTATGACTCCTCTCTCTCCTCACACATTCTCTCTCTCTCTCCTCACACACTCTCTCTCACACACTCTCCCTCTCTCACTCACACTCTCTCTCACACTCTCTCACTCTCTCCCTCACACACTCTCTCTCTCTTTCACACTCTCTCTCTCTCACTCACACACTCTCTCTCACACACTCTCTCTCTCACTCACACACTCTCTTTTGTTGCGTCACACTCTCTCTCACTCACACACTCTCTCTCTCTCTCCCTCACACTCTCTCTGTCTCTCTCACACTCTCTCACTCTCTCTCTCTCTCACACTCTCTCCCTCTCTCACACACACTCTCTCTCTCTCTCCCTCACACTCTCTCTCTCACACACTCTCTCTCTCTCACTCACACACTCTCTCTCACTCACACACTCTCTCACTCTTTCCCTCATACACTCCCTCTCTCTCTCCCTCACACTCTCTCTCTCACTCACACACTCTCTCTCTCACACACACTCTCTCTCTCCCTCACATTCTCTCTCTCTCTCCCTCACACACTCTCTCTCTCTCTCACTCACACACACTCTCTCTCCCTCACACTCTCTCTCTCACTCACACACTCTATCTCTCTCCCTCACACACTCTCTCTCTCCCTCACACTCTCTCTCTCCCTCACACACACTCTCTCTCCCTCTCACACTCTCTCTCTCTCTCTCACACACTCTCTCCTCTCTCCCTCACACACTCTCTCTCTCCCTCACACACTCTCTCTCTCTCTCTTACTCACACACTCTCTCTCTCTCTCCCTCACACACTCTCTCTCACTCACACTCTCTCCTCTCTCTCACTCACAAACTTTCTCTCCCTCCCTCACACACTCTCTCTCTCTCTCTCACTCTCTCTCTCTCTCTGCCTCACACACTCTCTCAAACTCTCCTCTCTCTCACTCACACTCTCTCTCTCTACCTCACACACTCTCTCTCTCTCACTCACACTCTCTCTCTCCCTCACACTCGCTCTCTCTCACTCACACACTCTCTCTCTCTCTCTCACAGGCTCTCTCTCTCTCTCTCACACACTCTCTCTCACTCACACACTCTCTCTCCCTCACTCTCTCTCTCTCTCTCTCTCTCACACACCTCTCTCTCTCACAGACTCTCTCTCTCACTCACACACTCTCTCTCTCTTTCACACACTCTCCTCTCTCCCTCACACACTCTCTCTCCTCTCTCTCACTCACACTCTCTCTCTCCCTCACACACTCTCTCTCTCACCCTCACACACTCTCTCTCTCTCCTTCACACTCTGTCCTCTCTCGCACTCACACACTCTCTCTCCCTCACACACTCTCTCTCCCTCACACACTCTCTCCTCTCTCCCTCACACTCTCTCTCTCCCTCACACTCTCTCCCTCACACACTCTCTCTCTCCCTCACACTCTCTCTCCTCTCTCCCTCACACACACTCCCTCTCTCACTCACACATTCTCTCTCTCACTCACACACATTCTCTCTCCCTCACGCATTCTCTCTCTCTCTCACTCAGACACTCTCTCTCTCTCTCACTCACACACTCTCTCTCTCCCTCACACACACTCTCTCTTTCTCACACACTCTCCTCTCTTTCCTCACACTATCTCTCTCTCTCACACACTCTCCCTCACACACTCTCTCTCTCTCTCATACACACTCTCTGTCTCCCTCACACACTCTCTCTCACACACACACTCTCTTTCTCTCTCTCACTCTCTCTCTCTCTCACACTCTCCTCTCTTTCCTCACACACTCTCTCTCTCACACACTCTCTCTCTCTCCCTCACACACACACTCTCTCTCTCTCTCTCTCACACACTCTCTCTCTCCCTCACACACTCTCTCTCACACTCTCTTCTCTCCCTCACACATACTCTCTCTCTCACACTCTTTCTCTCTCTCACACACACTCTCTGTCTCTCACACACTCTCTCTCTCACACACACTCTCACTCTCACTCTCCCTCACACGCTCTCTCTCTCTCACACTCTCTCTCCCTCATACACACTCTCTCTCACACTCTTTCTCTCTCTCACACACTCTCTCTCTCCCTCACACACACTCTCTCTCTCACACTCTCTCTCTCCCTCACACTCTCTCTCTCTCACACACTCTCTCTGACATTCTCTCTCTCCCTCACACACTCTCTCTCTCTCACACTCTCTCTCTCTGTCACACACTCTCTCTCTCACACTCTCTCTCTCTCTCTTCCTCACACTCTCTCCCTCACACACTCACTCTCTCTCACACATTCTCCTCTCTCTCCCTCACATACACTCTCTCACTCACACACACTCTCTCTCTGTCTCACACTCTCTCTCACTCACACACACTCTCTCTCTCTCACACACACACTCTCTCTCTCTCTCTCTCACACACACACACTCTCCCTCTCACTCACACACTCTTTCTCTCTCCCTCACACACACTCTCTCTCTCACACTCTCTCTCTCTCTCACACACTCTCCTCTCTTTCCCCACACACTCTCTCTCTCTCTACCTCACACAATCTCTCTTTCTCACACTCTCTCTCTCTCTGCCTCACACACTCTCTCTCTCAAACTCTCCTCTCTCTCATTCACTCTCTCTCTCTCTCTACCTCACACACTCTCTCTCTCTCACTCACACTCTCTCTCTCCCTCACACTCGCTCTCTCTCACACACACTCTCACTCACAGACTCTCCCTCTCTCCTCTCTTTCCTCACACACTCTCACTCTCTCACACTCTCCTCTCTCACTCACACTCTCTCTCTCTCACACTCTCTCTCACACACACTCTCCCTCTCTCTCTCTCACACACTCTCTCTCTCACAGACTCTCTATCTCTCTCACTCACACACTCTTTCTCTCTCTCACACAGGCTCTCTCTCTCTCTCTCTTACACACTCTCTCTCACTCACACACTCTCTCTCCCTCACACTCTCTCTCTCACACACTCTCTCTCTCTCACAGACTCTCTCTCTCTCTCACTCACACACACTCTCTCTCTTTCACACACTCTCCTCTCTCACTCACACACTCTCTCTCCCTCACATACTCTCTCTCCTCTCTCTCACTCACACTCTCTCTCTCCCTCACACACTCTCTCTCTCTCCCTCACACACTCTCTCTCTCCTTCACACTCTGTCCTCTCTCGCACTCACACACTCTCTCTCCCTCACACACTCTCTCCTCTCTCCCTCACACTCTCTCTCTCCCTCACACTCTCTCTCTCTCTCTCCCTCACACACTCTCTCTCCCTCACACTCTCTCTCCTCACTCCCTCACACACACTCCCTCTCTCACTCACACTCTCTCTCTCACTCACACACACTCTCTCTCCCTCACACACTTCTCTCTCTCTCACTCAGACACTCTCTCTCTCTCTCTGCCTCACACTCTCTCTCTCACTCACACACACTCTCTCTCTCTCCTCACACTCCCTCTCTCCCTCACACTCTCTCTCACGCACACACTCTCTCTCTCTCCCTCACACACTCTCTCTCTCATTCACACACTCTCTCTCTCACTCACACACACTCTCTCACACACTCTCTCTCTCTCTCCCTCACACACATTCTCTCTCTTTCTCACACACTCTCCTCTCTTTCCTCACACTATCTCTCTCTCACACACACTCTCCCTCACACACTCTCTCTCTCTCACACACTCTCTCTCTCTCACACACTCTCTCTCTCACACACACACTCTCTCTCACACACACCTCACTCTCTCCCTCACACACTCTCTCTCTCTCTCTCACACTCTCTCTCTCCCTCACACTCTCTCTCTCTCTCACACTCTCTTCTCTCCCTCACACATACTCTCTCTCTCACACTCTTTCTCTCTCTCACACACACTCTCTGTCTCTCACACACTCTCTCTCTCACACACACTCTCTCTCTCCCTCACACACTCTCTCTCTCACTCTCTCTCTCCCTCACACACACTCTCTCTCTCACACTCTTTCTCTCTCACACACACTCTTTTCTCTCTCACACACTCTTTCTCTCTCTCACACACTCTCTCTCTCCCTCATACACACTCTCGCTCTCACACTCTTTCTCTCTCTCACACACTCTCTCTCTCCCTCACACACACTCTCTCTCACACTCTCTCTCTCCCTCACACACTCTCTCTCTCACACACTCTCTCTCACACTCTCTCTCTCCCTCACACACTCTCTCTCTCACACTCTCTCTCTCTGTGTCACACACTCTCTCTCACACTCTCTCTCTCTCTTCCTCACACTCTCTCCTCACACACTCTCACTCTCTCTCACACATTCTCCTCTCTCTCCCTCACATACACTCTCTCTCTCACACACACTCTCTCTCTGTCTCACACTTTCTCTCACTCACACACTCTCTCTCTCACACACACTCTCTCTCTCACACACTCTCTCTCTCACACACACTCTCTCTCCCTCACACACTCTCTCTCTCTCTCACACACACTCTCTCTCTCTCACACTCTCTCTCTCACTCGCACACTCTTTCTCTCTCACACTCTCTCTCCCTCACACATACTCTCTCTCTCTCACACTCTCTCTCTCTCATACACACTCTCCTCTCTTTCCCCACACACTCTCTCTCTCTCTACCTCACACAATCTCTCTCTCACGCACTCTCTCTCTCTCTCACTCTCTCTCACACACTCTCTATCTCCCTCACACACTCTCTTTCTCTCACACACTCTTTTCTCTCTCCCTCACACACTCTCTCTCGCTCACACACTCTCCTCTCTCGCATTTTCTCTTTCACTCCTCTTTCTCCCTCTCTCACACTCTCCCCTCTCGCTCTCCTCTCTCTCCCTCTCACACTCTCCCCCTTCTCACACTCTCTCTCCCACACTCTCTCTCCCTCTCTCACACACACTCTCCCTCTCTCTCCCACACTCTCGCTCCCACACTCTCTCTCCCTCTCTCTCACACACTCTCCCTCTCTCTCCCACACTCTCTCTCCCTCTCTCTCCCACACTCTCCCTCCCTCTCTCTCACACACTCTCCCTCTCTCTCCCACACTCTCTCTCCCTCTCTCTCCCACACTCTCCCTCCCTCTCTCTCACACACTCTCCCTCTCTCTCCCACACTCTCTCTCCCTCTCTCTCCCACACTCTCTCTCCCTCTCTCTCCCACACTCTCTCTCCCTCTCTCTCCCACACTCTCTCTCCCTCTCTCTCCCACACTCTCTCTCCCTCTCTCTCCCACACTCTGTCTCCCTCTCTCTCCCACACTCTCTCTCCCTCTCTCTCCCACACTCTCTCTCCCTCTCTCTCCCACACTCTCTCTCCCACACTCTCTCCCTCACACACTGTTCTCTGACAGCCCCTGTCACTGGCACACTTCCTGATCTTTTTGTGGTTTCTGGGTATCTGCTGGTGGATTCTCGCCCTTGGCTTCGGCCATTCATCGGCAGAGGGGAGGGAAAGCGGTCCATAAATGAACCCCTTGTTCCCGAGGCTGAACCAGCCCCCATTCCCACATCCCTGGGCTGAGTTCCAGCTCTCCGCCCCAGTGAGTTATTTTTTCAGCGCTGCAGATGTAATGTTGGCATATTTGAAGACGAAATACAGTGGCTGCAATTTATAACTTTCAACTGTTAAATCTCTGAAAATTGGATTAAAAAAAAGAAGCCCTCCTGATTACTGTTGCCTACTCATTACTAAAATCCCCAGAGAGGAGTAGGAGGAAAGAGAGGAGGGGAGGAGGGGGTGTTTGATTCCCACTCACAGCGGTGATGCACAGAATTGGAAATCTATAAACTGAACGGGGCGCGCTCGCCTCCAGCCTCCTACATCACATCCCTCTAATCACGTCTGCTGTTTCTCTCTCTCTCTCTCCCTCTTTCTCACCGACAACACGCAGCATCCCTGCGTCACTGTATCTCAGTCTAACCCGGTCTCTGTACTGGACAAACCCCCTCCTCTTGGCTCCGGATCTGAACCACCTCTCTCTCTCTCTCTCTCTGCACTCCCAGGTGTTTTGCCAGTTTCCCAGGGAATTTCCAGTCTGTCAATTTCGGGGTCTGGGTTAGTTTCACCTCTCCTCCTCTCTCTCTCTCCCTCCTTCCCTCCCTGGCCACCACCTTGAGATTGCTCCGGAGTGTGTGTATTTGCCTCCTCTCTCTCCTACCCCCCACCGCCCCCCCCCCCTCCTCTCTCTCATTGGGGCAGACCTAAAGTACCCAAAGTGGCAAATGCAGACAAGAGGGCTGATGTGAATGAAGATGTTCTGAAGGGGACAGTGCCGTTTGCTCCAGTCTTGTTCCCCTTGTCTGTCACCTCTCTCTCTCTCTTCCTCCTGTCACTGGGAGCGTGTGAGCGGCTGGGGAGGAGAGAGAGAAGAAGATTTTGTGTTTTTTTTTGTGTAGGGGGGGGGGCAAAAGAAAAAGACTCGTGTCAACAGTTTTTTTTTCTGAGACCACTGACCATGTCGTGCCGGCCCGCCTTTGCTAGCCGGGGATTTCTCTGGAGGATTCTGTGGGTTACTTGCAGTTTGCAAAATTGTTTCTGGGTGCTGGGATGCCCAGGGAACTGCATCTGTAAAATCAGCCAGATTTATTGCAACCAGCCCGACAATGTCACCATCTTTCCCGTCTTGGATTTGCAAGAGATGGAGAACGTCAGGGAAATGTAAGTAATGTTGCTTCTTATTATTGCCTTCCGTGTGTGTATGTGTTTTAATTTCGACACACGTCCCTCGCAGGCGCTGGGCACTCAGTCAGTGCACAGGATTTGGACATTTATCACAAGCCCGACCTATTCGCCTGAAAGATGGGCTGCTGTGTGAACAAAAGAAGAAGTCCACTCAACATTTGACTGCATTTTTTGGGGGGTAAAATAATAACGGTACTCGCCACACAGCAGCGGCTTGTGGGGCGAATTGATGGGAACAACGCCAGGTCTATAAGTTAGCAGGCAGTGTGGGACTTAATAAAATGTTTCCTCTCGCACCGCAGTGCAGTTAAAATTCCACCTCGCACGTTCTGTTTTTGTTTTAAATTTACATACAAAACTGCTTCTTTTTAAAAAAAATAATCCGTGTTTTATAAAGAAATCTCAGTGGGTAAAAAATTTGAGACAAAAATTACAGAGACCCTAGGAAGGTTATTCCCTCCATTCTGATACTGAAAGTTAATTTACTTCAATAATGAGTCAGCAGGAGGAATGGAATTTTTAAGAAGCGAATCTTGTAGCACTGAATAATCCCCACCCCCCCTCCACCTCCACCCTTTCACCTTCCCACTGATCACCTTCTGGGATTCTGCTCTGGATGTTATCTGGGATTCTAGGATATCACCAGGGTTAACACTGATGGCAACCACCGCCCCCCCCCCCCACCCCGTGAGCGGGAGTCCCAGTCGCTGAGAATCAAACGGCTGATAGTGTCTGGCTTTTAGACATTGGGGAGATCTGGAATGCTTTGCAAATCCTTCATCCCAGGAACAGGAGGCAATGCCTACAGGATGGGCTGGGGTCTGGCATAATTGCACACTTCAAAACCGCCTCAAATCTTTTATTTATTTTCGCTGTCTCCATCTGTCTGAACTTGTCTGAATATCTGGGTCTTTCTGTCTCTCATCTTCTTACCCCGTGTCTCCATATCTGGGTCCCCCCCCCCTCCCCTCTAATGTCTGGGTCTCAGTCTCTCTCCCCCTGTCCCTCCTTCTTATTCTTTCCCTGTGTGTCCCCCCAAGCGACTCTAATCTCTGTCTTTCCCTACCTCTGTCTCTCAGTCCCTGTCTGGGTCTCTCTCTCTCTCTCCCTCCCTCCCTCTCTATTTCTCAATGTCTCCATTCATTCATTCCCCCTCCCTTCGCCATCCCATTGCGCCCCCCCCCCCCCCTTCCCCTCCCTGCATCGCCCAATGCAGAGAGCTGAGGAGTGATAGACCATGATCGGCCCTGATGAGTCCTCCAGGGCCCCTGACAGTAACCTGCCCGGAATGAGTTGAGAGAGTGCGACCTTCATCCAGACCCTCAGTCCTGGTTCCTCAGCAACCGCCCCCCTCCCCCCACAGAGGGGGCTCGAACGCATTTTTAAAGGAAAATGCAAATTGACAGATCGGGATAGGGACGGGTATGCGTGAAGTTTGTTCGAGGTGGATTGACTTCAGATGTAGAACAGAGTGGCTTTGCAAGCACCCACCGTCCCCAAGGCCAATGTTAGCTGTTCTCAGAAGAAAAGTGCCACTTTCAGGGTATTTTTTTTGTGTCAAATGATTTCTGCTATCCCACAATATTTGATCAAATGAAACATCGCAAACTTCCCCTCCTCTATAGCCAGCTAGAGATATAAACTGCTCAATGCTCCGCCTCGCCCCCATTCAAATATTGATGGGCAAATATGAATTGTCCCCCCACCCCCTTCTTTACTGAAGCCACACAATGTCATTGGAAATGTCTTTAATATCCAAAAGGTTTCAAACGAACTCTTAGAGCCAGGAATCTCTGAGATTCACAATTATCTCGCAGGTCTGGTTCCCAACACATAGGGGAGGCTGCAGGCTAACATTTTGAACAGTACGGCTACAGCGTGAGGAAGAGCAAGGGGACTCCAACTGCAGCAGTCAAACTCGCTGAAATTCCCTCTCCTCAATTCACCATGTTAGCCTCAGCAATCACCGCGGAGATTAGGGACCGGGGGCTGGAGGGAGTGAATGAGTTTATAAGAAACCTGGGCTCCAGTAAACTGTTTGGAATCTGAGGGAATCCCAGGAATTCCAGAGTTCGGATCTGGTCTGAGATTGAGAACACCACACTTCTGGCAAATCAACTTGATTAGTTTCCTGCTTTTAAAGTGCTCCCCGAAAGATTCAAATTGAGAAAAAAAAGTTTTATTTTTTCTTGTAAAATATTTCTTCGTTTTGTTGCGATTGGACGGTGCAGGTCTCTGGGAAGCTCCAGTCCCCATGGCACACGCCAATGTTTGATTCAGAACTGTCACAATCTCACCAATGGCAGAGTCAAAATATTCAGCAAGATAATGACCTTGTGACAGCACAGAGAGGGTGCAGCGCGGGACTTCCGCAGGTTCCAATCCAGAGCCTGACATCTGGGAGGGAGCCGGATTAGAGACTGAGTTTAGGAATCAGGGATTGGGGATCAGGGACTGGGATCTGGGATCAGGTGCTGGACTCAGGGACTGAGATCAGGGACTGGGATCAGGTATTGGGAACAGGGATTGGGATCAGGGACTGGGATCTGGAATCAGGGTCTGGGATCAGGGATTGGGATCAGGGACTGGTATCTGGGATCAGGGACCAGGGATTGGGAACAGGGATTGGGATCAGGGACTGGGATCTGGAATCAGGGACCAGGGATTGGGATCTAGAATCAGGGACTGGAATCAGGGATCAGGATCTGGGACTGGAATCAGGGATCAGGATCTGGAATTGGGATCAGGGATTGGGATCTGGAATCAGGGATCAGGGATTGGGATCTGGAATCAGGGACTGGAATCAGGGATTGGGATCTTGGATTGGGATCAGGGAATGAGATCAGGGATTGGGATCAAGGACTGGGATCTGGGATCAGAGGCTGGAATCAAGGATTGGGATCAGGGACTGGGATCTGGGATCAGATACCGGGCTGAGGGTCCAGTGTTTGGGACCAGGCGTGGGGTCAGGTGCCTCATTGGGTAGCGAGTTCCTGAAGCTGAGATTGAAATCTTGGCCAATATCCAATACAATGACTGCTCCAACCATTCCCTCCTCCAGCCTCCCTTTCTCATTGACTGTCACTGAGTGAAGAGGGATAGAGTGGCACCAGGAGTGGGCTGGGACATTTAACAGTGAGAGAGAGAGAGACTTGGAAAGGCAAGGATGTGACGAGGACACTGATGCAGAGGTTGAGGAAGATGTGACGCGGTGTGACAGTGACAGACTTTGTGGAGAGAGTGACCGAGGGCAGGGAGGCGATGACAGTGTGTGAAGTGGAGAGAGTGTAACACGTAGATACAGAGGCGGGGAATAAGAGCGTCTTCACACAGTAGATTCTATTGATGGGAATTCTCACCCAGTTCCTATCTTGCTGAATAATTTATTGCAAAATACTAGTTGCACATCTTTGTTGTTCACTTTATAACTGCGGTGTATACAAATGGCCGGGAAGAAGGTATAAAATCATCCCACGGCCCTGGGCAGCATATCATTGCACCCAGTTGCACTCTGAACAACTGATGTGCTTTTCAAAGAAAATAAGTAACTTAATGGCGATCTATGGGAAGCTAAATTAAATTAACAGCCCGATATTGCACTGACATTGCTCTGCCACTGTTAACATTTGTAAATTAAAACGACTCAGCCATTGAAAGGAGAGGGATCCTAAACTGGTCAATAAAGCCACAGATGCAGTCTCTGCTGAAGGCTGAAGCTTGAGCCGGTTAACACATTAACCTGATCTCCGGGAGAATGTACAACCGCCAGTTGCCAGGAAAACATTTCAAAACAACTTGGTCATTTTTAAAACTAATTGACTTGGAGATGAGCAAAAAAAAATTTTGCAAAACCGCACCCTTGGAGTGTGAAAGTAGAGAAGTGTTGTTGTAATTGTGCAGGGTGTTGGCGAGACCACATCTGGAGTATTGTGTCCAGTTTTGGTCTCCCTATTTGAGGAAGGATGTGGTGGCATTGGAGGCAGTTCAGAGGAGGTTCACCAGATTGATTCTGGTGATGAAAGGATTGATGTATGAGGAGAGATTAAACATTTTGGGCTTGTACTCACTGGAGTTCAGAAGGATGAGAGGGGATCTGATCGAGGTATGTAAAATTCTAAAAGTGATTGGTAGAGCAAACATAGACAAAATATTTCCTCTTATGGGGCAATCGAGAACAAGAGATCACAGGTATATCGTCTATATGGATTTCAGTAAGGCATTTGACAAAGTCTCTCATGGCAGTTTGGTTAAGAAGGTTAAGGCTCATGGGATACAAGGAGAGGTGGCTAGATGGGTAGAAAACTGGCTTGGCCACAGGAGACAGAGGGTAGCAGTCGAAGGGTCTTTTCCCGTCTGGAGGTCTGTGACCAGTGGTGTTCCACAGGGCTCTGTACTGGGACCTCTGCTATTTGTGATATATATAAATGATTTGGAAGAAGGTGTAACTGGTGTTATCAGCAAGTTTGCGGATGACACGAAGATGGCTGGACTTGCGGATACCGATGAACATTGTCGGACAATACAGCAGGATATAAATAGGCTGGAAAATTGGGCGGAGAAATGGCAGATGGAATTTAATCCGGATAAATGTGAAGTGAAGCATTTTGGAAGAACTAATGTAGGGAGGAGTTATACAATAAATGGCAGAGCCATCAAGAGTACAGAAACACAGAGGGAACTAGGTGTGCAAGTCCACAAATCCTTGAAAGTGGCAGCACAGGTGGAGAAGGTGGTGAAGAAGGCATATGGTATGCTTGCCTTTATAGGATGGGGTATAGAGTATAAAAGCTGGAGTCTGATGTTGCAGCTGTATAGAACGCTGGTTAGGCCACATTTGGAGTACTGCGTCCAGTTCTCGTCGCCGCACTACCAGAAGGACGTGGAGGCTTCAGAGAGAGTGCAGAGAAGGTTTGCCAGGATGTTGCCTGGTATGGAGGGTCTTAGCTATGAGGAGAGATTAGGTAAACTGGGCTTGTTCACCCTGGAAAGACAGAGAATGAGGGGAGACCTAATAGAGGTGTACAAGGTTATGATGGGTATAGATAGGGTGAACAGTGGGAAGCTTTTTCCCAGGTCGGAGGTGATGATCGCGAGGGGTCACGGGCTCAAGGTAAGAGGGGCAAGATATAACTCAGATATCAGAGGGATGTTTTTTACACAGAGAGTGGTGAGGGCCTGGAATGCGCTGCCAAGTAGGGTGGTGGAGGCAGACACGCTGGCATCATTTAAGACGTACCTGGATAGTCACATGAGCAGCATGGGAATGGAGGCATACAAACGAATGGTCTAGTTGGACCAAGGAGCGGCACAGGCTTGGAGGGCCGAAGGGCCTGTTTACTGTGCTGTACTGTTCTTTGTTCTTTGCATGGGTTGAGAGGCAGTAGACTTAAAACTGAGATGAGGAGGAACTACTTCTCGCAGAGGGTGGTGAATTTGTGGAACTCGCTGCCCCGTAGCGCGGTGGAGTCTGAATCATTAAATGGTTTCAAGAAGGAAATAGATATATTTCTAATTTTAAAAATGGGTGAAAGGAATATTAAGTTTATTTATTAGTCATAAGTAGACTTACATTAACACTGCAATAAAGTTACTATGAAAATTCCCTAGTCTCCACACTCCGGCGCCTGTTCGGGTACACTGAGGGAGAATTTAGCATGGCCAATGCACCTAACGTGCACAGTCTTTCAGACTGCGGGCAGAAACTGGAGCACCCGGAGAAAACCCACACAGACACGGGGAGAACATGCAAACTCCGCGCAGTGACCCAAGCCGGGAATTGAACCCAGGTCCTTGGCACTGTGAGGCAGCAGTGCTAACAACTGTGCCACTGTGCCGCCCCGTGCTAGATATGGGGAACAGGTGGGGAGTTGGATTTGAGATCAGGCAGAGATCAGCCATCATCTGATTGAATGGCGGAGCAGGCTCGAAGGGCTGAATTTGCCTATCTCTGCTCCTAATTCCTATGTAACTCAAATTTCCTTCTCCAAGCTCCTGTGAATTAATTCCGATGTTCCTCATAATCCAACAACATTTTAAAAAATGAAATTAATGCACTTTCTAACAAGGAGCAGTTCCACTCAGTGTTTACTTTCTAAAGTATAAAATGTATTCATAACTATTCTGGAAATAGGAGGTATAAAATATTGGAATTACCCAAGACTAGCACAGGAAAAGCGTTATTAAGATTGACGGTTCTCCGGTATACTGTGCCCAAAATTGGGCTCTGGGAATATTTTCCTGCTTTTTTGTATTTTAAGTGTTAGTTCAGAAGATAGAAATAAAACTTGGTGATATTTCACACCAAATCTGCCTGTATTGGCCTAGCGTGTCCAGCTAGTTTAAAGCTCTTTACAAAGGTTGTACTATTTTAGTTGTGGGGGAAAGCTCAGAAATGGTACTGTGTGTTGAGGGCAATCTATCTCAACTTAACTGGAAAATCCATGGTGTGTATGAGGGAATGAGCCCATAGCTCACAGTAACTGTCTACAATTATTGGATCTATATTTATAAATGTAACCCTTGCATCTAGCGCAGGCATGTCAAGTGGTAAATTCCAGTGGTGTCTGGAAAACATAAGCATGGTAACAATTCTGTAACAAAATCTCTGTAACAAAAAGGACCCCACACACCCCGGACATTCTCTTATCCACCTTCTTCCAACGGGAAAAAGATACAAAAGTCTGAGGTCACCTACCCCCCAACTGACTCATGAACAATTTCTTCCCTGGACTTGTCCCTGTGATAAGTCCAGGGACTTATCTCGCACTAAGTTGATCTTTCTCTACACCTTAGCTATGACTGTAACACTACATTCTGCACTCTCTCCTTTCCTTCTCTATGAACGGTATGCCTTGTCTATAAAGCGTGCAAGAAACAATACTTTTCACTGTATACTAATACATGTGACAATAATAAATCAAATCAAATCAAATAAAACCGTTCATGAGTGTAGATGGCACATAACATCCAACTGATACTGCTAAACATTCAAAAAGATTTGTGAGACCTCAGTCTTTCCAACACTTTGCTAGGATTAGCATATAGATAGAACTGGCTTATATTGATCCAGCTTAATGTATATAAAGCTCAACATTAAGACAAACACATTCCCACCTAATGATTAGACTTGAGAAAGGCCAAATATAATTAACATTCAAAGGCATTTTTGATTCCCTACTCCTGATTCTAAAATGACATTCCTTGTTGACAGCAGATGCTCAGCATGTGGGCACCTTTCATCTTTGGTTGAATATTTTTGAAATACAGAATTCTAATTGATGTGGGGCACCTCTGGTGAGTTAGTGTCAACCTAATATTGGTTTTGTGTACCCGTGTTCAGGAACCTTCACTGGGGTTGTGTGTGTATAAGGCAGGAAATAGTCCTATGCTTCCCATTTCATCCCATTACATGTCATGAGTGCTGTCCAAATGTTTGATCTATTCATATTCTTTGTGCACATAAACATGTGCCAACAAGCAGATTGACTAGTGCAGATGGAGGGGCGTGTGACCTCAACACCAGATCAAGGCTTGTTTCTTAACTGAATGGGTAAGGGAGGTCTTCATCTCTCCCTGTTGTATCTTTATAAAACAGCTTCCCCTCCCTGATTATAAATGAATTGTGGCAGGAAAATGTGGCAGGCCGCATTTCATAGAGGCCATGAGTGGACTGTGCTGATAGCTCAGTGTGTACATATGTACTGCTTGAATGTTACTGAGCCACAAGGCCAAGGAGAATCCCGGGATTGAAACACTCGTGTGTGTTTGAGTTAAATAAACTTGATTAAGACACAGTTGAGCCACAACATCCAACCCCTACCACCCCCCCGTGTGGCTGGACTTGGGAGACAAAAGTCAGCCAGGGCTCCCACCCTGACAGGTTTACTTGAAGCTCCAGCCCCTTTCCGCTGTCCAGCTGTTATCCAGCACCCTGTGTCTTTAATAATACTAATCAGCTCCCTCGCACTGTCAAGCTCAGTTACTCTTTCCAGGATTTTAAGTGATTCTGATGGTGAGGCTATTTATTCTAAGCTGCCTGATCTAAATGGAGTAAACCTTATTTAGCTTGTGCTCCAGTATTAATAGGAAAGCAAAATGTTGTTCACTATAATTCTGTACTGGGAAAGGGTGCTAAAAATACATTCTAAGTGTTGTGTGTGTTTTTACAGAATGTTCATTAATTACAGGGGCCATAACGAATACAATCTGCTGGAAGATTTCATCAAGTATCCCATTGTACTATTAGACAAGGTTGTTGTTCAATAGCTCATTATGTCAGTGTTATCAGGTCGGGAATTCCAGGATTCTGACATGGTGATGGTGAAGGAATGGTGGTGTATGCCCAATCTATAATGGGGACTATGTGTTGGAGAGTGTTATGGACTCTTGTATTGTCGAATAGAGTGTATGTTATGTAGGGTGCTTTCAAGTTGGCCATACATAAATTCAAATGTGTGTTTCGCAATGTAATATCTTGAAATGTGTGCCAAATGAAAGGTTCAACTGGTGAGCAGTGCTGTTCATAATGTAATTACCAGGTATTCTGGTTCATATACTGAGAGCAAATAATTGCTTTTGAGGGAATGATATTTGACACAGCAGTCAAGCATTTCATATCTAAAAGTAGCATTCTGACCAAAGTCAAGTGTGATCTAATTGTATCACTGCTGCACTAATGCTCAATCTGTGCACTCACTCTTTAGTTCAAGTCCTCGCTTCCCAGGTTTCTGTTTTTAAAACAAAGTTCCCTGCACCAGGTCCATTTAACAGGGAGCAATTGAAGAATAATTTGATTTTTAAAAAAATTGCCAGGTGGCCCAGATGTAGGATTTTTTGAAATTCTGTAGAAGGAATCTTGGTGGAATTAACCTTTTTCCTGTAATAGATCAAAATTATCCCTGATTGCAGTTTTATGTCTTATCTTAAAATGGAATAAACCATTAAGTGATTAGTGGCTTAGGGAACTCAGTATCCTGCTCCTCCATCACTGGCACACTGTGACTGCTGTGTGTACTGTCTATCGGATCCATTGCAGCAATTTACCAGGCTTGCTTCAACCTTCCTTCCCTCCCTCCATGACCTCGACCACCAAGATGAACCAGAGAAGCAAAATCGGCAGAGCGCTCTCAGCTGGAAGTCTCGCTTCCAGTTGGCAGAGCATCCTGACTTGGACACATGCCAGTGGATTAAAATCCTGCAATCTAATACCATGGTACCAGGGCAAAGAGTTGCCCACGGCTGAATGATGCAAACAGGCGCATTCCAAGCTCCAGGGAAATAGATTGCAGGACGCACTAAAGCTTGGGGCAGCTGCTGCAAAGGCACAATGGGAAAAGGCCACTGTCTAAGTAAAGGCCTTTCAGCTTGTCGTATGAGGAATGGTTGAGGACACTGGGTCTGTACTCGTTGGAGTTTAGAAGGATGAGGGAGGATCTTATTGAAACTTACATGATACTGCAAGGCCTGGATAGAGTGGACGTGGAGAGGATGTTTCCACTCGTAGGAAAAACTAGAACCAGAGGGCACAACCTCAGGCTAAAGGGATGATCCTTTAAAACAGAGATGGGGAGAAATTTCTTCAGCCAGAGAGTGGCGAATCTGTGGAACTCTTTGCTGCAGAAGGCTGTGGAGGCCAGGTCATTGAGTGTCTTTAAAGACAGAGACAGATAGTTTCTTGATTAATAAGGGGATCAGGGGTTATGGGCAAAAAGACAGGAGAATGGGAATGAGAAAAATATCAGCTATGATTGAATGAAGGAGCAGACTCGATGGGCCGAGTGGCCTAATTCTGCTCCTATGTCTTATGTCTTCTGTCTTATCATAGGGCACCAAAGTGCTGGTAACACTGTGGAACATACCCCTCAGATTGTATGCCTGACATTGAATGTCTATTGTATCACATGTATTGAGGTATCTCGAAGTGCAACATGATTTATGGAGAAAAGTTGAATATTATTGCACTTTCCATAATTTCCAATTTGAAATGTTTTGGAATGTACTTCAAGATATTGTACAAATAAAATGCATTTCTTGAAAAATTACCAAAGTGGTTCAAAGAAGAAGGTCCATTGATGTTTAACGACTGACAATAAACACGACCTTGTTAATGCGGCAAACAGTCCATAAATACATTTTTAAAATGTATTTTTTAAATGCTTATTGACCATGGAGGATCATTGCAAGATAGCAACTCTGGTGAAAATATGAGACAAATCAAAAAATAGTGATAAGCTAACACTAAACCTGGGTTAGAAAAGACCTACTCATTGTAGAAGGGAAGGACAAATTGTCAACAAGCCCTAAAGACTTCCTGGCCAACCTCGTGGCAGAGTGACAAGACAAAGAGTTTGCAATAAGGAGGGTGACTGTTCATGACTGAGTATTTGAAATTTAGGAGGAAATTCAAAGAAGCACAAAATGCATTAATATTGATGAAGCATTGTCAGACAAGAGTGGTTGCACTGGTGACAGAGGGTATGGTCTAGAGACGGGAGAGAAACTACAAGATGTACGAGACTGAATCCATCTAAGAGATAATTATATTTTCCAAGGGTTGTTGCTATATCAGAGCCATGGTAAAGGGTCATGATTATGGAAAGGATTTGAAATGGAGATCTGTAGACCTGTGATCTTTTATACATTTTTTGCGACAGGGTACATAAACTACCAAACTGATCCCAAAGGCAATTTAATTAGTGTTTACATAGATGCATTTATTCTTGGATGGATCGGCTCTGCTGTTACATGAACTCTTGGACTTCTGTTGAAGCTGGATAATGAACATTGAATTCAATCAACTGCGTTTATTGGAACCCATTTAATCAAACTGTTTCAGTCAGGCAGCCATTGAATAAATGTCAATGTACAAACTTCGTATCATTCGGCAGAAAATCTGCAGGAACATGTAAACAGTTGCAATGATTATCAATCATTGCGATGATGAAACTGCTTTTTTATTCAGGAGATAGACCCCTTAACCTTGAGGTTCAAGTGGGGCATTGGTATTCCAACTGCACAACGACGTCATTGCTTTATGTGCACTGATTGTGAGTCTGTGAAAATAATGGTGTTACATGCTCATTGCAAAGGCTACCACTTGTGAATTAACTAAATCATGATCACTGTGCTAGTTGGCATGCTATTCTTGCCTGGTTTATGTTTCCTGTGCAGGCTGGTCTCCCATATTTAACCCTTCCTAAGCATCCCAAACTATGCTCCCAATGTCTTAAATGCTCTAAGTCCAGTTTACCTAACACCATTGTGCTCACTAACCTAAACTGGCTTCTGGTCAAGGAACATGTTGATTTAAAAATTCTCATTCATATTTTCAAATCCCTCTGCAACCTGGCCCCTCCCTATCTCTATAATCTCATCCAGTCCCAAAATCCTCTGAGCTATCTGTGCTCCTCTCATTCTGGCCGCTTGAGTATCCGGGTGCTCCGGTTTCCTCCCACAGTCCAAAGATGTGCGGGTTAGGTTGATTGGCCAGGTTAAAAATTGCCCCTTAGAGTCCTGGGATGCGTAGGTTAGAGGGATTAGCGGGTAAATTAGCGGGTAAAAAAAAGGGATTCGCGGGTAGGGCCTGGGTGGGATTGTGGTCGGTGCAGACTCGATGGGCCGAATGGCCTCCTTCTGCACTGTAGGGTTTCTATGATTCTATGATTCTATGATCCTTGGTTTCAATTGCTCGGCCATTGGTGGCTTATGTCTTCCATAGACTTAGGCCCTAAGCATTGGAATACCCTTCCAACACATCTTCACTTCAGTTTTCCTATTTGAAGGCACTCCTTAAAACTTAGCTGTTTGACCAAGCTTTTAGTCATCTAAGCTAAAATATCCTTATGTGGACCGGTGTCATATTCTGTGTTATAATGCTCCTGTGAAGCCCCTTGGGACATTTTATGGCATTAAAGGCACTACATAAATAAGTTGTTGTTATGGGTGACAGGCTATACTGGCTGTGTCCATGTTTAATGTGCTGCGTGATGAATGGTTTCAGCCGCGTCCATATTCATTGTGTTAAGTGATGGTTTCTTCCAACTGGGCATACGTTTCTCTGACACATTTCTGCTCTGTTCAATTTTACTCTTCTTTTGCGTGGGTTGCGGAGGGGGGAGAACAGGATTTAGGGGGAGAACAGGAGTAGGGGGAGAACAGGATTTAGGGGGAGAACAGGAGTAGGGGGAGAACAGGGGTTGGGGAAAATAGGACTGGGGAGAGGAAGGGTGGGGGGAGAGCAGGTGTTGGGGACAGCAGGAGTTGGAGGAGAACAGGAGTTGGGGAGGGAAAAGTACATGAGTTAGGGAGGGGAAGATGAATCGGGGAGGAGGGAGAACATGGGTTTGGAGGAGAACAGGGTTAGGGGAGGACAGGAGTTGGGGAGAATGGACTGGGTTGGGGAGAACAAGGGTTGGTGGGTAACAGCTGTTGGGGAGAATGAGTTGGGGGAGAACAGAGGTTGGGGAGAATGGGTTGGGTTGTGGAAGAACGGGGGGAGAACAGGGTTTGGGGAGAGAATGGGTTACATTGGGAATAGAACCAGGGAGAACAGGGGCTGGGGAGAGGAGGGGCTGGGGAGAGCAGGGGTTGGGGGAGAGCAGGAGTTGGGGAGGAAGGAGTACATGAGTTGGGAAGGGGTAGAACATGAGTTGGGGAGAACAGGTGTTGGGGGAGAACAGGGTTGGAGGACATGGCTTGGGGAGAATAAGTTGGGGGAAAACACGGTTTGGGGGAGAATGGGCTATGTTGGGAGAAGAACGGGGGAGGGGGAGAACAGTGGTTGGAATTGGGCGGATATCCGGGGTTGGGAACTTTTTAATGTCTGCTATTCCTGAATTTTCAAGATTGATTGTTCTGTTGTTCGGTGTTCTGGTCAGGGGATTTGGGGACTTTTAATTACTTGCAAAATTTCAGGTTGAGCTTGAGATGGGTTGATGGTTCAGTCTGCAGCAGATGTTCCAATGTTTTGGATGAATTCCAAGGAGTTTTAAAGCTGCAGCCATTTACTAATGTCATGTAGAAAGTCACTACATCTCAATAAGAAATCTGTTGAGCTCCTATTGAAATAATGGAGCAGAGAGCAAGTCCTTAGCTGTTTGAAACCTGTTTGTTTTTTCCTCCAGCAGGTGCACACGTTAAATAACATTTTTATTTATCCAAATTTATTTGGCTGGGAAGACAGGAATTGTCCCAAGGGCATTGTTCTAACCAGACCCAGTTTCCATTGGGACAGTTGTCGTTCCGGGCCCTTATCTTGGTGCTCTGATGTTCTGCAATATTTACACTCCAGCCTCATCTTTTAAAATAGACTTGGGGCTGAGACAGACTGCCACAAATGAGATTTGTGGTGAACAAAAACACTGAAAGCGAGCTGCAAGGGACATAAATTTCCTTGCAACGGATCTGTCAAAAGAAATGGCACTGCGATCCGACCTTTCCTGCAATAGAGTCGCTTGCAATTTCTGCGGGCAATCGCTGAGAGTCTGACAAAGAGTCTCTGAAACTCTCAATATCCACATTTAAACAGATTCATTTTGTGAACCCACAACACCTGGAACTGAACGTTAAAGGAGTTCAGAGCCGTGCGGGGGCTCATGGATTTCTCGTTCCAGGTTTAACATGGTGTTCTTTCCTTGGATTTCATGTAAGACCGGAATGTTTGGACAGGAGTCATTCATCCCGAGTCTCCAGGCCTCAGTTCGATTGTAGAGGGGCGTCAGGTGTAAACCAGCAACCTCAAGTGGCAGCTTGAGGTGTGGGCATGGTCCATTTCGATCGGGATTCACGAGGAGGTGATTTCTTTGCATTTTGTTCCTCTCCTTTTGTTACTGAGTTCTTTCAAGAGACTTGTGTTGCCAACTGTTGGTTGAGATGCAGATCAGTCATGATCTAATTGACTGGTGCGGCGGTTCAGCATTTATTTAACTCCTATGATTTCACAATAGATTTTCCACTGGAAAAGTTCCCCGATATCTTTTTGGAAGTGGAGGAGGAAGTGGATTCACAGAGGGCAGTCAGGCCACAGCAGAGGTGCTCTGCACCTAAACTCCAGCAGCCTCACATTAATGGAGAATGGGGCAGAGATGCAGTGCAGCCTTCACTTATCCAGGGTTTAGAAGCTTTGATTTACCAGGAAAGCCACAATGGATTTATGCAACTCGCTGCAGGCAGACCTGTAGCCTAACTCCATCACAGGCAAAGTATCGCCAGCGGCTGTGAAAACCACTTAACTTGTATGTGTTGGAGCTGTTTCAAGTTTCCACTGGGGACATCATAGATATCCATCAACCAATAATGGACAGATGTGTGAAACAAGTCTCAACCTTTGCATAATTTATGAATTCTTCCAGATGTGATGTTAAACTGAGACCCCCTCTGCCCAGTTAGTTAGGCGGGTGGGGAGCTAGTGGTATTGTCACTAGACTAGTAATCCAGAAATCCGGGGTAATGTTCTGGGGAGCCGGGTTCGAATCCCACCACAGCAGATGGTGAAATTTGAATTCAATAAAAATCTGGAATTATAAATCTAATGACGACCATGAAACCCATTGTCAATTGTCGAATAAACCCATCTGGTTCACTAATGTCCTTTAGGGAAAGAAATGTGCTGTCCTGACTTGGTCTGGCCTACATGTGACTCCAGACCGACAGCAATGTGGTTGACTCTGAAATGGCTGAGCAAGTCACTCAGTTCAAGGGCAATTAGGGATGGGCAACAAATGCTGGCCCAACCAGCGACACCCACATCCCATGGACAAATTTTAAAAATGAGCCCATTGCAGTATTCTGTCAAAACAAGAAGGGTTTCCCTCTGTGCCCTGGGGAATATTAATCCCGCAACCTAAAGTACTAAACAGATTACCTGGTCATTCATCTCATTGCTGTTTGTGGGATCTTGCCATTTATGAACTGCCTGCCGTGTTTTGTACTTAACAATTGTAATTGCATTACAGTCACTATTCATTGGGTGTAAAGCAACTTGGGACATTCTGAAGTCAGGAATGGTAATATGTAGGAGCAAACTGGTTCTTTCTTCGTCCACAAGCAATGCTGCCTTGACAGATCTGGGGGTGTCCTGCAAACGCCCACAATAATTTGGGGGATTGTTACTGTATACTGCACATCCTTTGCAAAAATGAGCAACAGGGGGATCATTCCACAGGCACATTAAAGGCGGATTTTCAGGCCGCGCTCCCCAATAAGTCCGGAAAATCCCGCCTGAGGTCACCGGACCTTTACATGGCCTATGTCCCGCCTGCTTCGATTCCTGTGGCAGGCAGGACGGGAAAATCCCACCCTAAGAGCATCAGCAAGACGGTAGGCCTAGAGAGGCTGCAACAGGGAACCCATTGCATGGCGATGGAACAGCTTTATTTGGAAATGTGGTCAATTCATTAAGAGTCTTGTTTGCATCTTCTGTATTCCCTCCATAAATATCACCAACAGTATCCCTTTGTTGATCAACTCACAAAGTTCTCATTGATACCACCCAATGAAGCTCAATTCTAAATCGATGCCAGAACACTTTCAGCAGAAGTGGCAAATTCATTGCAATCAATACATGCCCCTACTAATGCTTCACTGTGGAGATGGCCTGAAATACGCGATAGCAACTTCAAGCTGGCGTTTCATCCTCATTCTACTTCTGTAGTGAGGCTACTGTGTCGAAAGGAGGTTACCAGGAAGGGTCTTTGCTTCCTGCCATTTGGATCTTCAGAAGAACCTGCTGCAAGATTGTATCGCTTGGCTAGTCTGGGACTTGTATATCTTTGGATACATGAGCAAGTGGGGTTGGTGGGAAGGTCTGGACATGCTGGTGTTAACATCACTCAGATCCCTTTCAGCCTCAAATAGGGTCTGATCTGAGTTTAAGTTTAAGTTTTTATTTATTAGTCGCAAGTAAGGCTTACATTAACACTGCAATGAAGTTCCCCTAGTTGCCACAGTCCGGCACCTGTTCAGGCCAATGAACCTAACCAGCACGTCTTTCAGACTGTGGGAGGAAACTGGAGCACCCGGAGGAAACCCACGCAGACACGGGGAGAATGTGCAAACTCCACACAGACAGTGACCCAAGCCAGGAATTGAACCCGGGTCCCTGGCGCTGTGAGGCAGCAGTGCTAGCCACTGTGCCACCCTGCCGCCCCAGAAAAGTAATGATAGAAGATTGCATCGTTTCAAATTGCATTATAATTTCATCAAGTCTTCCTTTGCCTTTCAAACATTCGACTGATGCGAGATCATTAGAAATTGACTTTATTATGCGATAACTTCATTCCCAATATTTCCGTAATGTTGTAGCTGTTAAACATCCTTCAATCCACCAAATGGACATGGATTTTTTTCAGTGAATGGAGAATCACTCATTGCTGACTTCAAGGAAAGATCACTCTGGCCGAGATTCCCCTCTTTTCCGGAGGACAGTTTAAATGTGGCACCAAGTTTTTTTTTTCAACTTAAGGGGCATGTAGCAACAGTCGGCAGATAAACAGTCAATCACATTGAAATATTCACACACAGCAACGCAGGAACTTACAGGCACTTTAATTTCAATTTACATTTTTCAGATAGCAAAGTAAATCATTGGATAAAGATAAAAGCTAAAATAAAGACAGATTTAACAAATGTGCTTTTTTAAAATTATGTGGATTTGTTTTATCATTATGGAGAAAGTTGACATTCATAAATTAAGCCGGTTTTCAGGGGTTGCCAGTGTTTAGCACTAATTATGAAGTTAACACTCCATTAAATGTCCAGTTACATCACACTTAATAAAGTGTATCTTTGCCACATGTTTTTACTTGGAGATTAATAGAGTTTAGAGTGGAAATCGTTAGGGACCAGACCAGAAACCCCAAGGTATATTATGAAGTTAGACTAGACCCCCACCTTTTTGTGAATTTTTGGCATTAGTGTAAGGAATAGTGTAATATTATAAAAAGAGGCTGGATAGGTTGGGACTTTTCTCCATGGAGTATAGGTGGGTGAGGGGTGATCGTAAAGAGGTTTATAAAATCATGAAGGGGCATGGATAAGGTGAATAGCCAAGGTCTTTTCCCCAGGGTAGGGGAGTCCAAAACTAGAGGGCATAGGTTTAAGGTGAGCGGGAAAGATTTAAAAGGAACCTGAGGAACAACTTTTTCACACAGAGGGTGGTGCGTATATGGAAAGAGCTGCCAGAGGAGGTGGTAAAGGCGAGTATAATTACAACATTTAAAAGACATTTGGACAGGTACATTGATGGGAGCGGTTTAGAGGGATATGGGCCAAACGCAGGCAAATGGGACTAGATCAGTTTAGGAAACCTGGATGGCATGGACGAAGGGCCTGTTTCCGTGCTGTATATCTCTATGATGCTATAAATCCATAAGGTCTCTCACTCCAGGTGCGACTCTGTTGACATACAAGGAAACTTTTATCAAAACAAACTTTATTTAACAATACAGTTTTAAATGAATTAGCTTAAATTTTACCAATTAAAATACTAAAACTTGACAAGATACAATTTCTTAACTGCTAATCTATCACTATTAGTTCCAATTTAAGCAGTATTCCTCATAGACTTAAATTCCTCTTCAAAATCAATTACCAAACAACCCAGACTTAAGTGCCGGTCCATGGACTACCAGTCCTCAAGCTTCCAGAATACCTCTGAAGAGAGAGAGAGAGACCTATTTTTCCTCGCAGGTGCCAAACAGCAGACTCCTGAGAGAGAAAGAGACCTCTTGCTTCTTTCAAAACCAAACAGAAAATTGCCTGCTTTCCCCCGTAAGCTTAGCTCCTCCCCTTCACATGACAGTCTCTTGTCAATCAATCTAATCAAAACCCTTTCCTGAAACCCCAGGGGAAAAACCAAAAATAAACAAAAATGCATTTTCTCAGATTAACACAAACACCCCATTAGCTAAAACTAATTATCTTCCTGCATGCTCAGCATGGAGCTGCCTGATGCAGACATATTGGCACCATATGAACAGAGCTGAATTTTAAACATATCCCTGTACAAGAACCATGATAAAATACATTTCTTAAAGGCACAGTATTGTCACAAAATTCTCATCAATTTAGTTGATTCCCATTGATTGTTGGGGGTGTGAGGGGGGAGGGATCTCTGGAGAAGTGTAGAATCAGTGACAGCGATTGAATTTTACAAGTGTCTTCGGAACCGAATTAAGGGTCCCAAGCTTGCACTTGCTCGCAGCGGAATCACCGCAGTTATTTTACTGGAGGTAGTCTATTAATTGGCTACCTCTGAACCCACTGCCAAACAAAGACAAAAGAGGTGGACACTGCCGCAGCAGGTAGGAAGACGAAGGCGTCGAACAGGAAAATAGAAGTAAGAAGTTCATGATGGCTGAAGCTGATTGGGCAGGGGGACACCTTTGAAGGGGGTTCATTGGGGCACTGGAGGATGCATTTCTTTTCTACCAATAGAGACTCCAACTCCAATGGTTATTGGGCTGTTGCAGGGTGATCATCTCCCAGGGGCTGGAGGCCTCCGCATGTAACAGGCAGCCACCCCGCTGCCGGCAGAGTGCCAGAGACCCTGCCTAATGGTCCAAAATCGGGTCCTAACCATGCATTTGGCTGCCCACCTGCTTGGGTAGCTGATTAGCATTCTGACTCAGCCCCCTTCCCACTATTGGGAAACTTGCCTGGCGGCGAGACTTCCTAGTGTACTGGATCTCACACCTTTGTTGCTGTCATCCAGGAGCCAATAGAATTCAAACGCAGAGGTTTCTGTCAGTTTCTGTTTAGCAAAGAGTGAATGCTGACAGTTTTATTGCCATGACCACTCCAAAAGCTGGGCTGTGCTGAATCCCCAAAATTACTCATGCAATGTCTGAAGTGGCTAAATAAATTTCCATCTGTGTGGCCTGTCCTTCACTAAAAGTGAAGTTCCTGAACGTTCATGAATTCAACATTCTTTTTTTTTGGAGAGAGAATAGAGCCAGGCATCCTGGCTCGAAACATTGGCTCAATTCTCTCTCCACAGATGCTGTCAGACCTGCTGAGATTTTCCAGCATTTCCTGTTTTTGTTTCCGATCCCGGCATCCGCAGTATTTTGCTTTTTGTTCTTTTCTCTTTTGTTGCTTGGTAATTAATGATACTGACATTTAAAATCAATGCTTTTTTGTTCTCCCAGGAGACAGCGAGTGAAAAAAGAATGTTATTTCTCTGATAAATTTCAAGTGAGATAAATTTAGATTTTTGTTATGCTAAATTTTATTTTAGTAGGTTTGCATGACTCAGTCCGCTCTCTCTGGAGTGTTGTCACTCCTTATATTCCTGGTCGTGCTTTTACCTCTTCAGGCATCTTAAGTAATTTTGTGTGCACCCTGGGATAAGGCAGAAGACCCTCATCAATTTATTTCAGCGACTGATTTTGTCTCATGTTCTCACGTGATCGTCTTAGTCTCTGGAAGGCGGTGGAAAACTACTCTGCCAGATTTTCACATGGGATTAACTGCCAGGCAAATTTATGGAACTGTAAAAGACCAAACTGGAATAGTAACAGGAACGCAAAATGTCCTGTTGAGCTTAGATAACAACGTTAATTGCTGAACAGCAAGAAGACATGTTAGTTAGCACCTGGTGCAGTGGAAAATAATAGTTTGTGTTAAAGATCAAATTAATGGACCAACATTTGCTAGATGAAGTTTTTCTCATCCATTCATGGGACACGGGCGTCGTTGGCTGGCCAGCATTTATTGCCCACCCCCAGTTGCCCTTGGGGGGGCAGTTGAGAGTCAACCACATTGCTGTGGCTCTGGAGTCACATCTAAACAGGTAAAGGCGGCAGATTTCCTTCCCTTCAGGACATTAGGGAACCAGATGGGTTTTTCCGACAATGGGTCCCATGGTCATCAGTGGATTCTTAATTCCAGATATTTTTTATTGAATTCAAATTCCATCACCTGCCGTGCTGGGATTCGAACCCGGGTCCCCAGAACATTAGCTGAGTTTCTGGATTAATAGTTTATTATTAAATATTGTCACTAGAATATTAGTCTAGCAATAATAATTAATAATAGACTGTTAATCCAGAAACTCAGCTGATGTTCTGGGGACCAGGATTTGAATATTAATAGACTATTAATAGATTAATAATCTTTTAATTAATTAATAGATTAATAGTCTAGTGATAATGCCACTAGGCTAACACCTCCCCATAATCCTTGCGTATAACGCTGTTTGGTAGATCCTTCCCTCTCTCCCCTGAACGTGAAACGTTTATGGCCCAAATCGCTGAAAATGCAAATTATTAGTGATCATGTGACGTCTAACACTGTGGTGAGAGGCAGAGCCAATGATTTGTCTCCTTAACCATGTGACCTAAGGAGAGAGAAAGGATCAGGAGCATGGAGGAGAAAATAGCGTGAATTAGATTGGAAGTAGATACAGAAAGAGAAGCAAAGAGAAGGAAAGAAAGCTTGGACTGAGAGAGGAAGAAAAAGTAAGATGACAAAGAAACAAATCTCTTGGAACAATTTACTACCTGCTGGAGTGAGAATCCAGTTTCCATTGTCCCCATTGTGGGCTGGAGAGTGGGAGTGGCCCAGCAGCACTGTAACTTTCGCAATTGAAAGGGTTCTTGCACCATTGGACACAGACCCTAACTTCCTTCTTAATTCATTTTAAAAGCACAAACACAGCAATTCCAGGACAGCCAAGACAAGGTTGACAAGTAGTTATGGCAGCCAAGAGCAGAGAGCCACAAATCATCCAGCAATTTGTGACACTTGACAACTCACAGTATCTTTTCTTTCCCACGATCTGGTGGGTACACAGTAATTAGGCTGAGTGTATAAAATCAGTGCTATTTTATCATAACCAATAAGAAGTTTAAAGTTTAAAGATTAGTGTCGCAAGTCGGCTTACATTAACAATGAAGTTACTGTGAAAATCCCTCAGTCCCCACATTCCAGTGCCTGTTCGGGTACACTGAGGGAGAATTTAGCATTGCCAGTGCACCTAACCAGCACATCTTTTGGACTGTGGGTGGAAACTGGAGCACCCGGAGGAAACCCATGCAGAGACGGCGGGAATGTGCAGACTCTGCACAGGCAGTGACCCAAGCCGGGAATCGAACTTGGGTCCCTGGCGTTGTGAGGCAGCAGTGCTAACCACTGTGCTCCTGTGCTGCCCAAAGGGGGCCAGTATCTATCGGAGGGGATTGTGAAAGTGAATGGTTTCAGTTCCAACCAATCCATCAGGAAATATCAGACAGTTAAGATGTGGCCAACTCATGAGCAAACGGAGGTTTACAATGATCCATTTGTCACCCACAGAGAGTCCTGCTTGGTGGCAATTGCAAAATTGTTGATGTGGAAAAAAAAGACCAATAAGAGTTGTCTGAGAGTCCCATGGATACTACCGATTGAACATCTAATTTTCCAATTTAACTCAGAGCTGCAAAATTTCTGTTTCTCTTAAATAAGGTCTAAACCAATTGATAAATGATTAACCAGAATTGGATCAGGGAATAAAGAAATGCGTGGCATTGAAAGCTTTCATGAGATCCGAGAATGAAAATCCACATAAACCCTGATCAAAAGGATTCAGAACCTTCTCATGGATGCTGAGAAATCTGAGTAAAACAGGCAGAATAGGAACGGGAAGGATGGAGAAAACAGGGCAACAAAAATATGAGCAGTGGAACAGGACAGATAGTGCAGGAGCAACATTGTTGTGTGATTTATGGGGCAGCACGGTAGCACAGTGGTTAGCACTGCTGCTTCACAGCTCCAGGGACCTGGGTTCGATTCCCGGCTTGGGTCACTGTCTGTGTGGAGTTTGCACATTCTCCCCGTGTCTGCGTGGGTTTCTTCCAGGTGCTCCGGTTTCCCCCCACAGTCCAAAGATGTGCTGGTTAGGTTGATTGGCCATGCTAAAAAAATTGCCCCTTAGACTCCTGAGATGCGTAGGTTAGAGAGATTAGTGGGTAAAATATGTTGGGATATGGGGGTAGGGCCTGGGTGGGATTGTGGTCGGTGCAGACTCAGTGGGCCGAATGGCCTCTTTCTGTACTGTAGGGTTTCTATGATTCTATGATTTAAATTTCTCCTATCGCCTCCACTATCTCGTCAAAATTACTACCTTCATTCCTTCACCTTACATTTCCTGATCACTTAGAATTATAGAATCATAGGATCCCTACAGTGCAGAAGCAGGCCATTCGGCCCATCGAGTCTGCACCAACCACAATCCCATCTAGGCCCTATCCCTGTAACCCCACATATCCCCCTAACTAAGGGGAAATTTAGCATGGCCAATCAACCTAACCATACATCTTTGGACTGGGGGAGGAAACCAGAGCAACCCATCAGGTCTGCATCTTACCCAGATGCTTTCCGCCATCCTATTCCTGTAACCCCACGCATTTACTATGGATAATCCATCTATTTTACGCATCATTGGACACTAAGGGGCAATTTTGCCATGGTCAATCCACCGAACCTGCACATCTTTGGACTGTGGGAGGAAACCAGAGCACCCGGAGGAAACCCATACAGACGCAGGGAGAATGTGCAAACTCCACACAGTCACCCAAGACCGGAATTGAATTCGGGTCCCTGGTGCTGTGAGGCAGCAGTGCTAACCACTGTGCCACTGTTCCAAACAGTTGTCATCCTTTAGATAAAGAAGCTTTTCCAAGATTGGTTTTAAATGTTCTGATCAATTTACATTTAATGTGGTTACCTCCTATTAGTCTGTCTTAATTTAGATATCTTTAATATTTAATTTTTTTCCTTAATTGTACAGTCTTGCTGCTCTTCTCCACATCCCTTCATCCCTCCTTTAGATGTGTTGACCACAATTGCATCTAATACTTAAAGTGAGGTGTGCTGAGTATTATAAAGCTGCAGCAAACCTGTGTAGATGAATATCATACTATTCTGGCATTGTATCCCCTTACATTCAGTTTGCCTTTTTATTTATTTCTCCTCATTGTCTGATTGAACAAGGTCCCTTCCAAGTTTCCTTATGACAGTTCAACGCTCTTCATAGTATCAATGTGGCACCAATTTTACCCATCATGTAACACTTGGCATTTGCTCAGTTTTCCTTCGATAAAAAGGCAGTTCTGGGGTCGTCATTGCGAAGCCAGCGAGTGCTTCCTTGCATCCAAAAACATTTAAAAGCACCGAAGCTCTCACTCCAACACACCTTTTGCAGGCTTTCGATTTTTCTTTGTGATAAGCATTGTTCTTCGAGATGGGTGACTGCGCACTTATGGGGCAGCATGGTGGCACAGTGATTAGCACTGCTGTCTCACAGCACCAGGGACACGGATTCGATTCCGGACTCGGGTCATTGTCTGTGTGGAATTTGCATGTTCTCCCTGTGTCTGCATGGGTTTCCTCCGGGTGCTCTGGTTTCCTCCCACAGTTCAATAGACGTGCTGGTTAGGTGCATTGGCCATGCTAAATTCTCCCTCAGTGTACCCGAACAGGCGCCAGAGTGTAGTGACTAGGGGATTTTCACAGTAACTTCATTGCAATGTTAATGCAAGCTGACTTGTGACACTAATAAATGTTAAAAATAATAATAAATTCCATGCATCTGGTGGAATTTAGTTCTGTTAGTAAATCTGGAATTATAAAGCTAGTCTCAGTAATGATGACCATCCTAGAGTCTTCAAAAAAGTGGGTAGTGAGATAATTGATGTTTTAGTTTTAATTTTCCAAAATTCCCTAGATTTGTGGAAGGTACTAAGAAATTGGAAAATTGTGAATGTAATTCCTTCATTCAAAAAGGGAGGGAGGCACAAAGCAGGAAACTACAGGCAGATCGCTTTGCATCTGTCATAGGGAAAATGTTAGAAGCTAAAGATGTTATTGCAGGGCGCTTAGATAAATTAAAGGTAATAAGGCAGAGTCAACATGTGTTTTGTGGAAGGGAAATAATGTTTAACTGGTTTATTGGAGTCCTTTGAAGAAATAACTTAAGCCTCTGACTAGCTCTTGTAGCCATGGTGTTTACATGGCTAATCCAGTTCAGTTTCTGGTGAATATTAACCCCCAGGATGTTGATAGTGAGCGATTCAACAATGGTATTGCCATTGAATATCAAGTGGTGATGGTCAGATTCTCTTGTTTATATGCTACTGATAATGGGGAACTGGTGGGTGTATATACTTGAATTTCCAAAAGGCATTTGATAAGGTGTCACGTTTAACATTCTTGGAATGTGGGCATCGCTGGCTAGACAGCATGTATTGCCCATCCCTAATTGCCCAAGGTGTGCTGACTTCTTAAACCCTTGCAGTCCATGTGGTGTGGGTACACTCACAGTGCTGTTAGGAGCTCCAGGATTTTGACCCAGTGACAGTGAAGGAGTAGTGATATGGTTCCAAGACAGGATGGTGTGTAACTTGGAGGGGAACTTCCAGGTGGTGTGTTCCCATGTGTCTGTTGTTCTTGTCCTTCTAAATGGTAGGGGTCATGGCTTCGGAAGGTGCTATCTCTGGAGTTCATGCTGTGAACTGCTGCTTTTTGTGTGTTGGTAGAGGGAATGAATGTTTGTGGATGAGGTGCCAATCAAGAGTGGTGCTTTGTGCTGGATGGTATCAAGCTTCTTAAATGTTGTTGGAGCTACACCCATCCAGGTAAGTGGACAGTATTCCATCACATTTCTGACTTGTGCCCTGCAGATGGTGGACAAGCTTTGGGGAGTCAGGAGGTGAGTTACCTTGCCGTAGGATTCCTAATCTCTGGCCAGTTCTTGTAGCTGTGTCATTTGTATGGCTAGTCCAGTTCAGATTCTAGTCAATGTTAACTCCAGGATGTTGATAGTAAGGGATTCAGCAATGGTAATGCCATTGAATAGCAAGGGGCAATGGTTGGGTTCCCTTATTGGTGATGGTCATTACCTGACACTTGTGTGGCATGAATGCTACTCGCTGATTGTCAGGCCAAGTCTGAATATTGTCCAGATCTTGCTGCATTTGAAAATGGACTGCTTCAGTCTGAGGAGTCATGAATGGTGCTGAACATTGTGCAATCATCAGCGGACATCACCACTTCTGACCTGATTATAGAACAAAGATCACTGATGAAGCAGCTGAAGATGGTTGGGCCTAGGACACTACTCTGAGGAACTCCTACATTAATGCCCTGGAAATAAGATGATTGGCCTCCAACAACCACAACTATCTTCCTTTATGCTAGGTATGACTCCAACCAGCAAAGAGATTTCCCCCTGATTCCCGTTGACGCCAGTTTGCTAGGGCTCCATGATGCCACACTCAACCAAATGCTGCCTTGATGCCAAGGGCAGTCATTCTCACTTCACATCTGGAGTTCAGTTCTTTTATCCATGTTTGGACCAAGGCTGTAATGAGGGCAAAAGCTGAGTGCCATTGGTAGAATGCAAAATGAGCATCAGTGAGCAGGTTATAGCTAATCAAGTCCACTTGATCGTGCTGTTACTGATGATGGAAAGTAGACTGATGGGGCGGTAATTGGCCAGGTTAGATGTGTTCTGCTTTTTGTGTACAGAACTTAATTGGGCAACTTTTCACATTGTCGGGTCGATGCCAGTATTGTAGCTGTACTGGAATAGCTTGGCTAAGGGTGCGGAAAGTTCTGGAGTCCCATTGCCAGGATATTGTCAGGGTCCATACCATTTGCAGTATCCAATGCTTACAGCGATTTTTTGATATCGTGTGGAGTGAACTGAATTGGCTGAAGACTGGCATCTGTGATACTGGAACCCCTGGAGGAGGCCAAGATGGATCATCCACTTGGCACTTCGACTGAAGATTGTTGTGAATGCTTCAGCCTTGTCTTTTATGCTGATCTGCTGGGCCTCCCCCATCTTTGAGGATGGGGATATTTGTGGAGCCTTTTCCCCCATGAGTTGGTTAATTGTCCACCACTATTCATGACTGGATGTGGCAGGACTGCAGAGCTGAGATCTGTTGGCTGTGGAATCACTTTGCTCTGTCTATCACTTGCTGCTTATGCTGTTTTGCACAAAATTGGTCCTGTGTTGTAGCTTCATCAGGTTGACACTCATTTTGAGAAATGCCTGGTGTTGCTCCTGTATTCTCCATTGAACCAGGGTTGATACCCGGGCTTGGTAGCAATGGTAGAGAGGGGATATGCTGGGCCATGAGGTTACATATTGTGGTTGAGTAAAATTCTGCTGCTAAAATTCTGATCCCACCGCACCTCATTGATGCTAGAATTGAGTCGTTAGATCTGTTTGAAATCTAACCCATTTAGCACAGTGGTAGTGCCACACAACACAGTGAAGGGGTATCCTCAATGCGAAGATATGACCGTCTCCACAAGGACTGTGAAGTGATAAATCCCACTGATACAGTCATGGACAGATTGGTGAGAATGAGGTCAAGTATGTTTTTCACTCTTGTTGGTTCCCGCACCATCTGCTGCAGTCTGGCAGGTATGTCCTTTAGGACCTGGTCAGCTCTGTCTGTGATGGTGCCACCAAGCCACTCTTAGTGATGGAAATTGAAGCTCTGAAAACCAGTGTACATTCTGCACCCTTGCCACCCTCAGTGCTTTCTCCAAGCGGTGTTCAACATTGAGGGGTACGGTTCATCAGCTGAGGGTATGTGGGTGGCAGGAGATTTCATTGCCCATGCTTGACTTGATGCCTTGAGAATTCATGGGGTTGGAGTCAATGTTGAGGATTCCCGAGGCCTGCTTACCATTGTGCTGTCACCTCTGTTGGATCTGTCTGGTCAGTGAGACCTTGCAGGATTGATAGTGTTGAGTTTGCCTTGGTCGAAGACAGGTGGTCCATCCATTTCCATCCTTTTTCATAGTTTTTAACCATTTTATCCAACTGAGTGGCTTGCTAGGCCTCTTAGGAGTCAACCGCATTGCTATGGGTCTGGAGTCACATGCAGGCCAGGCCAGGTAAGGATGGAAGATTTCCTTCCCTAAAGGGCCATTTAGGGAAGTTTTTACGATAATCAACAGTCTTTTAATTCCAGGTTTTTATTGAATTCAAATTCCACTATCTGCCGTGATGGGATTTGAACTCAGCTCCCCAGAGCATTAGCCTAGGTCTTTGGATCACTCGTCCAGTGACAGTACCCTACAGTGCAGAAGGTGGCCATTCAGCCCATCGAGTCTGTACCGCCCACAATCCCACCCACGGCCTATCCCCATTACCCCACATATTTACCCTGTTAATCCCCGTGACATTAGGGTCATTCAATTTTAGCATGAATAATCCACCCAACCTGCACATCTTTGGAGTGTGGGGGGAAAACCGGAGTACCCGGAGGAAACCCACGCAGGCACAGGGAGAACGTGCGAACTCCACACGGACAGTGACCAAGGCTGGAATTGAACCCAGGTCCCTGACCCGGGCAGCAGTGCTAACCACTGTGCCGCCATGCCGCCCAGCAAACATTATCGGGGGTTGGCAGGAATGTGGAGTTGAAGTTATGATCAGATCAGCCACGATCTTATTGAATGGGGAAGCAGGCTTGTCGGGGGGGGGGGGGGGGGGGGGGGGGGGCGCGCTGAATGGCCTACTTCTACTCCTAATTCATGGGCTCATGTATTCATGACCATACAATGACATCGGTGATTGTCATAAAAACCCACCTCGTTCGCTAATCCTCTTTACGGACAGAAATCTGCCATCTTTGTTGGCCTGGCCTACATGTGAGTCCAGAGTCACATCAATGTGGTTGTTTCTTAACTGAAATGATCAGCTCAAGAGAAATTATGGATGGGTAGCAAATGCTGTTCCAGCCAGCAATACCCATATCCCACAAAATGAATTTTAAAAGATGGTTTCTGCAGCTGGGTCGCATTGTGTGAATAAGACACTGATCTCTGAGTCACCTTGGCATCTCCTTTGGGTTGCCAACCCTGGTTGGATATATTCCTGGATGTATCAGCACATTATTCTCCCATCTTGCCCCCATCCCACCACATCCCCACCCTCCCATCCCCGTTCTACCAGCCTGTTGATGCACTGACATGACAGACCAATTGGAAAACAATGACTTCTCTGGCTAATTGAATGATGTAAACCAAACGTCATTTTCTCCATCTTCAGTACTTTTAAAGCAACTGGATGCAAGACTTCAAAGAAAATGAAGAATAATGTGATTCAATAGGGTTCAGCAGCCCTGGAAATAGTGTCACGGAAATCAATCCATAAATCGTGGAGAGTCCAGGACAATCCAGGAGGGTTGGCCACACCACATGGCCCTCAGTCTGTCAGGAAGCTGGTTTGGTAACAATCACCTGTAAGATTTCCTTCCATGTTGTAAAATTCTCTTGATTTCTTATTCCCTATCTTAAACCAGTTTCTTATTCGATCTAGCTTTCTTATTTCATCAGTCATCACTCATGTGGGCTCTTGTCAAATGCTTTCGACGTGACGTCAATTATTTTATTTCGTACCTTTTCCAAAATACTAAATTATGAGAGGCATAGATAGGGTGGATAGTCAGAGGCTTTTTCCCGGGGTGTAAGTGCCAATTACAAGGGGGCATAGGTTCAAGGTGAGAGGGAGAAAGTTTAAGCGATATGTGTGGGGGAAGTTTTTCACGCAGGTGGGTGCCTGGAACGCACTGCCAGAGGAGGTGCTGGAAACAGACACATTAGCAACATTGAAGAGGCATCTGAATGAGTACATGAATAGGGAGGGAATAGAGGGATATGGTCTGAGTAAGGGAAGAAGGTTTTTTTAGTGTAGTTAGGGCATCATGATCGGCACAGGCTTGGAGGGCCGAAGGGCCTGTTCCTATGCTGTACTGTTCTTTGTTCTAAAATGATTGGGGAGGTTTGACAAACAGGCACTTCTGCTTCTGAAGTTGTACTGTCTGTTTTTCAATTATTCTCATAGAGGAACACCTCTGGCCAGCTTTGTTCTGTTTTTTATCATTTGATTTTCTACTGGTGTTGGGCGATTGGGCCTGTAGTTATCTGGATCAAATAATGGGGCTACAGGTGATGCTTTCAACCCCACATGCCCAGTTATTCTATCCTATAATACCCAGTGTAACTACAGACTTCAGGCATTTCTTTTCATACAGTTGCTATAAACCATTAATGAGCGCTACTTGTTATGAAGATTAAAAGTCTCTCGGTAAGATTTAGGAGAACGCAACTGAGGTTAAAGGTCCAAACTTTATATAGCCCAGGGCTGTAAAGCTACTTCCTGCTTGGTGGTGGCTGTGTCTTGATATTTTCTATTAGATTTTACCAGTTATCTGCTAGCGTGTGTTTTAACCCTGCCCCTTGGTATCTGGTGATTTTCCAGCAATAATATTGAGATACAATAGTGATTGCTGAGACCGCAGTGAACTGGACCAGATTGTGAAAGCCTCTCTGGGCTTGATACAATAGAACTAGTTGATCTAGAGTTCCGGAAAATTCTGCCATAAGATTTAATAATTTAGATCAACTGGGAGCGAGATAATGGGCTTTTTGAGACATGGTTTCTGATTTTCTTTTTAATGGCTCCATGGCCAGGGAGGGGGTTGGAATCAGTGGCGGGGTAATGGAGTTTGTGGCCAAGTCAGCAGACAATAGCTGTGCTCTTCCCAACATTTAATTGGGGGAACTTGCCACTCAGGCAGGAATGGATTTCAGAGGGGCCGTCTGATGTGCGGTACCTGACATCGTGGTCTTCAGATGGGATCACCCAGGGTCAGCATGCAGATGAGATTTAGGAGGATATTAATCCTCTGGGACTCCAGAGATAAGATTGCAGGGGCAAGAAGAGAAATCAAGGCAGGAGATTCTCTGACTGGGAGCAAGACGAGGTGAAGCCAGTCACATTTAGCTGAATGATAGAGTCGGAGTAGAATGACTGTGAGAGAGTGTAATAAAACTGCATGGCTACTTGTCGATGGAGACATGATGGATTGCTGAATGGACTCCTTCTGTGCTTTTTGTTTCAATTATTCAATTAATATATGAGAGTATTCCTTGAGGCACAATGGTAGAAACTTTACATTGTACCTAACCCTATACTGGAGTAAAGAACTGCACTTAATGCTGACACTGGGGCATGAAATGAGGAGTTTTCCGCCTTCCAGCACTGACATCCTTCATCTTGATGAGCGCAAGAAGTTATAAAAGAAAAACAATGGGCAAAATTTTCCCGTCCCGCCCACCACGGGAATCATAGCGGGCGAGCAGCCGACCATGGAAAGGTCCTTTGTCTTCGGGTGGGATTCTCCGGTTTCAGGGCGAAAGTGGCTGGAAAATCCCGCCCAAAGAGTCATTTTTTAAATTTCACATTTCAAGTGTCTTCCGTGTTTGTTTTGTGGCCATTTCCAGAAGTTGAGTTCTTCTCGACATTGATTTCCAGTGAAGAGTTCCCCTTGAAAAAATAGACTGCATCTTCTCAGATGTATATCAAATAACCGTGTGTTCAAACCATTTTCAGAGTAGCACAGCTTTGTAGCTTTACAAATGGTGGTGTTTAAGGAATGTGAAATAAGTCAGCAGAGGCCCGTGTCGCTTCGCCAGATTCCCTTTTATTTACAAGCTCTGTTATAGTTCATAGAGTGTTACAGGTTCAGTGTCAGCATCCAGAATACCAGGAGTCCTAATACTCCCAGTTATATATACAGTGAAGACTCCCTGATTGGGCAGGCAATGATGAGCTCAATCAGGGAATTCATATTCCAAGAGACCAGCGTCAATAGCCTCATTGAAGTCAGTGCAGAATGTTGGATGGGGTCCACCCTTGGGTGATTACAGACATTCAAATTACATCCTCCATCCACCACTGCCCCGCAATAGCTTTCACTTTTAAAACATGTTTTACTCCATCCTTAAAATTCCAAAGCCAATGGTCAGGATGGACCGGGCAGACCCCTTGCTTGCTCCAAAAAACAAGTTCAATTTCCAATTGAATCCAATTCAGGTCCCCACAAGGAAGACAAACAAGATCCAAGCTGACAAGATAAGGCATTGCATTCCATCTTGGGCTGGATCTGACGCTTGATCTTAGCCAAGAGGTCCAATAGCTTTCATTGTATCTGACAGGGGCAGGTGAGCAGCAAGCTCAGTAAATGAGTCACAATCCAAAACATTACCCCAATCTTTGGCTTTTTCCAAAATATTCCAGGACATATCGAAATATTTAACCTCTGAAGACAGAAACTTGCATTGGAATATAGGTACAAGTGAGATTGTCAATCTGTGTCAATAATTGGTAATAATCCCAGTTTATCTTTATTTTCACTGAACTACACTTAATGCTGACACTGGGGCATGAAATGGAGCATTTTTCATCTTCCAACATTGATATCTTTAATCTTGATGAGCACAAGAAGTTATGAAAGAAAAACAGTGGGCAGAATTTTCCCGTCCCTCCCACCATGGGAATCGTAGCGGGCGAGGAGCAGACCATAGAAAGGCCCTTTGGCCTTGGGCAGGATTTGCATAAACAGACCGGCATAGTGGCACAGTGGCTAGCACTGCTGTCTCACCACGCCAGGGACCTGTGTTCAATCCCCAGCTTGGGTGACCGTCTGTGTAGAGTTTGCATGCTCTCCCTGTGTCTGCATGGGTTTCCTCTGGGTACTCTGGTTTCCTTTCACAGCCTAAAGATGTGCAGGTTAGGTTGATTGGCCATGCTAAATTGCCCCAGGTAACCACACGTACCCACCCTGCTAATCCCCCGGGGGATAAGCGGGATGAATACGTGGGATTACGGGGTTACGGCCTGGGTGGGATTGTTGCTAGTGCAGGGTCAATAGGCCAAATGGCCTCCTTCTGTACCGTAGGGATTCAATGATTCTATCAACATAAATGTGAATCAAGAATGGGCAGCCGTTGCCAATCTCCTATAAGGTAATGAAATTTGTTAAGAACAATTTAAAGACAAGTGAATGAAGAGTTGCGGTGTGAGATAAATGCTTCTTTATAGTGACAAAATTCAGACTGGTTTGCATTATATTGGCATGATGTGAGCCTGGCCAAAAGGCAAGATCAATCAGTGTAATTTAAATCATTGCATTCAGTGCACAGCAGACCCAGAGTGGATCAAGGCAGCATGGTGGCACAGTGGTTAGCACTGCTGCCTCACAGTGCCAGAGGTCCAGGTTCGATTCCCGCCTTGGGTCACTGTCTGTGTAGAGTTTGCATGTTCTCCCCGTGTCTGCGTGGGTTTCCTCCAGGTGCTCTGGTTTCCTCCCACAGTCCAAAGATGTATGGGTTAGGTGGATTGGCCAGGCAAAATTGCCCCTTGGTGTCCAAAGATGTGTAGGATAGGGGGATTAGCCGTGGGAAATGTGTGAGGTACATGGGTCGGGTGGGGTACAGGGCCTGGGTAACTTACTCTGTCAGAGAGTCAGTGCATTCTCAATGGGCCGAATGGTCTCTTCTGCACTGTGGAGATTTTAAGATTCTATGACATGGAGGAATCAGTCAAGATCGTTGAGCCTGTGGGTTGTTCTCTTGGCTTAAACACACAGACAAGATCAAAGTGGATCATTTCTATCTGTGTCCTGCTGACCTGAGGCACATATACTTTGGGAAACATGTGCATCTTGTATAGGGTCCTTGCAAAATGTCAGAAGCATGAATAAACTTGTGGGGAAATTTCATTTTGTGCACTCTATAAACTGCTCCGTCATCCATTTACTGGGTTGATGTTTATTGTCCAAATGGTAGTTAAGTGATTTCAATGAAAACAGTCCAATCTGATTTTTATTACTGAGAGTTCCCGTGTATTTGGCGCTAGCTACACTGTGTTTAGCTATGTACCGAAATACCTTGTTAAAAGTTCTGGGAAAGGTCTAATGATTAAGTAGACCCTTCATCAATCCCTTTCCACCACCACATTGTCCTGCAATTGTGTTCCTTTCAGCCTTAATGATACCCTGTACCACTGGCCCACATCCCTCCTGTCGAGCAATATTATTTGATGTATTTAAAAGGGAATTTTCCTTGTCTGTTTTTCATGTTCTTTTATTTCCCATGCCCTGATTGAGACTACAAAGATAATGTTACCAGACGAGGGTCAGTGGCACGATTGATTCTGATGCCAAAAAGTAAAATAATCACAATCTTAAAAAATTATTTAATGGGATATGGGCTTCGCTGACTAGGCCAGCATTTATTGCCCTTGAGAAGGTAGTGGTGAGCTGCCTCCTTGAACCGCTGCAGTCAATGTGGTGTAGGTACACCCACAGTGCTGTTAGGAAGAGTGTTCCAGGATTTTGACCCAACTACAGTGAAGGAACGGTGATATTTTTCCAAATCAGGATGGTGCATGGCTTGAAGGGGAACCTGCAGGTGGTGACATTCCCATTGCAGCTACTTTCTCAGGGGGTTAAGGAAATTTGGCATGTTCACTACGACTCTCACCAATTTTTACAGACGCACTGTAGAAAGTATTCTTTCCGGATGTATCACGGCTTGGTATGGCTCCTTGCTCTGTCCAAGACCACAAGAAACTACAAAGGGTTGTGAGCATAGCCCAGTCCATCTCGTAAACCAGCCTCCCACCCATTGACTCCATCTGCACTTCCCACAATCAGCATAATCAAGGATCCCACATTCCCCGGACATACTCTCTTCCACCTTCTTCCGTCGGGAAAAAGATACAAAAGTTTGAGATCACGTACCAACCCACTCAAGAACAGCTTCTTCCCTGCTGCCATCAGACTTTTGAATGGACCTACATTATATTAAGTTGATCTTTCTTTACACCCTAGCTATGACTGTAACACTACATTCTGCACTCTCTCCTTTCCTTCTCTCCAATGTATTCTATGAACGGTATATTTTGTCTGTATAGCACGCAAGAAACAATACTTTTCACCTATCTCAATACATGTGATAATAATAAATCAAGTCATATCAAATCAAATCAAATCAAATGCATCTGTTGCCCTTGCCATGTAGGTGGTAGCAGCCATAGGTTTTGAAGATGCTGGCAAAGGGATCTTGATGAGTAGGAGCAGTGCATCTTGTAGATGGTACATACTGCTGCCACTGTGCATCAGTGGTGGAGGGAGTGAATGGTAAAGGTGGTGGATGGAATGCCATTCAATTGGGCCGCTGTGTCTGTATGCTATTTAGCTTATTGAGTGTTGGAGCTGCAGTCATGCAGGCAAGTGGAGAGTATTCGATTGCACTCCTGACTTGGGCCTTGGGGAGGTTTTGGGGAATCAGAGGGTGAGTTACTTGCCACAGAATTCCCAACCACTGCCCAGCTCATGTAGCTGCAGTATTTATATGGCTGGTCCAGTTCAGCTTCTTAATGGTAACCCCCAGGATGTTGCTAGTGGGGGAATTCAGTGATGGTAATGCCATTGAACCTAAAGTGGTTAGATTCTGTCTTGTTGAAGATAGTCATTGCCTGGCACTTGTGTGGCAAAAATGTTGCTTGCCAGTTATCAGTACAAGCCTGAATGTTCCATTGATCTTGTTACATATAGGAACAGACTGCTTCAGTATCTGACGAGTCACGGATGGTATTGAACGTTGCGCAATCATCAGTGAATATCCCCATTTCTGACCATACAATGGAAAGACATTGAAGCAGCTGAAGATGGTTGTCCTCACTACCCTGAGGAACTCCTACAGTGATGTCCTGGGACTGAGATGATTGACATCCACCAACCACAACACCTTCCTTTGCACTAAGTGTGACACCAACAAGTGGAGAGTTCCCCCGATAATCATTGACTCCAGTTTTGCCAGGGCTCTTGGTGCCCTGTAAAGGGCACTCACTCTCACCTCACTTCTGGAGTTCAGCACTTTGATTCATATTTGGACCAAAGCCCTACTGAGGTCAGGAGCAGAATGAATCTTGTGGAACCAAAACCGTTGTAAGTGCTGCTTGATAGCACTTTCGACAACATCTTCCATTACTTTGCTGATGATTGAGAGTAGACGGGTTGGATTTGTTCTGTTTCTAGTGTACAGGACACACCTGGGCAATTTTCCACATTGCTAGGTAAATGTCAGTGCTGTCACTGTACTGGAACAGCTGGGCTTGGGATGAAAGACATCGGAGAGGAACCACAATAATACTCCACAAACTAACAAGTCTTACTGTGAGATTGTTGAGGTCAGTGTCAGTAGGTGGATGACTCCAACATGTACGTTCGCCTTTATCAGACAAATTTAATTTAAAAAGAACTCGAATGAGGTTAAGTACCATATGAAACAGCTACAGCTCTGTAAAGATATTTGGTTCAGGAGGTTGTTAGTAATTTTGCTTTCTAAGTGGGCTTGTCTGATGCACAAGCTGTTTGGGGTCAGCAATGACAGTTCCTCCAGCTTGCTGGATACTGGTGGAGATCAGCGGTGTGTGTGGACACACCAGCTGAGTTCACAGCCGTCAGAGTGCTGTTGATTCTTTTAAAGCTCATTAAGCCATGATATTTGAAGTGCAGTAGCCAATAAAGCTTCACAATAGAGCTGCCGACTTTCCTTTGGATTTCAGTGGAGTGCGCTGGAGTTCTGATCTCCTGCAGCACGTTGCAGCCCGTGAGGAGGTGACCCACTTTCATTTCTATAAATGTCCAACTTCTTTAAAAATAACCTTGTTTGCTGCAAAACCCAGTACAAACTGTATCAGGTGCCTTAAACTGTTAATGCAAGCGGCGTCACACAATCTTGTGATCTCCCCAATGCCGTAACATCTGGAGCGCACATCCTCAAACCTTCATTATAAACCTGATGAATGGCTCAGTAGAAAACTGCGCTGGAAACTTTGGTAGCATGGGCCCAGGTGAATATGTTTGTGTCAGCAACCACCTCTCTATTCATAGGATCAGAGAATCCTACAGTGCAGAAGGAGGCCACTCACTACATTGAGTCTGCACTGACCACAATCCCACCTAGGCCCTATTCCCGTAACCCCACATATTTACCCTGCTAATCCCCCTGACACTAGGGTCAATTTAGCATAGCCAATTCACCTAACCTGCACATCTTTCAGGCTGTGGGACGAAACCGGAGCACCCGAGGAAACCCACACAGACACAGAGAGAATGAGCAAACTCCACACAGACAGTGACCTGAGGCCGGAATCGAACCTGCGTCCCTGGCACTGTGAGGCAGCAGTGCTAACCACTGTGCCACCGTGCCGCCCCTTCTGTGGATTTATCAAACCCACTCTATTATTTCAATAATCTAAAGTTTGCAGCGGTTCAAATACGAGATACTTTTTAAAAATGTCTATTTTGCTCATGATGGTTGTACTGGCAAGAACATGTTTATTCTAGATGCCCGATAGCATGGTAACTGCTCTTCCTCCTGAACTGCCCCATGACTGTTTGCAACTTGTTAGGCCACCTCACCATTGAGTCAACCATCTAGCCAGGGATTGGAGTCAAGTGGAGGTCAAACAATATGTCCCTGAATGACCTTTTTTCATTCATTTAAAACAGTTTCTTGTGTCGGCAACCTAACTGGGGCATTATGGTATGTCCGTTTATACTGAGTGCAATATCAAAACCTTTGCACAAATCTAGCAAGGTGATTCTACAGAATCACAGAATTGTTACAGTGCAGACGAAGTCCGTTCGGCCCATCATATCTGCACCAGCCTCTGAATGAGCAATACGACTTAGCGCCATTCCCCTGCCTTTTCCCCGCACCCCTGAACATTGTTTCCATGCAAGTAATCATTGAATGCCCACTTGAATGCCTGGATTGAACCTGCCTCCACCACACTTCCAGCCAGTGCATTCCGGACCCCAACCACTCGTTGTGTGAAAAGCATTTTTTCACACATTGCATTTGTTTCTTTTGCAAATCACTTTAAATCTGTGACCTCCCCCTCTCGATCCTTTTATGAGCTGGAACAGTTTCTCTCCATCTCCTCTGTCCAGTCCCCTCATGATTTTGAACACCCATGAGAGGGAAGTGGAAAACTGAGCATGAATTAAGAATAAGGGGAAAGTGATTTCATAGAAGATGTTCAAAAATCATGAAGGATCTAGATAGAGTAGAGAGGAACTGTTGAGAATCAGAGGAAATTGATTTTTCGAAGAGGGAGAGGGGCAAGGTGGGTGGTAAAGGAATCAATGGGGGAGACAGTGGTGTAGTGGTATTGACACTGGACTAGTAATCTAGAGACCCAGGATAATGCTCTGGGGACCCGGGTTCGAATGCTGCCACGGAGGTGGTACAGTTGCATTGTCACTGAACGAATAATCCAGAGACCCAGGATAATGGTCTGGGTTGAATCCTACTACAGCAGATGGTGAAATTTGAATTCTATAACAATCTGGGATTGAAAAGTCTGATGATGACCATGAAACCAAAATCATTGTTGATTGCCATAAAAACCCGTCTTGTTCACCAATACCCTTCAGGGAGGGAAATTTGTCACCTTTACCTGGTCTGGCTTACATGTCCACAGGAATGTGGTTAACTGTCCTCAGGGATGGTCAATAAATGCTGACCCAGCCAGCGACACCCACATCACTGAATGAACTAAAAATAAATGGCGACTTGAATGTTATTCTGCGAGTGGTTGGGATCTGGAATACGTTACCTCAGAATGTTTTGGAGGCGCATTCAGTTGGGGCTTTCAAAAGACAATTGGATAATTCCCGGCACAGAAAACAATTGCAGGGAAAGGACAAGGAAGTGGGATCTTGCAGAGAGCCAGTATGTTCCCGGTGAACTGATTGGCCTCCTGGTATGCCCAATCCATCACGCAAACCAGCCTCCCATCCATTGACTCTGTCTACACTTCCCACTGCCTTGGCAAAGCAGCCAGCATAATTAAGGACCCCACGCACCCCGGGCATTCTCTCTTCCACCTTCTTCTGTCGGGAAAAAGATACAAAGTCTGAGGTCACGTACCAACTGACTCAAAACAGCTTCTTCCCTGCTGCCGTCAGACTTTTGAATGGACCTACCTTGCATTAAGTTGATCTTTCTCTACGCCTGAGCTATGACTGTAACACTACATGCTGCACTCTCTCATTTCCTTCTCTATGAACGGTATGCTCTATCTGTATAGTGCGCAAGAAACAATACTTTTCACTATATGCTAATACATGTGACAATAATAAATCAAATCAAATACTGTGACTATTCCATGATAAGTGACTAAATACCCTTTTGGGTAGAATTGAGGAGAAGGGCGGAGGGATTTAGGGAGAAAACTCACTATGATGCTGGATGCAGACTCTGCCAGCCATGGTGAAGTATAGGGGAAGTGGGAAGTGGGGAGCGGGGGGGTTGGGGAGATGTTGGCAGAGTGGAAGAAGGGGGAAAGGTGGTAGCAGCAGAGGAGGGAGGGGGGATGAGTGGCGGCAGAGGGGGAAGGTAGGGGGAATACTTGGTGCGTTTATCCCAGATTTGGAAGAACAGAAAATATAATCTGCAATCTAAGGCTGAGAAAACTTGCTCCTGCAAGAATAATTAAGGAGTTTCAACGAAGCCGTGTCTCAGGATGAGCTTTGCACATTCTCCTTGTGTCTCGATGGAGGGTTAAAGGTTGATTCTGACTCCCACTAAACATCAGTGGGATCATTAACTCCCCTTCTCTTTTATCTGTCTGATCCCACATTTCCTTTGTACTAACAGACAGTCATTGTTCAGATCACTCGTGGGGAAGCTTTAATGTCACACTGTTTCTCGAGGTTTTTCTTTCTCTGCCTGAGAGTAAGGCCGCCCCCACCAATTACCACAAAGCTTTGGCTGCAAAAATTCTGCATTATTTGCAGCAAGAAATATGAAGAGAGTGACAGCGTAACAATGAGGGAGCAGATAGTTTGGACTGATAAAGCTTTTCGATGATGTTGATAGTTAAAGCTGATTGTACTTGTAGCTGAGGTAGTTAAGGCTAATAGAGTTGCTTTTGTAGCTGCCAGCATTGGTCGCTAGGCCCAGTCAGTGTGGTTGATAATTAAGCCTGAGATAGTTATAACTGGTTGAGCACCTTGGCACATTTTCCTAAATTAAAGGTGCTATATGAATGCAAGTTGTTGTTGTGGTTGATAGGACAGGTAGTACTAATAGTTAGGGTTGATAATTTAGACTGGTAATAAAGAAATAGAAGTGAAATGAATAAGGTGAATGGGAAATAAAATCGCAACACCATTGGTCAAAAAAGACTGAGGGGCGACCTGATCGAGATGTACAAGATTATGAGGACAGTAAGAAGTCTCACAACACCAGGTTAAAGTCCAACAGGGGCAGCATGGTGGCACAGTGGTTAGCACTGCTGCCTCACAGCGCCAAGGACCTGGGTTCGATTCCCGGCTTGGGTCACTGTCTGTGTGGAGTTTGCACGTTCTCCCCGTGTCTGCGTGGGTTTCCTCCGGATGCTCTGGTTTCCTCCCACAGTCCAAAGATGTGCAGGTTAAGTGAACTGACCCTGCTAAATTCTTCCTCACAGTACCCAAACAGGTGCCAGAGTGTGGCGACTTGGGGATTTTCACAGTCACCTCATTGCAGTGTTAATGTAAGCCTTACTTGTGACTAATAAATAAACTTTTTTTAACTTTAAGGTTTATTTGGAATCACGAGCTTTCAGAGCACTGCTCCTTCATCAGGTGAGCAGCACTCCGAAAGCTTGTGATGCCAAATAAACCTGTCGGATTTTAACCTGGTGTCGTGAGACCTCTTACTGTGCCCACCCCAGTCCAACGCCGGCATTTCCACATCAAGATTATGAGGGACATGGACAAAGTGGATAAGGAGCAGCTGTTCCCCTGAGTTGAAGGGTCAGTTATGAGGGGACATACGGTTCAAGGTGAGGGGCAGGAGGTTTACGGGGATGTGAGGAAAAACCTTTTTACCCAGAGGGTGGTGGTGGTCTGGAATGTGCTGCCTGGGAGGGTGGTAGGGGCGGTTGGTTCACATCCTTTAAAAAGTATCTGGATGAGCACTTGGCACGTCATAACATTCAGGACTATGGGCCAAGTGCTGGCACTTGGGATTTGGTGGGAGTTCAGGTGTTTCTAATGTGTCGGTGCGGACCAAAGGGCCTCTTTTGTACTCTCTGGGCCCGATTTTACCAAATATTCGCGCTCAATCGCCGTTAAGTCGGGCGCGGGCCTTTAACGCGATCTGCACCCGAATCTGAGCAGATCGCGGCTTTACCGACACCCGATTCGGGCACGGGTCCGGTCCACGCTCGAATTGGGCGGCCGGACGATTTAAATGCATTAGCATGCATTTAAATCGACTTAATGAACCGCGCGCCCAACTCTACCGCCAAATCCCACTTTACCGTCTTCTGGTCCGTTCCGGATCCGCGCTGTAAGCGACCTGCAGAATAAAAATCCAATGCGGATTTCTATTCTGCAGGGGAACCTCCAAAGCCCATCCTCCTCGACCATCCTTCGCAGACCCCCCCCACTAACCACCCCGGCAGACCCCCCCCCCCCCCCAGGATCAGACCCCCCTGGGAGGCAGGCCCCCCTCAGCAGAGCACATCCCCAACCTACCTCAATCGCTGGTCTCCCTCCACCATGCTTCCAACCTGCAGTCCTTCGAGAGCCTGCAGCACCTTCCTGGCCTTCCGCTGGCGTCCGCCGGAGGAGGGGGGCCGGCTCAGATGGATCTCTGGTTCGGGGGGAGGATGGACTTGGGAGAATCTTGCAAACTGAAAATAATGTAGCATCTTCTTTGTGCTGCCTAATTATCTATGGGAAAGGTAATTAAACTACAGTGTCCTCGTGAGCAATTAGTGACCTGTATAATACATTTGTGATCTGTAACTGGATTGTTGATGTCCCTGTAGCCATGAGCCAGGTGCTCAAATGTTCAGAGTCATGTGGTGAACTTGGAAGAATTGTCCCCGTGGTGGAACTTGTTGGAAATAAGATTCAAGGAGATTACTAAATCTGGGAAATCAACCATAGTGAAAAGAAGTTTGTATTGGCAACTCTTCTCTCTCATTCCATGGCAGATGTGCCCCTACTTATGAATGTGATTTGCATGGGCAACGTTGGGTGCAGCTAATCTGTCTCTGGAGCAGCCTTGGATCCTTTCTTTCATCTTGTTTTCATCTGAACATTGCACAGAATTAGAGGAATTCCCTTTGGAAGATAATGTCAAAATTATAATCGCAGGAACTAAAAACCTGACAGTCAAAAATTTGGGAAAATATTTCAAAATATATATCCCCCCATCCATAATTTGAAATATTTTGACTACACTTCCCGCTGCCTCGGCAAAGCAGCCAACATAATTAAGCATGACCCCACGCACCCCGGACATTCTCTCTTCCACCTTCTTCCGTCGAGAAAAAGATACAAAAGTCTGAGGTCACGTACCAATGGACTCAAGAACAGCTTCTTCTCCGCTGCCGTCAGACTTTTGAATGGACTTACCTTGCATTGAGTTGATCTTTCTCTACACCCTAGCTATGACTGTAACACTACATTCTGCACTCTCTCCTTTCCTTCTCTATGAACGGTATGCTTTACCTGTATAGCGCGCAAGAAACAATACTTTTCACTGTATGTTAATACATGTGACAATAATAAATAAAATTGAATGTTGTTAAATGCGAATTTGAATGTTTTTAAGGCAAGGATAGATAAATTTTTGAACAGTAAAGGAATTAAGGGTTATGGTGAGCGGGCGGGTAAGTGGAGCTGAGTCCACAAAAAGATCAGCCATGATCTTATTGAATGGCGGAACAGGCTCGAGGGGCCAGATGGCCTACTCCTGCTCCTAGTTCTTATGTTCTTATGTAAATCAAATCAAAAATAGAACTTCCTGATGGACAGACATTGGCTCATAATGTAGTTCATGTGTTTTTAATTAAAAGGACTTGAATAAGGTAACAGAACAGCATAATAAAGTGACCGAGACAGCTCAATGCAGGTCTCAACCTCAAGAAGCTGAACTGAAGGCAGAAAGTTAGCTCCTTTGACACTACAACCCATTTGCTAAGGTGACATTAAAGTTCCACCTGCATCTCAGCCAATAGTCCATTGTGTCTTCACCGAATGTAAAAGGTTCTCCGTTCAGGTGCCTTTGTGTATAAAAGTCTCCACCGTGAGCACCTCATCTGAGTCTGAAAATTCATAGTTGAGAGGACAGTGGGCAGACACAGTGGGACTATAACAGTCAGGTAGAGTAATTAGCCATAATTCACAACCAGCCATTGGCATTTCTGTCCATTAGAGAAAGAGAGAGAGACAATTGGTTTTATACACCTTAAGAGGCACTACTCAGCAAGCATGGAGGAAAGGAAGGAGGAAGGCCCTCACACGATCTACCAAGGCCAGAGATTGCTCCATTAGTGTCCATTCTGCATCTAGCCAACTGAGCTCATCTAACCCCACTTGATGTTATTTTAGCCAGCTGGCCTTTTCCCACCAAACCAATGGCTAGTATTTTACGAACTCACTCGGGCGGGGCTCGTAAAATCCCACCTGAGGCCAATGGAGAATTCCGTTGTGCGAGTCTCGCCTGCCCCAATTCTGGGGCGGGCGAGGCGGCAAAAGCCTGGCCAATGTCTTGTTTTTATGCTGCAGGATGACCAATATCATTAATATAAACTAACTTTATTAAAAACAGAATATGTATACACATTACAGTGTATGCTGTGCAGCCCAGTATCAACTTACATTTTCATGTACTATCTGACCACTGACTGCCCTCCAACCTCGGTCAGGTGACCCCCATGAAGAACTGAGTGTACCGTATCATATCCAATACTGGAGTCCCACTACCACAATCACTCTAATATCATGACAACCAGTAGGGTTAAAATCAAGCTTTGATATCTGGTCAATTCTTCAAGGACAGCCCCCCCACCCCGCCACCTCCCTCTGCCCCCCACCTCCCCCCCGCCCCCCCACCCCCACCAGTCCCCTGACCAACCTTGGAAATTAGGACTATCCAATCCCATAGTATCAGCTATTTTTTGTTGAGGGCCTGATTTGAAGGTTTACTAGGCAGGGCACCTAACGATATGTGTCATTAGTTAGTTTTGTCATTCAATTTTAGAATTTTTTTGCTGCACAAGTTGCTGAAAATGCATTCCGATTACATCACAGAGGAACATCACATCAAGGAAACCAGAGCACCCGGGCGACATGATGACCTAATGGTTAGCACTGCTGCCTCACAGCGCCATGGACCCAGGTTCGATTCCGGCCTTGGGTCGCTGTTTGTGTGGAGTTTGCACATTCTCCCCGTGTCTGTCTGGCTTTCCTCCGTGTGCTCCGGTTTCCTCCCACACTCCAAAGGTGTGCAGGTTAGGTGGATTGGCCATGCTAAATTACCCCTTAGTGTCTGGGGGATTAGCGAGGGTTATGGGGATATGGCCTCGGTGGGATTGTTGTTGGTGCAGGCCCGATGGGTCAAATGGCCTCCTTCTGCACTATAGGGATTCTATGATTCTATTCTATGATTCATTCCTTGCTTGCTCCAAAAGCCAAATTGAAAATCCAATTGAATCCAATTCCTAAGATTATAAGAACTAGGAGCAGGAGGAGGCCATCCAGCCCCTTGAGCCTGCTCCACCATTCAATAAGATCATGGCTGATCTTTTTGTGGACTCAGCTCCACTTACCCGCCCGCTCACCATAATCCTTAATTCCTTTACCGTTCAAAAGTTTGTCTATCCTTGCCTTAAAAACATTCAATGAGGTAGCCTCAACTGCTTCACTGGGCAGGGAATTCCACAGATTCATAACCCTTTGTGTGAAGAAATTCCTCCTCAACTCAGTCCTAAATCTGCTCCCCTTATTTTGAGGCCATGCCCCCTAGTTCTAGTTTCACCTGTCAGTGGAAACAGTTTCCCTGCTTCTATCTTATCTATTCCCTTCATAATCTTATATGTTTCTATAAGATCTCCCCTCATTCTTCTGAATTCCAATGAGTATAGCCCCAGTCTACTCAGTCTCTCCTCATAAGCCAATCCTCTCAACTCCGGAATCAACCTAGTGAATCTCCTCTGCACCCCCTCCAGTGCCGGTATATCCTTTCTCAAGTAAGGAGACCAAAACTGTACACAGTACTCCAGGTATGGCCTCACCAGCACCTTATACAGCTGCAACATAACCTTGCTATTTTTAAACTCCATCCCTCTAGCAATGAAGGATAAAATTCCATTTGCCTTCTTAATTACCTGCTGCACCTGCAAACCAACTCCTTGTGATTCTTGCACAAGGACAGCCAGGTCCCTCTGCACGACAGCATGCTGCAATTTTTTACCATTTACCAACATTGTCCTCCATCTGCCAGACCCTCGCCCACTCACTTAGACTATCTATATCCCTTTGCAGACTTTCAGCATCCTCTGCACACTTTGCTCTGCCACTCATCTTAGTAAGTACTCTCACAACACCAGGTTAAAGTCCAACAAGTTTATTTGGTTGCACAAGCTTTCGGAGTGCTGCCCCTTCATCAGGTGAGCCATCTTAGTGTCATCTGTGAATTTTAGCACACTACACTTGGTCCCTAACTCCGAATCATTTATGTAAATCGTAAGCAATTGCGGTCCCCACACTGATCCCTGAGGCACATCACTAGTCACTGATCGCCAACCAGAAAAACACCCATTTACCCTCACTCTTTGCTTTCTGTTAGTTAACCAATCCTCTATCCATGCTAATACATTACCCGTAACAGTGTGCACCTTTATCTTATGCAGCAGCCTTTTGATCCCCACAAGATTGATTCCACCCAGAGGAAAGTCTAGCAGATATGGGGAGAACGTGCAGACTCTGCACAGACAGTGACCCAAGCAGGAATCGAACCCTTGTTCCTGGCGCTGTGAGGCAGCAGTGTGAAGCACCGTGCCACTGTGCCGCCCGCCCCTTCTGGGTTTTATTTCTACATTTTGTTGTTTTCCCTTCCCTTCAGGCAAATTGTCAGTAAAATTAGATTCATGAATGTCACCATTTATCAGATGTCACTGCTAGCTGGGGCAGCTTCTATGTGTACGATTTGAATCCTCTCAGTTAGCAGTGAAACTAAAAAGATACGAACATTGTTGGCTTTCTTTGGTAAAGAATGTATGTGGTGACCACTCCTTGATCATTGCAATCGCATGTAAGTAAGCACAGCATTTATTAGTCCTGGACCTTCTGGGCGCAGTGATTATAAATCATTGCACTCAACCCAATCACACTTGCTTGCGAAATGAAACATATCAGTGTCGATTTTATCTTCTTCATTACAAAAAACCAAGATAACATTGACACAGCTGCTTTTTTTTTCATTTTGCAACAGAAGAACGCAATTAATATTTTACCGATCTCACATTTCATAATGGAAGAGTTTTTGTTCTTTTTTTCATCAGCCTTGCTACCAAGGAGATTCAACTCATTTTGTTTTGAAGCCATGCCTGGTTTGTAAATTTATAAAAGTTCGAGTGGACATGGTTGTAATACCACGGTGCCCAGAAGCTTGAAACATTGACCCAGATTTTTTGTTCAAATTACCCATGAGGCTTACTGGGCTTGCCATTATTCATCTGAAAATGCTACAGCAACTTCAGATATTGGGCAAATGCACAACTAAACTCAAAAATACAAAAGATGCAATCCAGCCTGAGCATTTCACTGCCTCGGTCACACTGAAATGCGATGAATGACATAGGGTCATAGAGTCATAGAGGTTTACAGCATGGAAACAGGCCCTTCGGCCCAACTTGTTCATGCCGCCCTTTTTTGTTTAAAACCCCGAAGCTAATCACATGAAGTTGCTAAGCTTACACAATTGATATAAACCAGCAACATCACAGGACGTTAGGTCACGTTAATGACATGATCTTTGTGAATTATGACCAATAAACTTCACAGGCACTGAAAATTAATTTTACAAGTGTAAGGTCTCATTCCCTCAGGTTTGAATTTTTGTGAGAAAAATGTGAAACAAAAATTAAGCTTTTCTTTCTGTGTCATTTTTCCTCTCTCTTTATCTAATGCTTCTTTCCTGGACTTTATTTCTCTTTCTATACTGTGCCTGATTTGATGTTGAATTTGCCAATTATAAGACCATAAGACATAGGAGCAGAATTAGGCCACTCGGCCCATCGAGTTTGCTCCGCCATTCAATCATGGCTGATATTTTTCTCATCCCCATTCTCCTGCCTTTTCCCCATAACTCCTGATCCCCTTATTAATCAAGAACCTATCTCTCTCTGTCTTAAAGACACTCAATGACCTGGCCTCCACAGCCTTCTGCAGCAAAGAGTTCCATACTGCCTTTTCAGTTTTTGTGCACTTAATTTCACAATCCTCCAATCTGATTGATTAAGGGCATTGCACAGTTGCTTGCACAGTTCCTAGATGCTCGCCATGATCTAAGTTCTCCCTCAGTGTATCCAACCAGGCGCCGGAGTGTGGCGACTAGGGGATTTTCACAGTGACTTCATTGCAGTGTTAATGTAAGCCTACTTGTGACACTAATGAATAAACTTTAAAATCCTGTAAATATCCAGCATCTTGAAAGTGTTGGAGCTTGAATATTTAGCGATGTAGGGAATACAATATTTTTCCCGTCTGATTTGTGTTGGCCTATGACACTTTGAAAAGTTCCCGAATAGCTTTTGGAGAAAGATGACATGGTGAGACCCTCATCCCCGCCAGAAAAGCTGACAGCCAACAAGCTATTGGAAATTCATCCGGAATAAAGATTTTTGAACAATATATTTGTCACCAGGACCAGTGAAGTTTCTTTTTATTGCATTGGATTTTGGCATTTTTATTGCTGTTTTGGGATCGTGATCTGCAGTTGAGTTTATTTTTCGATGAAAATTGCAAACCGACAGCCAGCGGTATGATGTTTAAAGAAAGATACAGTCTCCACCACTTCAAACATCAAATTTGAAATTGGGCTTGGTTTAATACGATTCAAGCTGGTTGGTAACAGGGGTGGCACGGTGGCACAGTGGTTAGCACTGCTGCCTCACAGCGCCAGGGACCCGGGTTCGATTCCGGCCTCGGGTCACTGTGATTCTAAGCTTGGAAAGACTGAATTGAGAATTGTACTTCTGGGTGTTTTTCAAAAAGGAGCGGGCACAGTGGCACTGCTGCCTCACAGTGCCAGGACTCAGGTTCGATTCCTGGCTTAGGTGACTGTGTTGAGTTTGCACGTTCTCCCCGTGTCTGCGTGGGTTTCCTCCGGGTGCTCCGGTTTCCTCCCACACTCCAAAGATGTGCGGGTTAGGTTGATTGGCCATGCTGAATTGACCATAAGTGTCAGGAGGGTAAATCCATGGGGTTATGGGGATAGGACCTGTGTGGAATAGTGGTCGGTGCAGCATCGATGGGCCGAATCGCCTCTTTCTGCACTATCGGATTCTATGGTAAAGTCAAAAGAAAGACATAGAGCCTTTCCTTATGAAGGGAGTTTTTTGACCTTGTCCAGTGTCAACACTTTTATCTAGACCCAGTGTCCCAGCTATCCCCGATTTCCATGTGTTCAATCACCCATCATCTGTTTTCCTTAGCAATGAAATTGACATTAATGAACTTTAACAATGTGATTGACACTAAACAACCTTGACAATGTAATCAGTGAGACATTGACAGGGCCGTCACTTATATTGTTTAAAAAGTGATAATCATTTACATTAATGCTAACGTCAATGTTGGCAGTTCCGATGTCCCAAGCACGCCAGTTATTGCAAATGTATACAGTTGTATTTATTCTCTGACAAATTCATGAATTGTAGCCTCCCTATTTCACTCTGATTAATGTGGAACATTGCCTTGCGTGACTGTGCAAAGAATATTTTAAAACAATATGTAACAGGATGGCGCAAGTGTTCGATTCACCAGCAAGCCCATACTTGTAGCTTTTGAAGTGCAATTTACAGACCATGGGTGGGATTTTCCAGCCGCGCTTGCCCCAAAACCACAAAATCCCACCCGAGGTCAACGGATCTTTGCATGGTCCACCACCACCCCCCCGCCCGCTACAATTCCCGTGGTGGGTGTGATGGGAAAATCCAGCCCCTTCTATATGTTGGTATATGGACCAAGTTAGATCCAACTTCTGCTGATGGAGTTGTTTCAGCTCCAATTAACAACCTGCCCTGATTTGACTATTTAAAAAGGAAATGGAGGAACTAGACAAGACAGGTCACTTTTGGGTTGAGTGCAAACTCCTTGCACGGAAATTCAGTCTGATTGATTGGTTGGATGTGGGTAGGATAGTTTAGATATACTTTGCGAATATTGTAAAGGGAACACATTGTTAAAGGGAAAAGGGAAAGGGGGAAAGTTCAAAGGAGATGTGAGGGGCAAGTTTTTCACACAGAGAGTGGTAGGTGTCTGGAACACGCTGCCAGGAGTGGTGGTGCAGGCAGTTACGCTAAGGGTATTAAGGGGCTTTTAGATAAGCACATGAATATGCAAAGAATAGAGGGATATGGACCAAGGGCAAGCAGAAGGAATTAGTTTAATTTGACATCATGTTTGGCACAATACATGGGCCAAAGGGCCTGTGTCTGTGCTGTACTGTTCTATGTTCTATGAATTGACAAAACTAATTAATTAAGGTTGGTCAAAAGAAACAAGGAACGGATGACTTTCACACCCATATTCCTAAACTAACCAGCGTTTTAACCCGTGATTATCCCTATCTCCACGTACACTGTTTGCACCTATAAAGACTTGATTCACTGTAAAGACTTGCATTCCAACCATTCTTCACATTCCAATCTGTAATTATCTTGCAATTGTGTCTTTGCCTATATATGCCGTGTTTGTGAACTAACCGCCACTCACCTGATGAAGGAGCAGCGCTCCGCAAGCTCATGATTCCAAATAAACCTGTTGGACTTTAACCTGGTGTTGTGAGACTTCTTACTGTGCCCACCCCAGTCCAACGCCAGCATCTCCACCTCAAAGCTAATCTGGTACACCAGCCATCATATACAATGAGAAGCTCAGAGTGCTTGCTATAGGAAGGTGGGACTGTACAATGAGAGTGCACAGGAACGTGAGCTTGTGGAGGCTTGTATTATCTACACAGTTGGATTAGAAGAGGGAAAATACTCAAGTACACAAGGGTGCAAGCTATATAGTAAATGCTTTAGAAATTGTTCAAAGCATTTGTTCAGGCTTTGAAACAGTGATTTCCAGGGTGAGCCTGGGGAGATCTTGGAGAGTTTATGTGTTTTCCAGCATTTTGGAAAAGTGCTACGATACTTGAAGACAAAATTCAAATTGTGATGGACATAGGTCAAGATTACCCCACAGTAACAATTTGGCAATGAAGTCCTAAGTAGACTTTTAGATGCCCCGATTCTCCAGTGGTGATTTAACCCCAAATTTTGGAAAACCGAGTTTTCCAAAAAATGTTTGCCGTAGCAAAAGTAGCAACGAAACAGGAATGGTGCAGCCAATGGGCAGTAATGGGAGTTGCTGTTATGGAAGAGGATTGCTAACAACCACCTTCAGCATTTTTCATGTTACTGCCTCTCCCTCGGTGAGGTCCTCCAATTTTATTCTGATTCTGGGTGAGACATCCCCAAATTGTTCTGTTCCCGGGGGAGGAGGGATGAAATGCCTCCCTTTCTTTATCCAAACCTCTCAGTTGCTTGGCACAAATTTCCCTTTCCTTGTAGATACCCTTTGCCAGTCCAAATGTATCTATCTTTTAAAAGGAGCCAATTTAACCAGGCTTTCTTGAGTTGTAGAAAGAATGGGTTTATTAGTTGCTAAAACATGAGAAGGAAATAATAAAAATGCAACACACACACACACACACACACACACACACACACACACACACACACACACACACACACTGATTAGAATTGAGAACTGATTCCAAAAACAAAAGTTAAAAAATACATGAATCAGTCTTTGGCATGTCCATGAGCAAGAGATTGTGAAATGTTGCAGCTATTAAGTTGGATGATTCCGGTAGCACTGACTTCAACAGTTAGTTTGGAAGTCTTTGGTACTGCAGGTTAGTTGAAAGGAGTTGTCCTGCTACTATTGTGATTGTGGCTTTGCTGACTTGACTTGTTTCCAGCAATCAGAGAAAGAGAGAGAGACTTTATCCACCAGTGCAAGGATGCCTAGGATGCTGTGATAACCACAGCGTGCAGTAGAACTAGATCACCAGACAAGCACACAGGGACCAGAGTTGTAGTTGGTTTTAAACCCCTTTTCTCGGAAGGGGAAACCACAAACATGTCTGGGATATAACTCACAGGAAATTGTTTCTGCTAAGAAGCTTCAATTATCTCCACAGGAGATTGCAGTTCAGTTTTTCATCTCCCTCCCTTTGAAATGTCTCTAACTGGAAAAGGGTTCAACAGTCTGTTGTCTTGCTTGGGATTGAGTATAATCTACATAGAAATTCCAGCAAATGGTTACTTTGCCGTGTCAGCCCGTGTTTGCTTGTATCTCCTTTAAAAAAAGGCAAATGTCTGATTTAAAAGTTCAATATTATAGAATCATGGAATCCCGATAGTACAGAAGGAGGCCATTCAGCCCATCAAGTCTGTACTGACCACAATCCCACCCAGGCCCTCTTCCCATAACCCTCATTTACCCTGCTGATCCCCTGACACTGGAGTCAATTTAGCACGGCCAATCAACTTAACCCGCACATCTTTGGACTGTGGGAAGAAACCGGAGCATCTGGAGGAAACCCAGGCAGACACGGGGAGAAAATGCAAACTCCACACAGACAGCAACCCGAGGCCGGAATTGAACCTGGGTTCCTGGCGCTGTGAGGCAGCAGTGCCACCATGCTGCCCGATATGACCGTACATTTTTAAAAATTAATTTGCGGGACATGGGCATCGCTGGCTGGCCAGCATTTATTGCCCATCCCTAGTTGCCCGAGGACAGTTGAGAATCAACCACATTGCTGTGGCTCTGGAGTCACATGAAGGCCAGACCAGGTAAAGACAGCAGATTTCCTTCCCTAAAGGGCATCAGTGAATCAGATGGGACAATTGACAACGGTTTCATGGTCATCATTAGATACTTAATTCCAGATATTGTTTGTTGAATTCAAATTCCACCATTTGCCATGGCGGGATTCGAACTCCAGTTGCCAGAGCAATCGCTGAATTTCTGGATTAATAGTTTTATGATAATACCACCAGGCCTTTGCCTCCCCTACATAATTCAGGGCGATGGTCCATTGTCATGACAATGTGGAAACGATCATTTTTAAAAATGTCGCGTGCAGAATTATCTTAAAGCAGGATCAGAATCTATAGGTTTAGACCAGAATGTGAACAGTTTGATGGCCAACCTTACTTTTATCATTAAAGAGCTATTTGGATTGTAATTTTCAGTAAGATGCTTCACTTCTTGCAGAACGCGCAAAGAAAATGGTCTAGTGCATTTCATCTGTTTAATCGCATTTTCACTGAATAATTGTGTTTTATTCGAGCTATAATGTTGATGAAAGTCTCAATGAGAATGAAAAAGAAAATAACACGTTTGTACGGAAAGGGCAGTAAACGATGTTCAGTGAAGCTCATTTTAGTGAATTCTGAAAGGGTTGATAAATGTGCGCTGGTTGGTGTGAATGACTCTCTAATGTTTTATGGCTGTTTATTTTTACCCAGAACTCTGTGTTGCTTGAGCTGTAGGTATTTTGCTGAAGCATCTTTCTTTGCTATCTCTTTGGCTCAGAGATGGTTATCATTTGTACCCTGACAGGAAACCAATTCTTTCGGAGCTCAAAATTATATTCGGCATCATTTAAAAGCCATCTAACAGTGGAAGGCTGATTCAGTGCATGTGCTATAAAGCTAATAAGACACGACTGTCTGAGTGGCAGCGATGTGAAAACTTTAATGCAGGAAAATGGCCATTATCATTGATTTCAACAGACTGATGTGAAATACTCACCAGCTAATTCCAGTGAAGGCAACAGCAAAAGTCCCAGCAAGGTCTGAAGCGGCATAGCTAATGACATGAGTCAACTACTCCATGATTTCCCGCTCTTGTACTTATCCATTGTGGAGTTTGCACGGCGGGGGCGGGGGAGTGGGTGGTGGAACTGTTGAAATACCACTGCAGCCAATGGTGGAGGGTGGATCTTGGCTTCAGTGGTGAAGTTGTCAATCAAACGAACTATTCTGCCCTGGATCATGTTGAGGTCCTTCAGTGTTACTGCGAATGCATCCATCCATACTGAATACTGCACCAAGCTCTTAATGAGCCTTGTAGATAGTAGTTAGGCTTTGAGGGCTTGTTTCTGTAAGGAATTGGATACAGCTCTTGGGGCTAAGGGATATGTTTTAAAGTTTACTGTGAAAATTCCCTAGTCGCCAAACTCCGGCGCCTGTTTGGGTACACTGAGGGAGAATTTAGTATGGCCAATGCACCAAACCAACATGTCTTTCAGACTGTAGGAGGAAACCGGGGCACCCGGACAAAACCCACGCAGACATGGGGAGAACGTGCAAACTCCGCACAGACAGTGACCCAAGCCGGGAATCAAACCTGGGTCCCTGGCGCTGTGAGGTGGCAGTGCTAACCACTGTACCACCGTGCCATAATGGGGGGAAGGTGGAATCAGGATATTGAATTTGATGATCAGCCATGATCAAAATGAATGGTGGAATGGGCTTGAAGGGCCAAATGGCCTACTCCTGCCTCTATTACTATGAGTGGGATTTCCCTGTCCCGCCCACTACAGGAATCATAGTGGGCGGGACATAGACTATGCAAAGGTCCATAGACCTCAGAATTTTCTGGTCTTGGGGCGAGTGTGGCCGGAAAATCCCTCCCTATGTTTCCAAATGTTTCTCTTGTTGGGTACCTACCCTCTTACTGTGTCTAACAAGGGCACACACTCAAGTTCCCCAATCTTTTTTGACTATAGAACCTATAATGCATATTCCAGATCGAAGCAACAAGTGGAGAGTTGGTGGCATTGTGATGCTATCACAATCCAGAGGCCCAGGTTAATGCGCTCGGAAAATGAGTTCAAATCCTCGCTGGTGGAAATTAAGTTGAATTAATTAATCGATCTAGAATTGAAAGCTATTCTCAGTACCACAGCACCATAAAACAACCATCAGTTGTCATTAAAACCCATCTAGTTTTTTTATGCCCTTTAGGGAAGGAAATATGGCACCCTTACCTTGTGGTGGCAATGTGGTTGACTCTTAGCTACCCTCTGAGATGGCCTACCCACTCAGTTGTGCCAAAACAGATACCAGATAGTTCACCACCACATTCTCAGGGGCAATTAAGAATGGACAACAGATGCCGGCAATGATACCCATGTCTCATGAATGAATAAAAATCTGGGAAGTGGTTCATGCGATGTGTAAATTTCCTTCCTCAGTTCTCTGAACAAAGGCAGAGCACTGATCCACAATGCCATGACTGGCAGCATGGGTAGGGCAAGGAGGCGGCTTTCAAATCCACCCCAGCCAGAAGAGGGATCAAACCCCCTGTGCCATTGACACCAATCTGATCTACACTGACTGTGCTGCTAACTCCTCCCTAGAGGAGTCTAGAGTTGTGGCTCTATGCATGTTGTTGTCCAGAGCTATGGATTGTGACGTTTGAGGCCCTAATTTTCTTTCCAGCACCAGGAATCTCTCTCATTTGCACCATCTGTCATTGGTGTATGGTGGAGGGATCTACATGTTGACACGCAACCTGTTTGGTCGCATTATGAATACACCTTCCTTGACCATCAGGACTGGGAATGAACTTAGAGCTTCCGGTTCAGAGGCAGGGATGCTATCCATTACACCACACGGACTCCTGTGTAAATCTTATAAGTGGAAATCCAATAGCTGAGTACCTTCCATTAGCTTTTCAACAATTTATCCATTGGCCTTTTATTGTTAAAATTTTAAAAGTGAGAGGGCAAGTTTGATTAAGCTACAAAACCTATATATTGGATTCTCGGACTTATAAACAAAGTGTATAAAGAGGAAATGCTAAACCTATACAAATCTTTAAAAGTGGGAAGACAAGTTCATTCAGTTGTAATAAAAAGCCTTTGAGATCTGGGGTTTAATAAATCTGAGTACAGAGTACAAAAATAGGAGGCAATGTCAAGCTTTTGCATTGGTTATACTCTCGGTAGAATTGTGTCTAGTTTTGGAGACCTTTCTTTAGAAAGAATGCCAAGGTCAAGGAAAGGGTACAGAAGACATTCATTAATATGGTATAGGGATAATGAGGAAACAAGTCATCTATGTGACTTCCATCAAAAGCTTCATATCCTTGGTCCTCATGGGTGGCATGATGGCACAGTGGTAGGGGCGGCATGGTGGAACAATAGTTAGCACAGCGCCAGGGACCCAGGTTCGATTCCCGGCTTGGGTCACTGCCTGTACAGAGTCTGCACGTTCTCCCCGTATCTGCGCGGGTTTCGCTCCGGGTGCTCCGGTTTTCTCCCACAGTCCGAAAGACGTGCTGGTTAGGTTGATTGGCCATGCTAAATTGACCCTTAGTGTCAGGGGATTAGCAGGGTCAATATGTGGGGTGACGGGAATAGGGCCTTGTTGGGGTTGTGGGATTGTGGTAGGCGCAGGCTCAATGGGCTGAATGGCCTCCTTCTGTACTGTGGGGATTCGAACGCACATCCTCCTGCAGTTCTAAAGACATGCTCGTTATGCAGTCAGCAAATTAAGGACTCCACGCACCCCAGACATCCTCTCTTCCACCTTCTTCCATCGGGAAAAAGTTACAACAGTTTGAGATCACGTACCAACCGACTCAAGAAACAGCTTCTTCCCTGCTGGCATCAGACATTTGAATTGGCCTACCTCGTATTAAGTTGATCTTTCTCTACACCCTAGCTATGAATGTAACACTACATTCTGCACTCCTTTCCTTCTCTATGAACAGTATGCTTTGTCTGTATAGCGCGCAAGAAACAATACTTTTCACTGTATACAAATACATGTGACAATAATAAATCAAATCAAATCAAATCAATGCTGAACGGAACTACAAACACGACATGCTGTTCATCACTAAAACAGCATAGTGTGTCCCCTGTATCCTTATAGTCACTGAAAACATCATTGATACTTTCATTACTTCAAGTTGACTTCTTAAGTGCGTCGCTAAACTTTGCTGTAGATTATCTCCTGTTTGTCTGAAACTCTGCTGCCTGCATTAGGTCCTGCTTACTCACTACGTCAGTTCTCACTGGCTTCTACTAGCTCATCTTCAAATGCCCCAGGTTCAAATTTGTTCATTGTCATTTATGAACCCCTTTATGGGCTCATCCCACCTGACATCAGGAGCATCCTTCAGCTGTACCCTGTCGCCCTTTGACACTGGCTTCCAGTGCATCCCTCCACAACACCCCCTCCCCCGATCCCCCACAACCATCAATGTAAAATTCATGACACTGCTTTCAGCCATCTTGGTCCCACCATCTGGAACTCCCTCCCTAGGCCTATCCTCCTTTAACAAAACCGAACCTTTGTAACTTTGAATTCAGCCCCTCCAATTCCGCTGCCAACCTATTCATTACATCTGAGGAGGTTAAGAGGTGGTCCTTTGGGTGTTTTACAATCATTAGGGTTTTGATTAGTTAAGTGGGCAAGAAGATACTTCCACTTTTCATCAAACCAGTTGCGAAAAGGCACCATTCTTTTGATTAAGAATGAAGGGAGAGGCCAGGGAAACTTCTGTTTTTATGTAGAGGGCTGCTGAGTTACATAATGTCCTACCAGAAACAAACAACAGATACAGAACCTGTAATAGCTATTGAAAAAACGAAATGAAAGATATGCAGAGAGGATAGGAGATTGAGACTAACTGCAAACTTTCTCAGAGAGAGAACAGGGGCAGTGTAGGCCAAATTCCATAAAATTTTACAATTTATCGAGCAGTTTGAGACACTAAATAGTGAAAGGTTATTCACACTGACCTGTGCATTGAGAAGAAGGGGGCATGGATGCAGGATTAGTACAGAGGGGCATGTTAGAAGCAGTACTTTCATGCAGAGTTAATGGCTTTTAGAAATCATACCATAAATGGCCATTAAAACTTAGTCACTTATAACATTAGAGGAAATTTAATTGCACCTGAATGAGAAAAACATGCAAAGAAAGTGCAGAAGTTTGGGAGTTAGATAGTTTTGATAGAGAGCATGATGGGCTGAGTTGTCTCCTCTTGTTCTCCAGTGTCCATGGTTTTCTGTGAGCCTGAAAAATGTGTGTTTGAAAGCTTTTCAACGATTGAGGACTTCAGAACTGAGACAGATTCCATTCTCATAAGATGTGCCAGCAGCAGGAAAACTCAAACTAGCTCAACCTCTGTAAGAATATGGAAGTCACAACCCTAAGCAGTGGTTGAAGTGAACAGCGTGGGTGCATTTCAGGAGAAGCTAAATAAACACATGAAAGAAAAGTATAGAAGGATTGGGTTAGGTCACATGGCCGGCACGGTGGCACAATGGTTAGCATTGCTGCCTCACAGCGCCAGGGACCCGGGTTCAGTTCTGGTCTTGGGTGACTTTATGTGTGGAATTTGCACTTTCACCCCATGTCTGTGTGGGTTTCCTCTGGGTGCTTCAGTTTCCTCCCACAAAGATGTGCAGCTAAGGTGGACTGGCCTTGCTAAATTGCCCCTTAGTGGCCAAAAATGTGTAGATTAGGTGGATTGACCATGTTAAAATTGTCCCTTCGTATGTGTCCCAAGATGTATAGGTTAGGGGAATTGACAGGGTAAATATGTGGTGCTATGAGGATAGGGCCAGGGTTAGATGCTCTATCTGAGGGCAGGTGCAGACTTGATGGGTCAAATGGCTTCTTCTGTATTGATTCTGTAATTCTATGAACACTACAGTAATACGCCTCTACTTTCTCAGAAGACTAAGGAAATTTGGCATGTCAGCTACGACTCTGACCAACTTTTACAGATGAACCATAGAAAGCATTCTTTCTGGTTGTATCACAACTTGGTATGGCTCCTGCTCTGCCCAAGACCGCAAGAAACTACAAAAGGTTGTGAATGTATCCCAATCCATCACGCAAACCAGCCTCCCATCCATTGATTCTGTCTACACTTCCTGCTGCCTCAGCAAAGCAGCCAGCATAATTAAGGGCCCCGCGCACCCCGGACATTCTCTCTTCCACCTTCTTCTGTCGGGGGAAAAAGACACAAAAGTCTGAGTTCATGTACCAACCGACTCAAGAACAGCTTCTTCCCTGCTGCTGTCAGACTTTTGAATGGACTTACCTTGCATTAAGTTGATCTTTCTCTACACCTTAGGGATGACTGTAACACGACATTCTGCACTCTCTCGTTTCCTTCTCTATGAACGGTATGCTTTGTCTGTATAGCGCGCAAGAAACAATACTTTTCATTGTAAAATGAAAGCGTTTAGACAGTTACATGGGTAAGATGGGTACAGAGGGATATGGGACAAGTGTGGGCAATTGGGACTAGCTTAGGCGTTTAAAAAAAGGGCGGCATGGACAAGTTGGGCCGAAGGGCCTGTTTCCATGCTGTAAACCTCTATGACTCTATGACTGTATGTTAATACATGTGACACTAATAAATCAAATCAAATCAAAGAGGGGTGTGAGGAAGCGATGAAAAGAGTACTGATGCCAGCATAGATTTGTTGGGCAGAATGGCACGCTTTAATGCTGCAAAATCTTTTGCAACTTCTTGACAACTCATATTCCTGATTTCACGAACCATCTCCACTCATTCCGTCTGCTCTCGAAGGTATTAATAATAGTGATAAAATCATTAGATGGAGTCAGTAGTGCGGAGAATGTAAAAACACAGATGCACTGAAAAAAAAATCTTATGCACATAAACTTGTCATGAATCGATTAATTGAACCAACTGCATGCGACTGCCTTTGGAAAGTTTCTTGGGAATGGTTGGAACATAATTAAGAGCAAAATTCAAATGATGAAAAAGAGAATAAATCATCCAGCATTAATCGCGGAATTTGTACTTTATTCCAATCGTTTTAAAGTAACCATTTAATTATAAACTGTGTAACTTTCCTTTCGTAAATAACCCTCTACCACAAGTACTGTTTGCTTATTACTGACTAATATAGAGTTCCTCAATTAACCCCAATTAACCTCTTGCCCTGCACTAATAATGATTTCTTCACTGAGTTACCGTAAGCTAGTGTAGCTTTAAAAATAAATGCCAAGAGGTTAATTTTCTTGTCTGTCAGTCATTTTTGGTTTTCCAAGACAAAAGTGTTTCCACCCTTGTAGCAGTGACCCACTTTGACCGCCCACCTTTGTGTTTGGTGCTAACTTCCGTCCAAACAAATTTCAGGCAGTCAGATTATTACAGCGGACGTGTAGAGCAAACGTGGCAAATAAGTTTCTTCAGACACTCGAGGCATCTCTCCCCATCTCAGGTTGACAAGTAGCAGCACAACTATTCTTTCTGGAGCTCTTTGATCTGACGTGACTCCTTTCTTCCTTTACTGGACATAAGGAAAAGACTTGCGAGAAAGGGAATAAAAGGAACTTGGTGACCCACAGTGACCAGAATTTGAAAGGTAGCTCCGTTGTGTTTGGGTTCAATTCTGGCCTCGGGTGACTGTCTGTGTGGAGTTTGCATATTCTCCCCGTCTCTGCGTGGGTTTCCTCCGGGTGATCCGGTTTCTTCCCACTGTCCAAAGATGTGTGGGTTAGGTTGATTGGCCATGCTAAATTGCTCCTTCGTGTCAGGGGGACTAACTGGGGTAAATACATGGGGTTATGGGGATAGGGTCTGGATGGGATTGTGGTCGGTGCAGACTCGATGGACCAAATTACCTCCTTCTGCACTGTAGGATTCTATGATTCTGTGGTTAGGACTGAGCCTCACAAGTATTTGTGGCATCTGGAACTTCTTAGAAGTTGCTTGCATGCACTTCCAGGGGCACTGCCTGGGCACTACTTGGCCAAGCCCCTCTCCCTGCTGGCAGCTGTACTTACTAGTGTGCCCCCTGGCGTGGTATCATCGCCTGGTTTACGTTGCTCCAGTTCTGTTGTAAACGTCATTGGCGTGACGTCAAGTTGGCAAGGTGGGGGATAGTAGAATCCTAATGATAGAGCGAGCAAATCCATTAATGCCCTGATAATGTATTTAAATGAAGTTCCTGAAAGTTGGCAAGGTCATCGCGCCCCGAGATCTCGCCGGTGAAAATCCCACAGAATTTTGTGCCTATAAAGCCATTTGCGTCCACATCGATCACAGGCCCAAGACCCCAGTCTGTGCTTTTTTGTCATTTAATTTGACCATTTTACCAGATATACAACTATTGAAAATGAGGCAAAAAAAGAAGGCTGCTGACAGGCAAAGCATCCTTTAAATGGATAATGAGTCTTCTTGCTTTCCAATTGGCATCGGAAGGCAGTGCCTCACCGTGTTGGCTGACTAATGGCTGGAGCATGGGGGGAAATTCATGTGATGAAATCTCCAGATATACATTTAATCACAGTTGGCAATCCTGCGTGATTTAGTTAAATAGTGGAGTAGGCTCGAGGGGCCATATGGTCTACTCAAGCTCCTATTTCATACGTTCTCATTTTCACGCAGTGTTCAGGATGAATTGAGGCATGTGCATGCAGGAATACAATTCCCCAACCGGCATGGGAGCAAATGCACAGCCCAGAAGGTGCCAGCCTTCTTTGACTTGGCTGATCTCAGTTGGGGAGGCGATGGCCTAGCAGTATTATCACTAGACTATTGATAGTGAAACTCAGCTGGGGACCTAGGTTCAAATCCCGCCACGGTCAATGGTGGCATTTGAATTCAATAAAAAATATCTACAATTAAGAATCTACTGATGACTATGAAACCATTGCCGATTGTCGGAAAAACCCATCTGGTTCACTAGTGTCCCGGTCTGGCCTACATGTGATTCCAGAGCTGCAGCAATGTGATTGACTCTCAACTGTCCTCTGAAATGGCCTAGGAAGCCACTCAGTTCAACTAGGGATGTGCCAATAACTGCTGGCCCGGCCACTGATGCCCATGCCCATGTCCAATGAATGAATGAATAAAAATAAATTGGCCTTCACTGTTCGTGGGTGCGTGAGCCCATGTTTCTATTGCTGGCTACCAGTCAGTGGCCCCGACTGGGAAGAATGTGTGTGGATGTGGATTAAATCATAGAATCCCTACAGTGCCGAATGAGGCCATTCAGCCCATCATACCTGCACTGACAACAATCCCACCCTGGCCCTATTCCTTAACCCCACGTACTTACCCTGCTAGTCCCCCGACACCAAGGGGCAATTTAGCATGTCCAATGTACCTAACCTACACATCTTTGGACTGTGGGAGGAAACCAGAGCACCCGGAGGAACCCGGCAGGGCGAACGTACAAGCTCCACACAGACAGTGACCCAAGCCAGGAATCGAACCTGGGTCTCTGGCGCCGTGAGGCAGCAGTGCTAACCACTGCGCCACCCATAAGGGCAAGAGAAGCCTGCGGCCTAAAGCAAGTCATCATTTGGGTGCACAAGCAAGGAACGGTCACTCAGACGAGGTGCCTGCAACTGTGTCAGGTAAAGGTCACCATCCTCAGGGGAGGGAGGGAGAGAATTAGAAATTCAAGCTGGTATGTAGTCATTTGAAAAAGCTATCAGGAGAGGCAGTCAGGCAGAGCGGCTCCCTCAACTGTTTGTGGCCATTCTGTGTGATTAGGCACCAACTATCTTTGTGTTTACATCATGCTTTAAAAGGTCAGATGTGTATGTCTTCATGCAAAGCGCTGACCCCCAGTGTACTCTGTGCCAATGCTGCACACTCTCGTTCAAAAATCCTCTGTGAGTGTGTCCCTGTCATTTCTCTTGAACCCACGGCTGGTGATATTATTGAGCTCACACAGGGAGCAGAGATTTGTTTATTTTAGTTAAGGTTGAAGCCTGCGCAAACTACAACTAGACTGACCTGTGCGTGCCGTGAATCTCAAAGCTCAATTCAGTTCCCTATCACAACGCCTGGTGATATATCTTCAGACAACCAGTAACAAAATGACAGAGTCCTCAGATAACTGAACTGCTGCGTTGGAAGCATTCGTCACGTGGTCCCTCTCCTGGACATAACAGTGTCAAGGTAGAAACCCTCATCACATTTTAAAAGACTGATACGTACTTAAGGTTCTGTGACCTACAGAGACGACGGGCCAAATCTGGAAAATAGCATTAGGTTGAATAATTCTTATTCAGCAAGCAAAGACACAGTCAGTGAAATGTCCCCCTTGTTCTTCATGTCTCCTATTGGTGGAATTTTATAGCCCCTCCAGGAAAGGGTTGGCAAGTGGGGAAGGGGTGGCAAAAAATTGGCTGCCTTTGTGATGACACTGTCCCCACCAGCTACCCATCTCCACTAATGTTTTAGGGGAGTTGTCGAGTGATCTGCCCACTCTTCATGGAATCGTAGAATCCCTACAGCGCAAAAGAAGGCCATTCGGCCCATCGACTCTGCACCGACTCTCTGACAAAGCATCTTACCCAAGCCTACCCACCCCCCTTGCCCTGTCCTCGTAACCCTACATATTTACTCCACAAATCCCCATAACCTACACATCTTGGGACACGAAAGGGCAATTTAGCGCAGCTAATCCACCTACGCTGCACATCTTTGAACTGTGGGAGGAAACCGGAGCACCGGGAGGAAACACACGCAGACACGGAGAGAATGTGCAAACTGCACTAAGACTGTCACCCGAGGCGGGAATTGAACCCGGGTCCCTGGAGCTGTGAGGCAGCAGGGCTAACCACTGTGCCACCGTGCCACCTTTGAACCAATTAAGGCCCTTAAGGGTCCAATTAATGGCCACTTGAGGCACTCCTCGCACTGTCACCGGTGTTGTCGGCACCACATAGCGAACCTTTTGCTTGGCTAGGGGGGGGTGCTTTCTGCTCTGGCATCCTGCACCTAATGGAGATTTCCACCCCCCCCATGATACAAAACCTCCTGTACTCCAGCAAATGACCCACCGCCCCTTGGATGCCCTTTTGAACCCAGCCACTCACGGTTCTCACTGGGCCTTTCCAGTTTCGCCCCAGTGAAATACTGGAGCTCCCTGTGTCTCAGGATTTGGCTCCTTGGTCGTGGGAACTGCCTGAGGTCAGAGCATTGACCACCACTCCCAATGGCACTGCTGGGGTTGGAGAACCTCTGGTCATTTGATTCTGTTCTTGGAGGTAGGTCTTCCTCCCGGAGTGTGGGGAGGGGTGAGGAGGGGAGTGAGGGGGTGGGGTGGTCCAGGGGAGGATGATTTAAGTTTTGTCCTGAGCCAGTTAGCAGCCCAATGGCCATTCAATCACCATAGAGCGACGCGGGCAAATGGAGGCGGGCCTTTCCCCTGCGGGTGGTGCCACCACCTCCCCTAACATCCAGCCTAGTTTTCTACTTCTCTTCTAGGGATCATAGAATCCAACAGTGCAGAAGAAGGCCTTTCGGTCCATTGAGTCTGCACCAACCACATCTACCCAGGCCCTATCCCCATAACCCCATGTATTTACCCTAGCTAGCTCCCCTGACACTAAGGGGCAATTTTAGCTTGGCCAATCAACCTAACCCGCACATCTTTGGACTGTGGGAGGAAACCGGAGCACTCGGAGGAAACCCATGCATGCACGGGGAGAATGTGCAAACTCCGTACAGGCAGTGACCCAAGCCGGGAATTGCACCCGGATGCCTGGCGCTGTGAGGCAGCAGTGCTAACCACTGTGCCGCCATGCCATCTCACGGATCCTGGGTGGTACTGGCTTCTGCTGGGCTGAAGTTCCAGGAATGTCTGTTGTTTACCAGCACCATGTCCAGCTTCTCCATGTGTAGGTTCAACCATGGACAATATTCCAAGCAAGCCTCTCTTTTTTTTATTATTCGTTCATGGGACTTGGGCATCACTGGCTGGCCGCATTTATTGCCCATTCCTAGTTGAGAGTCAACCACATGGCTGTGGCTCTGGAGTCACATATAGGCCAGACCAGATAAGAATGGCAGATTTCCTTCCCTGAAGGACATTAGTGAACCAGATGGGCTTTTCTGTCAATCGTTTCATGGTCATCAGTAGATTCTTAATTCCAGATTTTTTAAATTGAATTCAAATTCTACCACCTGCCGTGGTAGGATTCGAACCCGAGTCCCCAGAACATGAGTTGAGTTTCTGGATTAGTAGTCTAGCAGTAACACCACTAGGCCATCATCGTCTCTGCGTCAGCCGGGTGCTCCTTATAAATGGGCGGCTTCCAGTTTAGTACAACAGAGATCAATTTCTCCCCGAGTGGGGCAAATAACCTCCTTCAGTTCACAAGAAGTAGCAGCAGAATTGGGCCATTCAGCCCGTCGAGATCCTTAATTCCAGATATCTTTCACCTCAGGAAGGACATACTGGCACTGGAGCGGGTCCAGCGGAGATTCACACGGATGATCCCAGGAATGGTAGGCCTGACATACGATGAACGTCTGAGGATCGTGGGATTATATTCATTGGAGTTTAGGAGGTTGAGGGGAGATCTAATAGAAACTTACAAGATAATGAACGGCTTAGATAGGATGGACGTAGGGAAGTTGTTTCCATTAGCAGGGGAGACTAGGACGCGGGGGCACAGCCTTAGAATAAAAGGGAGTCACTTTAGAACAGAGATGAGGAGAAATTTCTTCAGCCAGAGAGTGGTAGGTCTGTGGAATTCATTGCCACAGAGGGCTGTGGAGGCCGAGACGTTGAGCGTCTTCAAGACAGAAATTGATAAATTCTTGATTTCTCGAGGAATTAAGGGCTATGGGGAGAGAGCGGGTAAATGGAGTTGAAATCAACCATGATTGAATGGTGGAGTGGACTCGATGGGCCGAATGGCCTTACTTCCACTCCTATGTCTTATGGTCTTATGGTCTTATCTTTCATTGAATTAAAATTCCACCATCTGCCCTGGCGGGATTCGAACCGGGGTCCTCTGAACATTTGCTGAGTTTCTGGATTAACAGTCCAGCGATAATATCACTGGGCCATTGCTCATATTGAGCTTACTCAATGTCCAGACACAGGGGCTCATTGGATGGTGATCAGGGGCCCTGGCTGCCTGACTGGTCCTCTCTCCCTCATCCTGAGACACCAAGGGGAATAGGAATCCGCCTATTGCTGCCCTGGCTAAGATGAACTGACAGCTAAGCACAGCCAGGCATGCAAACTGAAGCCATGGCTATGCCTCAATAATGCGGAACAGCTAGTAAGTGGGACTGACAATCACTTACTTCATCTTAATATCACTTATTTTGATGCCTGGCACTCTGGAAAATAAACATCACTCCAGTGCTCAAAGAGGTTATCAATCTATAACCTAAGAATTACTGTTTGAGATGATGGCGGATGAATGCTTAATGTGTTTATATGTCATTCCTCTATTCTCTGTTTTAAAGAAGCATCAACCTGCTTAAATGGATTAGTGCTTCAATAAAATAGCAGACAGAGTAATGTCGTAAATACATTAAACATTCAACTGCTATTATCAGAAGCCATAATTTTTAGGCTCACGTCGTTCTTCTTGATTGTAAATGCCACTTTGAAAATTTAATGACTGTTGACAGCTGTGATTACCTTTTTGTCCCACACTTACTTTTCATTCACTACTTATAACGTTCTGCTTACACATTCTCCTGCCTTTGATTTACTACTTTTCTGCTTAAAAAAAATGCAGCGACCCGTTTCTGTTTGGTACCATCGCTGCCCAGGCCGTAGACCCTCGACACGAGCCCGGCCTACTCTCCGTCTTGTTTCGGTTCTTTTCATGGTCTCGGGAGAATGCTAACATAAGAGGCAGACTAGAATTACAGGCCGGAATTCTCCCATCCCGCCCGCCACTGGAATTTCAGCGGCCGCGTTGCGGGCAATGTGAAACCCCATTGATGGTCGGGCGGGAATTTCCGGCTTTTAGACCAGTGCGGCTGGAGAATTCCGCCCACAATCGCTAAACTGTTATAATGGCTTGTGGAAAAAGGGGAAACAATATGAAAGAAATGCAAGAGAAATTGAAACAAGCAACGCGTCTCACACTAAGATAAAAGCAACATACTTGCGGTTGCTGGAATCTGGCCCTTCATTTACATTCCCTTTATCCAATTACAGCCACCTCCCCCCCCATAATATGAATCTCTGCTGATTTTCTTTGCTCTTAGCTCTGACGAAGAACCATCTAGACTCGAAACGTTGGCTCTATTCTCTCTCCACAGATACTGTCAGACCTGCTGAGATCTTCCAGCATTTTCCGTTTTTGTAAAGAGTCTCACGGCCTTCTGCTGGTCGGGGACCCCGGTCGTGACGGCTGGTCTGGAGCTCGGGTGGTCCTGCCACCGTTAACGATCCCGGTCCAAGGTCTAATGTACCCAGATCAAAGCTCTCCTTCTCTAGCGTAGCCCAAACAACTTCTGTGTGAAACCTGGTATAAAGGCGGCACAGTGGTTAGCACTGCTGCCTCACAGGGCCAGGGACCCGCATTCAATTCCGGCCTTGGGTCACTGTCTATGTGGATTTTGTATGTTCTCCCTGTGTCTGCGTGGGTTTCCTCCGGATGTTCTGTTTTGCTCCCACAGTCCAAAGATGTGCAGGTTAGGTGGATTTGCCATGCTGAATTACCCCTTAGTATCAAGGGGACTAGCTAGGGTAAATGCATGGGGTTATGGGGATAGGGTCTGGAGGGGATTGTGGTCGGTGTAGACTCGATGGGCTGAATGGCCTCCTTCTACACTGTAGGATTCGATGATGCTATGATTCTAAACATATAGGCTTGGACTAAGAAAACAATATACAAAGATGGGTGTCATGGTGGCACAGTGGTTAGCACTGCTGCCTCACAGTGCCAGGGACTTGGTTCGATTCCTGGCTTGGGACACTGTCTGTGCGGAGTCTGCATGTTCTCCCCATGTCTGCGTGGGCTTCCTCTGGGTGTTCCAGTTTCTTCCCACAGTCCAAAAAACATGCTGGTTAGGTGCATTGTCCATGCTAAATTCTCCCTCAGTGTACCCGAAGAGGCACCAGAGTGTGGCGACTAGGGGATTTTCACAGTAACTTCATTGCAGTGTTAATGTAAGCCTACTTGTGACTAATAAATAAACTTTACTTTAACAGTCGCAGGTCAACTTGACCTGTGATTTCAGTGATACTATCATATGGTGCAAAACAAAGCTGCATCTTTTTAGGTTGTCATGATGTGGAGATGCCGGCGTTGGACTGGGGTAAACACAGTAAGATGGTGTAACCTGGTGTTGTGAGACTTCTTACTCTTTTTAGGTTGTCACGGCTCGAATATTGATGAGTTGACTGGTGAATACCTTAACTCTTTACTTTCTACACACTCTCAAAGAGTCCTTTTTCCCAGTGGCTGCTGTTCCCTCGGGACGTTGACGCATACTCTCGATCTAAACCTCTTTGAAGATTTGCCAGCGAATTGAATGGGAAACTGTCGCCTTTAACCTGGCATCAAGCGACATTTCAAAAGCCAATTCCTTATTGAATTGCGTGTTATTCTGAATTGTTGACAGAGTTGGCAATAGGTAGCACGTCCATTCAGGCTCCTTGAAGAAAAATCTAGAGCAGCCAGCGTGACTTCTAGATGTCCTCTACCTGCCTGGCTGCTGAGGGCCTTTCCGGGAACGAGAGCTTAAAGCAATTATCCTTCATTTCTGACGTGTTGTTTCAACACTGGCATATTACTGCTGCCTCCTAAAAATAGTAAGACTCACTGAAATGCCATTAATTAATCTGCCGGCAAATAACTTGATGAATGTTGAGGATTTCTGGCTGCTCTGTGTACTGATCAAAGCTTGAACGAGATTCCTCTGACCTGTGTCTGTCCTTTACTGCATCACGTGAATTCCAGACAATTTATCACGAGGATAATCCCAGAGGTACTGACTCCACGATCAGTCATGGCTCAGTCGACAGTACTCTCACCTCTGAGCCACCAAGGTTCTGGTCTCAAGCCTCACTCCTGGACAAAATTCCAGGCTGACATTCCACTGCTGTACTGAGATGGGGTGCTGCCCCTCCAGACTTTGGCTGTAGTTCTACCGGGGCGGACGATGTTCCCAGAACAGAAATCTCTGTTGGGCCTCGGGCAGGATTTTACAATCTCGCCCGAGCAAGGCCATAAAATCCCACCCTTAGAATCATAGAATCATAGTGCAGAAGGAGGTCATTCAGCCCATCGAGTCTGCACCAACAACAATCCCACCCAGGCCCTTTCCCTGCATCCCCATGTATTTACCCTGTTAAACCCCCTGACACTAAGGGGCAATTTATCATAGCCAATCAACTTAACCAGCACATCTTTGGAGTGTGGGAGGAAACCGGAGAACCTGGAGGAAACCCACGCAGACACGGGTAAAACGTGCACGCAGAAAGTCACCTGAAGCTGGAATTAAACCCGGGTCGCTGGTGCTGTGAGTCAGCAGTGCTAACCACTGTGCCACTGTGCCACCTCTGTTGCCATCTTTTAATTGCGACTCGTTGAACCAAGGTTCCATCTGCCTCGGGTGGAATTTAAAAAAAATAATTTAGGGGATGTGGGTGTCGCTGGCTGGCCAGCATTTACTGCCCATCCGTGACTGCCCTTGAGAAGGTAGTGGTGAGCTGCCATCTTGAGCCACTGGAAACTATTTTGTGGGACTTTGTAGGGGCTGGGGTTATACCTGGTGTCCGAGACAACATATATCCCTCAATCAACATCACAAAAACATTGCCCCATCGCTGTTTCTGGGAGCTTGCTGGGTGCAAATTGTCAGCATTTCAAATAGAACGTTATTGGTTGTAAACCACCTTGAGACATCCTGTGGTTGTAAAAAGAACTATGTCAATGCAAATCTGTTTTATGAAGCAGGAGTGGGTAGAAGAGGCACTATTTTGCTAATCTCAGGCTTTCTGTGTATTGGATGCAACAGAGTTACTGAATAAGTCATCGGTTTAGAAGAGTGTGCATGGCTTGGGGCAGCACGTTGGCACAGCGGTTAGCACCGCTGCCTCACAGTGCCAGGGACCCAGGTTCAATTCCCACCTTGGGTGACCGCACATTCTCCCCATGTCTGCGTGGGTCTCCTCCGGTTTCCTCCCACAGTCCAAAGATGTGCAGTCTAGGTGGATTGGTCAACTTATTGCCCCTTAGTGTCCAAATATGTGTAGGTGGGCCGGGATAAGATGCTCTGTCAGAGAGTCGGTGTTGACTCAATGGGCCAAATGGCCTCCTACTGTACTGTTGGGATTCTATCTCAACCTTGTCCAGAGAGAGACAGGATTGGGGAGTATGGTGAGAGCGTCAGGTAAGAATATGGGTGGACGATAGGTTGATCTATGGGAAAGGCTTGGGCTGAAAAATGTTTCTGTGGCAACCATCCGGTACTTTATCATCTGTGGAACATTTTCATGAAGGTTGCCTAAGTATCTGGGAAAGCCTTCGAACTGATGGTGAGATTAATGAATTTGTTGTAGGATTCTCGGCTGGTAATGAAAGCAGGTCTGGAAAGCTCAACGTGCTGCTGAATTTAGCAGATCTCTTCGGATGCGACAGATTGCTGGTGAGTTTAGTGAAGTAATTGGGTCATTCTCCATTGAAGGACCATCAAAGTGAAATGCAGTAAACGTGTTGTTTATGAGGAAGTTTTCTCTATGTAAACACTTCACATCGTGCCTGCTGTGGGGGCGGCAGTCATTAAATTCAGACGAGCTTGATTACACAGAATAAATAAATATTTTATTCATCGCAAGCAGATGCAACAAGATGCAAGCTGGAATGATGGTCACACCCGTAGGAAATGGCTGCAGTATTGTGGAGAAATCGTTTTCGGTGTATGAAGGTGAATGTCTCACTCAGGCAGTCAAATACTCTAAAGTCATGCACAGCATGGAGCAATACAGAGGAAAGCTCCCTCTCCAATACCACATCAAAGATTCCCAGCTCATATACAGCATGGATTTCTTACAGAGTAAAGATGCCTTTACCCTACCAAGTATTCCCAGGTCAGATAGATAAAGGAAAGACTTTGTGCCAATTTTCCCATCATCGAGATGGATGTTTGTGAGGGTGATATCTTGAGAAGGAAATGAACATTAAGACAGTGTGGGTGAAATAAACTTATGTAATTCTGCAAACTGGTGTTAATCAATGTATGGTTTGATTATTTTTCACAGTGTGCGGGAGATTTCTTTAAGTACCTTTACATTTGTGCGACCACACATGCAATAATTTAAAGGGACTGACTTGTACGGGGTCCGTGCCACGCTGCTCAGTATGAGCGAATGCGCAGTTTTGATTAACATTGGTGGCACTGGATTGGCCACCCGTTATATCCCATGATACAACCTGCCCATTAAATTCCATGGCACACCCCTGCCCATTAATGGGCAGCACGGCAGCATAGTGGTTAGCACTGCTGCCGCACAGTGCCAGGGACCCGGGTTCGATTCCCGGCTTGGGTCACTGTCTGTGCGGAGTCTGCATGCTCTCCCCGTGTCTGCGTGGGTTTCCTCCGGGTGCTCCGGTTTTCTCCCGCAGTCTGGTTAGGTGGATTGGTTATGCTAAATTCTCCCTCAGTGTACCCGAACAGGCGCCGGAGTGTGGCGACTAGGGGATTTTCACAGTAACTTCATTGCTGTGTTAATGTAAGCCTACTTGTGACACGAGTAGATAAATAAAACCGATAGCACACCATGCCCATTATACCCCCTGCCCATTGTACCCTCTCCACATTATATGCACCATCCTTTTGTTATATGTCACACCTCTCCTTTACAAGACTCCCCCATTCTTTGCCCTGCTCCAGTAGTTATCCATGTTGATTGACTTCCATTGGCCACAATTCAAAGCAAGGTCAGGCAGGGTGTGTATTGGGCACTCAGTCCACTCCTACACACCTTGTGCCCAAGTTGGAGTTCAGCTTTACCCTGCCATGTTTGACCGAGAGGTGTTGATTGAATGCTGGATTGGTTCACAAGCTGGGCTGACCCATTTTGCTCATTCTGGCTGCGGGCAGTTTAGCCAGTTCCTCTCTCGCTGTTTCTCTTTGTCTATTGGACCTTTCTAGCTCACGGTTTTCTCACACATCTTCAGCTGTTATCCTCAGATTCCCCTCTCCCCACAGTGGAGAGGGTGGCCACAAATCTAATTCAGTTGCTGACTCCCTCAGCAGAGGAATTCGCAATATCTAAACCCTGACTTTGAGGACCGCCATGCTGCACATTGATGGGCAGGGGTGTGCCTTGGGATTTGACGGGTGGCCAATCCAATACCACCACCTGACTTTCTGGGGCCAATGTGAAGTTTTTGTTGACTATAGGATGGATGATATTGGATGGTCTGCCCATTATTGAAGTCACTGAAATGGAAAGTCCTGCATGATGTAACAGGTAGCTCACTCGATAGTGTCCATTGTACAACATTGGTTGAAGTTAAAATGACCCCCTTTCCTCTTGTTCCAGTCTTAATGCCCAAGGAAGTTGTAGGATAGTTTAGAAAAAACTGTAGTGGCTCAATCCTTTTTGAAAGCCCAGAATCAATTTGATTTGATTTGATTTGATTTATTATTGTCACATGTATTAACATACAGTGAAAAGTATTGTTTCTTGCACGCTATACAGACAAGGCATACCGTTCATAGAGAAGGAAATGAGAGAGTGCAGAATGTAGTGTTACAGTCATAGTTAGGGTGTAGAGAAAGATCAACTTAATGCAAGGTAAGTCCATCCAAAAGTCTGACAGCAGCAGGGAAGAAGCTGTTTTTGAGTCAGTTGGTACATGACCTCAGACTTTTGTACCTTTTTCCCGACGGAAGAAGGTGGAAGAGAGAATGTCCAGGATGCGTGGGGGGTCCTTAATTATGCTGGCTGCTTTGCCGAGGCAGCGGGAATTGTAGACAGAATCAATGGATTGGAGGCTGGTTTGCATGATGGATTGGGCTTCATTCACGACCCTTTGTAGTTCCTTGCGGTGTTGGGCAGAGCAGGAGCCATACCAAGCTGTGATATGACCAGAAAGAATGCTTTCTATGTTGCATTGTAAAATTTGGTGAGAGTCGTAGCTGACATGCCAAATTTCCTTTGTTTTCTGAGAAAGTTGGTGGGCTTTCTTAACTATAGTGTCGGCAATTTTATTTGCTCATGACAACTGCTTCATCAGAGCCCTTCAACTGTGGGTGGCACGGTGGCACAGTGGTTAGCACTGCTGCCTCACAACACCAGGGACCTGGGTATGATTCCCAGCTTGGGTCACGTCTGTGTGGAGTCTTCACATTCTCCTCGTGTCTGCGTGGGTTTCCTCCGGGTGCTCCGGTTTCCTCCCACGTCCAAAGATGTGCGGATTAGGTGGATTGGCCATGCTAAACTGCCCCTTTGTGTCATGGGGACTAGCTATGGTAAATGCATGGGGTTATGGGGATAGGGCCTGGGTGGGATTGTGGTCGGTGCACACTCGATGGGCCGAATGGCCTCCTTCTGCACTGTAGGATTCTATGACTCAATGATGACTCCTGGCTCAACTTAAAAGAAAATCAAATTCAACAATTCTTTGGTGTTTGTCTCTCTTCATGCTATCTCTCCTTTTTTTAGATTGTTTTTTGTCTGCCTCTGTTTTCTGTGCTTCTCATGTGTGGCAGTTAACAACAGGATCAAGTTATATAAAATATGATGCATCGTTCTCCTCATCTCTGCTGAAGGCGCAAACTCTTGCTGTGGTATGGTTGCCTAAGCTCTGGGACCTCAACCAGATGGCCATGCTCCATATGCAAGTCTAGTCAGTGAGTGTCAGTGGGATGTTCAACTGTGGAATGCATCACAGTGAACCTGACGCTGCTCTCACCTGAGGTGGGATTTTCCGGCCGCGCTCGCCCCAAGACTGGAAAATCCTGCCCAAGGGCAATGGACCTTTGCATGGTCCATGTCCTGCCCGCTACGACTTCCATGGCGGGCAGGATGGGAAAACTTTGCTGCTGATATCCACACGCATGCACTTGTTGGAAGCGGTAACTGCATTGTGATCAGGAGTGGCAACTGTTTGTTGTTTTATCCCAGTGACGCCAAGTGGTATCATGTCCTGATTGGATTGAGATCTATATGGCTTGTGTAGCTCAATGCACATGGGATGGTGCATTAACCCATTGGATCTTTGGCGGAGCACTGAGTTACAATAACACAAGAGGAGATGAAGGTCGAGCAGTATTATTGCTGGATTATTAATCCAGAAAGTCAGCTAATGTTCTGGGGACCCGGGTTCGAATCCCGCCACGGCAGATGGTGGAATCTAAATTCAATAAAAAATATCTGGAATTAAGAATCTACTGATGACCATTGTCGATTGTCGGGAAAAAACCCATCCAGTTCATTAATGCCCTTTAGAGGAGGAAATCTGCCATCCTTACCTGGTCTGGCCTACATGTGACTCCAGAGCCACAGCAATGTGGTTGACTCTCAACCGCTGTCGGGCAACTAGGGATGAATGCTGGCCAGATAGCAACGCCCATGTCCCATGAACTAATAAACAGTCAGTTTACTATTTCTCTGTCGCCTGCAGATTAAAGCAATCATAGCAGCCTGTGTGAAGTGGTGAGTTATTCCCAGCTGTGTGGGGGCCACCACATACACGTTCCCTATTACCACGACCAATGTCAGTGTCACTGCGAATGTGCAAAGGACAGAACTGCAACGTGCCATTTTAACTGGATTGATATTTGACAATGCAGCTGCCTTGTTTCGAAGTGGATTACATTGCATTTTTAGAAAATAAATACAAAATGATTCAGTGAACTCTTTGACCATGAAATCAGGATGTCTACACTTGCCCTCTCTGCGATGTCAAAGTGGTGCAGAGTGGGGTTTATGGAGGTTGGGATGGTGTTCAATGTTGCATAATATCAATGCTTTCACATTGCATGATAACAGTGAATCATTTCAGAAGAGCACAGTCTGATCCTGCTCGTTGAATTGCTGACGAATGATTTATCTATTGGGGCCATTGGGTGCACTGTTAGTTCTCGAAAGGGACATTTCCATCAAACACGTGCTCGAAGAAACCCATTTTTTATTTCTTTAAAAGCAAATAACTCAAGGATGGGAAATGTCCCCGGCAATCTTCATTTGACCTGTCACTCGCTACATCAGTTACAAAATCCTTGTCTTCATGTTCAAGTTTGTTCATGGCCCTGTTCACCCCCCCATTTCTCTTCTCAAGATCAATGTTTCCCTTTTCCTTCCATCTTCGAGGAAGATACAAACACAGGACTTGGGAGCTGGAGAGGGCCATTCAGCCCTTTGTACCTTCTCTGCCTTTCATAGAATCATAGAAACCCTACAGTGCAGAAGGAGGCCATTTGACCCATCGAGTCTGCACCAACAACAATTCCACCCTTCCCTACTCCCATAACCCCACATATTTACATCGCTAGTCCCTTTAACCTACGCATCCTGGGACACTAAAGGGCAATTTAGTATGGCCAATCAACCTAACCCGCACATCTTTGGACTTTCAATAAGATCATGGCTGGTCTGGTTGTTGCCTCATCTCCATTTTCCCCGTCTGCCCCCCTAACCCTCGACTCCCTTGTCCAATCTGTATTTTTTCTTCCTGCTGGTTTAGTTTTGGTTTCCTTTTCTTCCTGTGTTCCCTCTGCAATGTTCTTGTGTGTGCCAAGTTGCTGTCCTCCTTCCCATTGTTCTAAAACCAGAACCATCTCTCACCCGCCATCCAGGATTATTTTTTGACATTTGCCTCACGGCCTATCCCCTTCCCGTCAAAACCTATGTCTCTGACAGGACTTCCAACCACCTGGTTCCACCACTCTTTGTCCTCTACTCAGTCACCACCATGTTCTCATTCAAAGCTTCTTAATGCGGAGGTCAATGCACAGGTAAATTTTCATGGACATGTGTCAGGCGAGATTCTCCGGCCTCCCTGCCACCAGGAGGTGGCGCGTTGTTTGCTAGCAACGGGATTCTCTGGTCCCGCCGCTGTCAATGGGAATTCCCATTGGCGTCACTCCACTGGCAGGACCGTGAGCGGGGTTGCATTGCCGGCGGGACCGGAGAATCCCATTGGCGTGAACGGCCGGAGAATTCAGACCATTATCATTGAATTGCAAATTTCAAATCTGGGACTGATAAGTTTTTGATGAGTAATGATATTGAAGGTGACTGAACCACGACACGTAGAGAGAATTAGGATGCACAGCAGCCATCGCCCTGGGAAACTGCGGAACAGGTTTGAGGGGCTGAATGGCCTACTCCTGCTCCTATCATAGAGTCATAGAGGTTTACAACATGGAAACAGGCCCTTTGGCCCAACTTACCCATGCCACCCAGTTTTTACCACTAAGCCAGTCCCAATTGCCCGCATTTGGCCCAAATTTTCTAAATGCTTTTTAAAAGACAAAATTGTACCTGCCTCTATTACTGCCTCTGACAGCTCGTTACAGACACTCACCACCCTCTGTGTGAAAAAAATTGCCTCTCTGGACCCTTTTGCATCTCTCCCCTCTCAACTTAAACCTATGCACTCTAGCTTTTGACTCCCCTACCTTTGGGAAAAGATGTTGACTATCTATCTTATCTGTGCCTCTCATTATTTTATAGACTTCTATAAGATCACCCCTAAGCCTCCTATGCACCAGGAAAAAAAGTCCCAGTCTATCCAGCCTCTCCTTATAACTCAAACCATCAAGTCGTGGTAGCATCCTAGTAAATCTTTTCTGCACTCTTTTGAGTTTAATAATATCCTTTCTATAATAGGGTGACCAGAACTGTACACGGTATTACAAGTGTGGCCTTACCAATGTCTTGTACAACTTCAACAAGACATCCCAACTCCTATATTCAATATTCTGACCAATGAAACCAAGCATGCCGAGTGGCTTCTTCACCATTCTGTCCACCTGTGACTCCACTGTCAAGGAGCTATGAACCTACTTTCCTATCATGCCATTTGTGGTCACCATTATAAAGATGCGCATTGCCCTCCGTCCTTCTTTCCCCGATCCCTACCCCTTCCTCCTCCTCCCAGCTTTGTACAACTTGGACCTGTGAAGGCCTTAATCCCAGAATGTAGGAAGCAAGTTGTTGCGGCAATCCAGAGCAGCGGCGTGTGAAAGGTCAGCCCAGGAAAATCTTCAGATCAGTGTGTTTACAGAGCTGTCACACAACGCCTGCTGATTCAACGCGGCTTTATCAAGCCACCCTATCTTTCTAATCCGCCAAGCAGACGAGAGCAATCTCTGGCGCACACACACACACACACATAGGCGGAAGACAGCAGGCTGCTTCTTTCAGCGAGAGTGCTGCATTTGAATAATTTAGTCTGTGTATTGAATAAGCAGGAGCGTGTTAATAATGGAGGGAGCCTGAGGCAGGGCACAATTACAAGATAGCGAGAAATATTATCCCAGCTAATGGCTTTCCACCAATTCAGCATCTGCTGAAATGAAGTATTCCCTTTTCTGTGCATTTTCAGTGGTGAGAAACTACCAGACTCAATGCAATGTCGAAAAATCAGAGTTTCCTTCAGAAGTCAGCCTCGACTCAATAGCAGCATTCTAGCTCCTCAATTATGGGTTCAATCCTCACTCCTGAGATTTAATCGAAGTTGATACCTCTGTGCAGTATTTCAGATGAACCAATTCACTGCTGTTCAACTAGTTTCTCAGCTGGACTAAAAGACCCCTCAGTAATATTTGAAAATGGGGCTTTTTGCGAGTCCTCTGGTTAACTTTGCTTTTTCAATCGACAGATCATTTGCTTATTCATCTCGTTATTGTCTGGGGACCTTTCCCGTGTACTCCAGCCTGTGTTGGCTCAGCCACTTTCATTGGATGGATTCCCCAAGATCTTCTGTGCGGTGAACTGACCACGAGGTCACGACCTCCCAGGCATCCAAACCCATGGCCATGGCTGCTGTGCATCCTAACTCTATTGATGTGTTGTGGTTCAGTCACATTCAATATCATTACTCATCCAAAACTTATCAACAGGAAATCAATGGGAAATTCACAAGGGACATCGGCAAGCAAATGCAAAGTTTTTGTTTATTTATTAGAATCATAGAATCCCTACAGTGCAGAAGGAGGCCATTTAGCCCATCGAGTCTGCACTGATCACAATCCCACCCAGGCCCCTATTCCCACAACCCTACATATTTACCCTGCTAATCCCCCTGACACTAGGGTCAATTTAGCATGGCCAATCAACCTAACCCGCACATCTTTGGACTGTGGGAGGAAACTGGAGCACCTGGAGTTAAACGGGTGTGACACATGTGTGTGACATATTAGTATCACAAGTAGGCTTACTTTAACACTGCAATGAAGTTAGTGTGAAAATCCCCCAGTCGCCACACTCCGGTGCCTGTTCGGGTACACTGAGGGAGAATTTAGCACGGCCAATGTACCTAACCAGCACTTTGTTTTGACTGTGGGAGGAAACCGGAGCACCCGGAGGAAACCCACACAGACACGGAGAGGATGTGCAGATTCCGCACAGACAGTGACCCAAGCTGCAAATCGAACCTGGGTCCCTGGCACTGTGAGGCAGCAGTGCTAGCCGCTGTGCCACTATGCTGCCCACATGCAAACTATGTGAAGATGGTGGAGATTGACACAGACAACTGGGAGAGAGTCAGTCACTAAGGGTGTGACAATAAGGAAGCTGACTGTTTGGAAGGACGTTGGAAAGGGTGAGAGGAATTGAACAGAGGGCCCAGAGAACAGGGAGGCTGGTGAATCATGCCCACTGTCATCCTCTGCAGTGCATGTGGACAATGCTTAACACAGACCAGATTTTGCCAGCTCTGCCATACACGGGTCCCGCCTCGAGCGATGTGATGGCCCAGCTGAAAGTCCACTGACTTTTAGCAGGACTGGATGATCCCAGCAGCAGGCAGAACTGGAAAATCACACCCACAGAGTTGACCACCATGGCACAGACCTGCGTACAAATTGTCGACCATATTTCCCTACAGTACAGCAGTAATTACACTATGCAAGTACTTCATTAGCTGTCAAGCAATCTGGGAGATATTAAGGTTGTGAAAGAGGCTGTCTCTTCTTTCAAACACTGCGCATACCAAATATTATGTTTGACGTTTGATATCAAGACTAATAAAAGACCACTAGGTCAGTGGAAGAAAACTAACTGGAACAGTTTATTAACATGTCTATTCTCCAGCACGGTCAGCACAAGGCTGGCTGGGTGAGCTCCGCCCAGGGTAGAGTTTGCATCCCAGGTCACCCAACCCGTTCTCTTAAAGGGGCATGTCCCAACATACATAACAGCAAAGGGCTCTGACAAAGAGAGAACATGTGCGTCACAACAAAAGCTATTAATTGTCGAGTGCTGCTTTCTTCCACCATTACCTCATGTATAGGTGTGCGTGTGTAAGTGTGTGCACGCGTGTAGGTGTGTGAACGTGTAGGTGTGTGCGTGTGTAAGTGTGGGCATGTGTAAGTGTGTTCACGCGTGTAGGTGTGTGTGTAGATGTGTGTGAGTGTAGGTATGTGCATGTAGGCCTGCATGTGCGTAGGTGTGCATGCTTGTTGGTGTGTGTGCACATGTAGGTGTGCGGGCGTGTAGGTGTGTGCGCATGTAAGGTGCGTAAGTGCATGTAGGTGTGTGCGTGTGTACGTGTAGGTGTGTCCATGTGTAGTTACGTGCGTGCGTGCGTAAAATAATCTGCAGTTATTGCCGATCTTGTAGATCCTCTTCACATCGAAGTGTGTGGGACTGGCAGCACCTTTCACTGACTAACTGCATGTAGGTGTGCACGTAGGTGTGTGCATGAAGATGTATGCATGTAGGTGCATGTGTGTAGGTTTAATTGTTTATTTTATTGGTGTCACAAGTAGGCTTACATTAACACTGCAATGGGGTTACTGTGAAAATCCCCTAGTCGCCACACTCCGGCGCCTGTTCGGGTACACTGAGGGAGAATTTAGCATGGCCAATGCACCTAACCAGCACGTCTTTGGACTGTGTGAGGAACCCAGAGCACCCGGAGGAAACCCACACAGACACGGGGAGAATGTGAAAACTCCACCCAGACAGTGACCCAAGCCGGGAATCGAACCTGGGTCCCTGGTGCTGTGAGGCAGCAATGCTAACCACTGTGCCAGCGTGCCGCCCTATATGTGCTTGTGTATGGGTGTAGGTGTTTGCATGTTGGTGTTTGCGTGTAGGTGTGTGCTTGTGTGTGTGTAGGTGTGTGTGTGAGAGGTGGGAGGACCATGAATGTTAATCATTTCCCTCTTTTGGAATCTACTGAGTTAATCCTGACATCTTATTATGGATGCCAATGAAGTTCTTCAACTAAAAACGCGAGCCTCAAAATGGGCTCAAGAATAAATTTTAATGGCATGACAATTATTCCAGGATGACACAGCTTTAAACTTCTGAGTTGGCTTTGCTGGGAGATGTGAGTTGGAAATTGCGCAGAGCTGGTGAGATGTATAATTCATTGCTTTTATAAAGCTGTGAGCCGCCTTTGCTTCCACCCTTTCTTCCAGCATTGCTCCTATCCTAGATCTTACAAAGTGACAAGAAACAGGGCAATATTGAATACATCTCAGGGAGGGGAAAGGAGCGATTGGAGGAGTGAGTTGTGGATAGGAAAGAGATAAGGGATGGAGACAAAAGTCCTTGAAATGTTCCCAATTCAGCAACGCAGAATTCAAAACTTCACATTAGCCACATAATTTCCATAGTTACCCTTCTGATGTATATATTTGCAGCTGATGAGAATTTCTTTTGGAATTTCCTGTTGTTTCTGTTGAAATATCTATAAATATTATCCTCTGCCACCCTCATAGGGAGAATCCCACTCCATGGACTCAGCACACACTGTACCCTGATGTGGTGCTGAAGGAGTGCTGTGTTAGAATCCCTACAGTGCAGAAGGAGGCCATTCAGCCCATCGAATCTGCACCTACCACAATCCCACCTATTGCCGTAATCCCACATATCTACCCTGCCAATCCCCTGACAATAGGGTCAATTTAGCACAGTCAAACAACCTAACCTACACGTCTTTGGACTGTGGGAGGAAACCGGAGCACCCGGAGCACGGGGAGAATGTGCAAACTCCGTACAGACAGTGACCCAAGCCGGGAATCGAACCCGGGTCCCTGGCGCTGTGAGGCAGCAGTGCTAACCACTGTGCCACCATGCCGCCCTGATACTGAATTAGCATAATGCCGCCATTGCCAAGGCTCTAGTTCAGTGAAGCAATGAGTGCCAGGGTAGCATGGCAGAAGCTTGAATGAAGAGATGTACAAATGAGGCGGAAGTACATTTATAAAATAATCTGCAGTTATTGCCGATCTTCTAGGTCCTCTTCACTTCGAAGTGTGTGGGACTGGCAGCACCTTTCACTGACAATTGCATCTGTCTGGTTCGGGAGTTGCTGATATTCAGTTGCGAGCAAAGCAATGTATTCCTATCATATTTATGTCTGAATTTTTATTGGAGGGGGATTGGTCCTCAAATAAAAGCATGCTCTGAATTCAAGTAAACACTGAATGAGGGCTAGTCAACCAGTCCTTCATCGCAATCCTTATACGAGTATCTGCTGCCAAACTCTTTGAGTTTACTTGAAATAATTGGAGTGTAAACTCATTCATTCAGTCATTCGAATGCTGAAATCAGAATGGACTGTGTGTGTGTGTTAAATAACGAGTTATAAAAACCTCTTTGTGTTTTCATTAAAAGCAGTAAGATTGCACAGATAGCGATAGCAAGGTATTGTGAAGGGACTCTGAGGAGCAGGGAGCCGAAATCTTCCTAAATAGGCAGACTGAGCTTAATCTTACAGCTAAGCAGAAAAGCCTTTGTCTGACTTTATTCCTATTTTATTCACTTTCCTTTGTGCTATTGAATGTTACAGGTCTAACCTTGATAAATGAAGAGTAAAGGGAAGAGGAGAATGCAGAAAATAAGAGAATCGAAGAGTGAAGGGGCAGGGGTTATGGATGGAAAATGTGAGGAATGTGGGCAGAGGATAACAATGGTTAAAGAGCTGAACTATGGGTTAGCATCGGGAAAAGTTGTCAGATTGCTTTGATAGGCCAACCTGTAAAGAAAATATCACTCCTTTCTTCAAAGATGTGCGGGTTAGGTGGATTGGCCATGCTAAATTACCCCTTAGTGTCAGGGGGACTCGCTAGGGTAAACGCATGGGGTTATGGGGTTATGGTGATAGGGCCTGGGTGGGATGCAGACTCGATGGGCCAAATGGCCTCTTTCTGCACTGTAGAATTCTAAGTTACAAAGCCAATGTGCAGAGAGAGGACCAGGCGGACTCAAATCCAGCTCCTTGTCTGCTCCAAAAATGAATCAAATTTGAATTGAATCCAATTCACGGTCCCCACAGGAGAGGCAAAATCCAAACTGACCAGCTAAGGCAATGCACCTGATCTAGGGCTTGATCTGACACTTGATCTTAGCCAAAAGGCTGAGATGGTATCAACAGCTTTTAAGCCACAGGAAGACTTACCATTGACCTTGGTGGGATTCAAGCCTAGAACCCAGAGCATTGTTCTAGGTTTGGCATTTACCAGTTCAGTGATCTATACCACAAGGCCACAGGGGGAATCCTTGAAAGGCCAATTAGCTCACTAAAGTCCTTCGGGAACCTGCCATTCCAAACCATGGTACACGAGCTGGGATTTTCTGGACCCTTAGAGTAAGGGGTCGGAGGTGGGAAGGTTGGCAAAATAATGTGGGGTGACATTGGATAGCATACCTGATGCCTTCCTGCCACTCTGCCCTTTTGCCCGTGGTGGTGAGAAAGCTGATGGCTTACCCAGAGGGCACCTGGGCCATTTATGTGGACAGGAAAACCCTAGCAGCCTCCCAGTGAGATTTTTGGGTGCTCGATTTGGACCCATGAAGAGCTCCCCCCCTCCCGACAGCAGTGGTGACCCCCGTTGCACCAGTGCCGCTTACCTCAGCAAAACCTCCCCAACACCTTCCTGACTGGAACCCTGGCACACCCAGATCCCACTTTCCTGGTTGTGAGGGCGCATGCCCAAAGATATGCAGGCTAGGTGGTTTGGCCATGCTCAATTGTCCCTTAGTGTCTCAAGATGTGTGGGTTAGGGGGATTAGTGGGGTAAATACACGGGATTACGGGGATAGGGCCTGGATAGGATACTCTTTGGTGCAGATTTGACTGGTCGAATGGTCTCCTTCTGCCATGAAGGGATTCTGTGATTCTATGTCCATCAATTCACCCTTCTTCTCCAGGCGCAGTTCATGGAGTGACCACCACTCGCAGTGGCGCTGATGAGCTACCAGCTGTCTGATTGGGAATGTGGAAAATTATGGAAAATGGAAAAGGGGAGAGAGGCAATGCAGGAAAGCGGGGGACGATAGAAAGCAAGGAGAGAATGTAAAGAAATGGAAAACAAGGGACGGGTAGCGAATTTTTCGCAAACAAAGAAGTTTCATTCCAAGTTTATAGATTTCTGCTGGGGCAGTGAACGCTCCCAAATAACGAACAGTTTTTGGCAAGCTCGCAGCACCCAACCCCCACCCCCCCCCCCCCCCCCCCCGCCTCCTGCTCCTCACTGTCGACCACTCCAAATATGCAGTTTAATTACTCAGTTCATGTTCTTAACAACCACATTAAGGAAACTGCCAATAACAACATGAAATGAATAAGAAGTTTAAAGAAAAAACAACATGAAATGAATGAATAACTGGAGTCAGCTGGGTTACTGGGGAGCTAGCAATTATCAAGCCCACCCCCCCTCCCCCTTACAATGGGCTCCTTTTTAATAGATAAGATCGACTGCATCTGACCAATCTTTTTCGCCAACCAAATAAACTAAATCAAATTAACAAAGGGACAAATTAAAACGGGCAGCACCCAAAAGGAGGGGAACCGCCCGAAACAAAGGACAAAGTGGAAAGGAAACTTAAAACATCAAATCAAAATGTGATTAAAGTGGTCAATAATGCACCCCAGTCCCCACGGTGTCCAGCAGGCACGGAAATGTTACTGCATCTGACCTTGCAGGATATTGCCTTGATTTGTTGGTTAGTAAATATTTGTTGCAGATATGTCCAAGTTTTATGCTTTTAAGTTAAGCTTTTGGAAACTGCCTCTCAATCTGGTTAAAGCAAAGTTTATTTATTAGTCACAAGTAGGCTTGCATTAACACTGCAATGAAGTTACTGTGAAAATGTCCCCAAGTCGACACACTCCGGTGCCTGTTCGGGTACACTGAGGCCAATGCACCTCACCTGCACATCTTTGGACTGTGGGAGGAAACCGGAGCGCCCGGAGGAAACCCACGCAGACACGGGGAGAATGTGCAAACTCCGCACAGACAGTGACCCAAGCCGGGAATTGAACCCAGGTCCCTGGCGCTGTGAAGTAGCAGTGCTAACCACCAGGCCACCATGCCACCCCAGGAAGATCAGAAAGACTTCATGACTCCAAAATGTTTCATAACCAACGAATGACTTTCAAAGTCTCATCACTGTTGCAATATAGAAAATTATAGAAGAAAGGGGGAAAACATAGAATCCCTGCAGTGCAGAAGGAGGCCATTTGGCCCATCGAGTCTGCACCGACCACAATCCCATCTAGGCTCTATCCCCGTAACCCCACATATTTACCCTGCTAATCCCTCTAACCTGTGCATCCTGGGACACTAAGGGGCAATTTAGCGTGGCCAGTGCACCTAACCCGCACATCTTTGGACTGTGGGACCACCTGGAGAAAACCCACGCAGACACAGGGAGAACAAGCAAACTTCACTCAGTGACCCGGGCTGGGAATCGAACCTGGGTCCCTGGAAAATGTGGCAGCCAATCTGTTTGTAGTAAGATCCCAACGCGATAGAGACCAAATCATTGTTTTAGTGGAAGCAAAATAGTGCAGGTGCTGAAATCTGAAACGGAACATGCTGGAAAAACGCATCAAGTCTGGCAGCCTCTGTGGAGAGTGAAAATAGTGTTGATGGTTGGAATTCTCCGGTCTTTCATGACCCACCACTGCTGCCAATGAGGATGGGGAATTTGGCGTTCGGCCAAATCTCTGTTCATTGCAGCGGGACTGGAGAATCTTTCAGGTAGTGCCGTGGAATGTTTAATCATCTCTACCGGAGAGGCCACACAAGGCCATGGTTTGATGTCTCATCTGAAAGGCGGCAACTCCAACAATGCAACACTTCCTTCAAGAGTGTCAGGCTGGATTTGGTCTCTGGAGTTTGAAGGCACAAGACAGGAGTGCTACCACTGAGCCACTGAGCCATGACTGCCATCAAAAGGCATCTGAAACATTCAATTGTGGACGTTTTCTTGTCCATCACACCATCATCTGCAGAAGCTTCTTTCTGGAACTGTCCAAATCGAGAGATCAATAGACAGGTGCCAAGCATTTAAAAGAGTGTCAACTCCTAAACTAAGGAGCCAGTTGAGAGTTAAGGGTTTGTAAGTCGGTTTTTTAAAGTGGATGCAGAATCATAGAAATCGTAGAAACCCTACAGTACAGAAAGAGGCCATTCGGCCCATCGAGTCTGCACCAACCACAATCCCACCCTACCCCCATATCTTACCCATTAATCACATCTAACCTACACATCTTAGGACACTAAAGGGCAATTTAAGCATGGCCAATCAACCTAACCCGCACATCTTTGGAATGTGGGAGGAAACCGGAGCACCCGTAGGAAACCCACGCAGACATGAGGAGAATGTGCAAACTCCGCACAGACAGTGACCTAAGTGTTGGATGACAGCCAAGGGCATCTTGCTTGGGCTGTAAAAATGTTTCAAAGAAAGTTAAAAGGGCTCGGTAAGTCTAGCAATGAGGGGAGATTGAATTGGTTGGGGTTATTTTCTTTGGAACAAAGAAGGCTGAGGGGTGACTTGAGAGAGGTGTACAAAATTATGAGGGGAAGATATAGAGTGGAAAGAATAAAATTGTTTCCCTTGGTGGAGAATTCTAGAACCAGGGGGCATAGATTCAAGATAAGTGGCAGTAGGTGCAGAGGGGACATGAGGAATAAGAGGGTGATGGGTATCTGGAATTCGCTGCCCGAGTTGGTGGTGGAGGCAGAGAAGACCCAAAATGCTTTTAAAAGTACTTGCTTCTGCACCTTAAGTGTTGTAAGCTACAGGGCTATGGGCTGGGTGCAGGAAGGTAGGATTAGAAAGGCCACCTGGGTGGTCTCGGGCTGGTTTGGACAAGATGGGCCGAATGGCCTCCTCCTGTGCTGTAACTTTTCTATGGTTGAGTTAAACACCTCCCCAAAGTGGGAATGAAAATGAAGGATCAGATCAAGAGAAGTGAAAGGAAAGATCTGAGCAACAATTGCAATCTGAAGTTGCTGTGTTCTAAGCAGAGGCCTGTAAGTGTCCAAGCAGATGTACGTGTTGTGGTGCAGGTGTGGTACATCTTTAAGAATTGTAGAAGGTTATTTGATTGCTGTGTTTCGTTACCAACGATGCTGTCTCTGAACCCTGTTTTGCACATAATGCAGAAAACTATTATACCACTTGTCGATGATTATCACCATGGCGATGCAATTGTGAAAACAATACATTTGCCTCAAACAAGGATACGGAGCAGCAGTTATTGCTGAATAATCAGACTAACAGAGTAAGTGGACCCTGTGGAACGTGCCATTTCCTATTTCCTGCACATGTATCTTATAACGAAAGCTCATCAACCTCAAATGTTGGACTGGATGGAGTGATGGCGGTGGGATTTCTGCAGATGGCCCCAGAGGCCGGTGACAGCGATGTCCGCTTTGGCACTCAATGGGACCTGAGGCAGCATTCCGTCTGTGGCGGCCCCTTAATTAAGAGTGGCCACTCGAGAATTGCCAGCGAATCAGAAGATTAGTAACTCATCGGCCTCAGCAGCGCCACCAGAAGCAGTGGCCATCGCTGGGACTGCACCTAGAGGAAAGAGGGAGCAGTGCAGTCTCTCCGTCAGCTAACTGGAGTCAGGGGGCGCCGGGGCCAGTAAGGCATGCCATGGTGGCGGGTGTTTAAATCTCACAGTTGCCATCCAGTAATAAAGATAACCCAACTCCAGCTTCTTCACAAACTCACTTTATTCTCTTTTACAACTCCACATACACACCCAGTGCCACCTGCTACCCCTTTATAAATCCCGATGAGTATTAATAAACAATTAACATACAAATTAGGTCGAAGGTGGAAGGTTGCTGTTAACCCATTCCTAACAATGGGTGGCTGGTGAAGGCAGGCAGTGCCATTGCCACAGAGGGGCAAAGGTGCCCATGAAGAAGCCTGATTGGAGACCACTAAGGTCTACAAATGGTGGTTTACACCACCCGGACCCCAACCCCCACCCCCTCACCCTCCCCCCCCCCCACCACCTGTTACTGAATAAACTAAGAAACTTGGGCAATAATATATCCATAGCAGGAATCCCACTGGATTCTTGTGGATGTTTTAGGGTTACATTAACACTGCAATGAAGTTACTGTGAAAATCCCCGACGTGCTGGTTAGGTGCATTGGCCGTGCTAGCTTCTCTCTCAGTGTACCCGAACAGGCGCCGGAGTGTGGCGACTAGGGGATTTTCACAATCACTTCATTGCAGTGTGAATGTAAGCCTGCTTGTGACGCGAATAAATAAACTTTAACTTTAAACTTTAGTCGCCACATTCCGGCGCCTGTTCGGGGACTCTTAGTGAGAATTTAGCATGGCCAATGCACCTCACCAGCACGTCTTTCAGACCATGGGAGGAAACCGGAGCACCCGGAGGAAACCCACGCAGACACGGGGAGAACTTGCAGACTCCGCACAGACAGTGACACAAGACGCGAATCGAACCTGGGTCCCTGGCACTGTGAGGCAGCAGTGCCAACCACTGTGCTGCCATGCTGTTCTGGGCATTGACACTCACCAGTTTCCATGGTAACCTGTCCCACAGTACGGTGTCCCCCCACCCCTGTTCTGCTGTGCTTTTACGAATTTCACTTTCTCTGCCGCCTTTGGTAGATGTTCGTACTTTGATGTCCAATGTTCTTTTAATCTCTCTGGTTGATCAAAGAGCTGGCAGTGGAGGCATGGAGACACGCTAGTGCCCACTGCTGCATGGCAGCCTGGTTTCTTTTTGTGTTCGATTCATCCCTCGTGTAGTGTTTTAGAATTGCAAACAAGTCCCTTGCTGCAAGGTAGGACTTGAAGCTGGATCAGGTTGTATATTTAAAACAAATCTCCATCCACGTGGTGAATGATGTTGCTTTTCCTGAATACTGTAGCAGCTGAGTTAAAGTTTAGCAAAGCGAGTGCATCGTGTGGCATGTGATACCCTGCTGTGCCATCTTTTACACGCTATCCCCTGCCTCATTACCATTCTGCCTCATCCAGCGTTTTGCAGCTGTAAGCATTGCTCGAATTTATTTTTTATTATTTTGAAGTGAACATGAGTCCCTGGGCGTTCAGCAGCGTTCTGCGTCTCTGGCACTTTGCAGCAACCACTGACTATTAGCAACGTGACAGCTGTGTAATCTCATCAGACACTGAAGAGGGAATGCCTTCAGGTTTCCCTTTCGTCACATTGCTCTGGTCAAGTGCGTTTGGCTCTGCAATGTATTTCTAACTGCCGGCCGCGATAAACGGTTCCTCAAACTGTGCTTCCCAACATTACCTCTGACTCCGTGCCCTTGGACAGACACTTTACCATCCCCGCCTTCGCCAGCTGTGCTGTAGCGACTCCTGGCAGTAATGGTAAAAGGTCTGCCCCTGTCTTGAAACGTTCAGCCACCTTTGCCCCTTTGGTGTTTGACTCGGGTGAAAGTTTGGGGATCTTCATTTTATTATTTTCAGTTGCTGCTCAAACTCTTCCAGCTATGATTTATGATGCCGTCTTTCCAAATAACTATTGGATGGGAGACTGATGTGCTCATGCCAGGCTTGGGTACACATGCCAGTATTCCCATGTGTTGTTATATCCACTCATCAGTATGAAATGGCTTTCTATAATGCATGAGTGCTGCAGTTACAGAGTCATTACAACATAGACAGAGGCCATTCGACCCATTGAGTCCATGCCTGTCCAATGTGCAGCAATCTAATCAGTCCCCCTTCCCCCCCCCCACCTTTCTATCCCTATAACCCTGCAAATCCCTCAATTGCCCATCCAATTTTCTTTTGAAATCATTGTCTCCATTTCCACCACTCTCATAAGCAACGACTTCCAGGTCTTTGGCACTCGCTGCATCGTAAGTTCTTCCTTACAAGGGCCTATACATCCATCTTGCCCAAGGCCTTAAGTCTGTGTCCCTCACTCCTTATTTTATCAGCACCGAATGGGAACAGCTTTCCTTTGTTGCGCCCTGCTATAATCTTTTAGCAACTCTTTCAAATCTCCCCTCAACCCTCAAAGACGTGCTGGTGAGATGCATTGATGTCGAGATGCCGGCGTTGGACTGGGGTGAACACAGTAAGAGTTTTAACAACACCAGGTTAAAGTCCAACAGGTTTATTTGGTAGCAAATACCATTAGCTTTCGGAGCGCTGCTCCTTTGTCAGATGGAGTGGAAATCTGCCTTTCCAAATAATTTGGAAAGATTTCCACTCCATCTGACGAAGGAGCAGCGCTCCGAAAGCTAATGGTATTTGCTACCAAATAAACCTGTTGGACTTTAACCTGGTGTTGTTAAAACTCATACTGAGATGCACTGGCCATGCTAAATTCTCCCTCAGTGTACCCGAACAGGCACCAGAGTGGGATTTGAACAGTAACTTCATTGCAATGTCAATGTAAACTGACTTGTGACACTAATAAATAAACCGCCTTTGCTCCATTTTGTGAAGAGCATTGAGGAAGGTGGGATTTTTCCTTCACCACATTGGGGACGGTGAAGGCTTTGCCTCACAACGCTTTTAGGATTGAAAGAGTTATACTCATACAAATAGCATTAGACTATTGCCATTGCTTGACAAAATGGTGACCAGAGGGAATACCTTTCAGATAATCACAACTACGTGGATTGAAAAAAAATCCTTTAGGCCGAGAGTATTTAGAATGTGGCTGTTTTCTGTCACAAACTATCATTGGAGCAGTGTCTGTAAATTCTCTTTAAAATGGGATTGGGCAAAAAAAAGGAATATTAGAGGAAATGGGGAGAGTGGGATTAGGCTGCTTGGCTTGTGTAGAGAAAAGCACCAGCAGAGGCTTTGTTTGCTGGAACGTTCTCTGCTTTTAATGGGGCTGATAAATGATCCTTAGGTGCTGTGTGTGTGTGTGTGTGTGTGTTCCATGCATGAGAGAGTTGGCCTTGGCCAATAACATGAAGCCAGCTCATTTAAATATTTTCCAGACGCTTCTGGCATGATGCACCCAAGACGCTAGGGGGTGCCAAAGAAGAACTGATGGCAGCCTGCCCAACACTGGCAAGATGTCTTTACTCTTCCCCCCTGCCCCCGCCCGCCCCCCCCGCCCCCACTGGGGTGAGGGGGGAGGAAGATCGTGCTGGAGGAGGGGGAGCATGCTTTCAACAAGGCGTTCTCACAACTGCCCATGACAAACAGCAGGTTCGGGCACTCTCAAGTACAGGGGTGACCTTTTTTAATTTGAAGTAATTTTCACAGCAATTAACACTTTTTGGCCACACTGGCCTGTGCTGAACCCCATCGGATGAACTGACGGCCTCAATGTCTCGTTAGACAGGGGGAGCGGTGTGTGGGCCCCCAGAGCACTTCAGTGCATTATCTATCCCTATAATTACGTGTGACATGTTTTATCTGAAGTACATACTGCTGTGACCGTCACACCACAAGGTACAAAAAGCAATTTTGCGCAGAAACCTGCTGTTTTATAATTACAGTAATAGGACAATTTGAAATAATGCAAATCTGATGTTTGTAATGGTTGCTCTCTGGCACTTAGTGACTAATGAGCTGTTAAAATAACCATTTGGAGAAATAATTAAAACACTTTACATTTACGAAGGTGGGACATGAAGTTGTTAATCCTGTGGTTTAAGTGTGCAGTAGGTTTGCGGTATTGGAATACAAACTGTGTTTAAACAAAATCTGGGATCTCAAGTTTAAACTGCAGGATACAATATTCAGTAGATTAGCCTGAAATCTCTGCACTTTGAGATGTTGTTTAATGGTTGCACTGAAAGATTGCAGTTGACTGTGGTGTCCATGGAGTCACTTCACAGATTTGGTCTGGTTTAGCAGACAGATACCTACAGAATGTAAGACATTTAGGGGCGGCACAGTGGCAGCCACTGCTGCCTCACAACTCTAGGGACCCCGGTTCGATTCCCGACCTCGGGTCACTATCTGTGTGGAGTTTGCACATTCTCCCAGTGTCTGCGTGGGTTTCCTCCAGGTGCTCCGGTTTCCTCCCACAGTGCAAAGGTGTGCGGGTTAGGCGCATTGGCCATGCCAAATTGCCCGTTAGTGTCCAGGGATGCGTAGGTTAGAGGGATTAGCAGGGTTAATATGTGGGCTTATGGAAATAGGGCCTGGGTGGGATTGCGGTCAGTGCAGACTCAATGGGCCGAGTGGCCTCCTTCTGCACTGTAGGGTTTCTTTGATCCTATGAAAATAAACGCACGGTACCCAGTGGCAGATTAACTACCACCCGGACCCCTAGGCTGAGCTTTAGTAAGGCCTTGCCCCCTGCCCCACCCTTCATTGAATAGAATAAAGTGACGTTAAGTGACGTTAGATAACTTATATTGTTGTACTATGTATAATGTACTACATGTATAATATCATAAAGTGATATGAATCAATTACAGCCCTTTTATTCATTTATTTTTCATTTTCTTTACATTTGTACTTTAAAAAGCTTCCGTGTTTTTTGGTTGACAAAAGTGTCGATAACAGCATGTAAATCAACAGATCGAAGCATGTCTGATTCAATGTGCATGAGTGGCAGATGACTAAGTTTCTCATCGCTCATTGTTGAGCGCAAATAGATTTTGATCCTCTTCAGTGCCGAAAATGAACGCTCACCTGAACAGTTAGTGATTTCTCTTGCTCTCGGGCCCCCCTCCCTTCCGGGCCCCCAGGCTTAAACCCACTCAGCCTAATGGTTAATCCGCCACTGACGGTACCTATGCATCGACAGTATGAATGCTTAACCAGTGGGTGTTAGCCGAGTTGGTGGGATTGGTCTTAGTGCCTTGTTCTTGAAGGGAATGGGTGAATTCTTGGTTTATGGTGACCATTTGCTAGCCCTGCTAGAAATTTGCTCCAATGTAGGTGTTAGATCAGGAGCCTGTCACAGGCAGTCAATATTCTCTCACCATTAGTAAGTCTGGTGAAAGCCAGCATCTTCAAGGATGGATGGAAATGAAAAGGAGCAAGAATCATAGAATCCGTACAGTGCAGAAAGAGGCCATTTGGCCCATCGAGCTTGCACCAACAACAGGCCTATTCCCATAAACCCACGTATTTACCCTACTAATCCCCCTGACACTAAGGGGCAATAGAACATGGCCAATCAACCGAACCTGCATATCTTTGGACTGTGGGAGGAAACCAGAGCTCCCGGAGGAAACCCACGCAGACACAGGGAGAACATACAAACTCCACACAGACAGTCACCCGAGATCAGAATTGAACCCGGGTCCCTGGAGATGTGAGGCAGCAGTGCTAACCACCATGCCACCATGCTGCCCACAAGCAAAGATATAAAGTGCGGCTTCGAGGGTGTAGACTGAAGCAAATCAGTTCTCGGCTTTTATTTCCCAAGTCGACATTGGTGCCTCTTTTCGTGCAGCGTCATTCGGTGTAATTGTTCTGGAGGAGGCCATTCTTTCATCGCATTGATTAGAACAAAACAGTTGATGCTTTAATGTGAAAGCTGAGTCATCTCCCTGTGTCATCAACTGGGAAATGTTTTGCAAAAGTCATAGAGAGAATGGGCTTGGAGAGTAAAATTCCCATATCGATCATATTTTACTGACTGGAAGGGAAGTGGGTATTCTTAACTTTTGGCCAGCTTTCTGGAGTGTGCCATCACATCCAGGAGCAAGAAGGCCGGATATATTCCAGGCCCCGGTTTGACTTCAGTCAAATTACATCTGCTGCCCACTTTAGACAAAGGGCCGAATCCAAGCATTAGGCTTCTCTACTCTCCCATACTACAGACAGCCCCAGTTTGGATTCAGATGTTTTTCAAGATGGCTGCCCTTTAGGCCCATTCTATACCTGAGAAAGGAGCACTTGCAGGGTCCAATTTCTCTCCCAACATTCCAAGCACTTCCTCCAGTGCTCCAGTGCGAAACCCATGCAGACATGGGGAGAATGTGCAAACTCCACACCGATAGTGACCTGAAGCCAGAATTGAACCCGGGTCCCTGGCAGCAGTGCTAACCACTAACCACCATGTCGCTCCATCAGGTTAGCTCCAATTACATAGTGATAAAGAGGAACATCAGACGGTTTCCCAGTTACTCTCCTCCCTGTCCTGCTATACGTGTAACAGGCAGTGAAAAAGCAACCCACAGCCTTCTGGGCCTTGGAACCTGGGAGGAAATTTGAAACCGAGTTGGGGTGTGCCAATTCTCTGACAAGATCTTGCTTGATTTAAATCAGGATGGCGGTGGAAAATGTGGTCTGAATTGTGCCCCTATTTTCCTCCACCAATATTTCCTGTCTATCAGTTTACATGTGTAAGAAGTTTAACAACACCAGGTTAAAGTCCAACAGGTTTATTTGGTAGCAAAAGCCACACAAGCTTTCGGAGCTGCAAGCCCCTTCTTCAGGTGAGTGGGAATTCTGTTCACAAACAGAGCTTATAAAGACACAAACTCAATTTACATGAATAATGGTTGGAATGCGAATACTTACAACTAATCAAGTCTTTAAGAAACAAAACAATGTGAGTGGAGAGAGCATCAAGACAGGCTAAAAAGATGTGTATTGTCTCCAGACAAGACAGCCAGTGAAACTCTGTGGGGGTTACAAATAGTGTGCCATGAACCCAATATCCCAGTTGAGGCCGTCCTCGTGTGTGCGGAACTTGGCTATCAGTTTCTGCGCAGCGTCAGTTTACATGTGAACAGTGACTTTTGGCAGGCTGTTTGGTTAAGGAGGGTGGGGGGAGCGAGGATGGTGGAGAAAAGACATGACAGCCAGATCTAATTCTGTTCTCACATGGTGCTCCCCACATAAGGGGATGGGCAATAAATGCTGACCCTAGCCAGCAGCGCCCACATCCCGGGCATGAATTTAAAAATACCCTCCAGCAGGAGGTAACAGTTGGAGTTGACCATCTTGCCCTATCATGAGTGTTGTTGGCAACGGTAGCATCCTTATTGCCATCCTAAGTCTGATTGACAAACTGGTAATTTTGAAGATTGAACCTGTTACCTTTGTGGGCTTTGTGACTCAGTGGGTGACCTGCTGAAGGAGTTTTCACCTGAATTATCTATTGATTTCCACCATTATCCACATCTATATTTGCCTTCTGAACGTTTGTGAGCAAGAACCCATTTGTTGTATATTTTATGTACCTCGGAACAATGCAGTGATGACACTTTCTAATTGTGAAGCAGGTTTATTTACAAGATTTCTTAAAGAATCTGTGCAGTCACAAAATGTCTGCACTCATGCTTACGGCTTAGCTTCCAGTAGCTTCTGCAGTGTCTGTTTACTTTGCTCTGAGTCCACACCCAGGCTCAACCAATCAAGTAGTGAGCATAGATCATTTACTGGATTCACATAATCAAACACTAAACAATCAAACCATTGAACACTGCATGCTTGTCATCCACAGTCTTATTATGGACAATTGAATCAACATCCTGGCATTGACAGAAATTTGGCTCACGTGCAATAAATCCTTCTCTCTTCCTGTCATGCTATACCTTTCACCCCTGTCAAAGAACAAAGAACAGTACAGCACAGGAAACAGGCCCTTCGGCCCTCCAAGCCTGTGCCGCTCCTTGGTCCAACTAGACCAATCGTTTGTATCCCTCCATTCCCAGGCTGCTCATGTGACTATCCAGGTAAGTCTTAAACGATGTCAGCGTGCCTGCCTCCACCACCCTACTTGTCAGCGCATTCCAGGCCCCCACCACCCTCTGTGTAAAAAACATCCCTCTAATATCTGAGTTATACTTCACCCCTCTCACCTTGAGCCATGACCCCTCGTGAACGTCACTTCTGTCCTACCTAAACTACTGTTGTGGAAGTTTTGTGCTTGCCTTCAAGTCAAACCTTCACTAACCTCCTAATATTTGGTGGTATTCCTATCTTCAACACCTTTCATTTAAAATTCTCGTTGTTAATTATCCATGCTGGCTTGATTTGCATGATAACCTTTCTGTTCTCTTCCCTCAGCCTCTGCATTGGGCAAATACTTATCCTCAGCAATTTTAATCTTCATCTCAGTTTCCTTAATTCCTGTCCTCTGAACTCATCACCCTTTTCTAACAAGCTCAGCCGTTGATATGAACACCAGTCTGTACCTGTCATTCCCTTGACCTCACGGTATCTCGTGCTTTTTAATGCCAGTGGTTTCAATCTTTGCCGAGATTATCTCTGACCTAGCGACTGTCGCATTACATTCTTCATCCAACCAGGTGAGACAAAGGCTCTCAATCCTTACAATCTCAAATCCCTAACCTCTGCTCTTCTAGGGAGGTGACGGCCTAGTGGTATTATCGCTGGACTAATAATCCAGAAACCCAGCTAATGTTCTGGGGACCTGGGTTCCAATCCTGCCACGGATTGAATTTGAATTCAATTAAAAGAAATCTGGAATTAGGAATCTACTGATGACCATGAAAAACCCATCTGGTTCACTAATACCCTTTGGGGAAAGAAATCTGCCACCCTTACCTGGTCTGGCCTACATGTGACTCCAGAGCCATGTGGTTGACTCTCAACTGCCCTCTGAAATGGCAGGTTAGGTGAATTGACCAAGCTAAATTTTCCCTCAGTGTACCCAAGCAGGTGCCAGAGTGTGGCGACTAGGGGATTTTCACAGTAGCTTCATTGCAGTGTCAATGTAAGCCTACTTGTGACTAATAAATAAATGCTGGCCAGCCAGCGACGCCCATGCCCCATGAATGAATAAAACAAAATCCCTCCCACTGCTGTCAATATGCTGGCCTGTGTTGCCACTTCTTATTGATTAACTTATTTAAATCCCCTTCCCTCACAAATGTGAGGTAATGCATTTTGGAAGGTCTAATACAGATAAGAAATATACAGTAAATGGCAGAACCCTTCGGAGTATTGATGGGCAAAGGGATCTGGGTGTACAGGTACACAGGTCACTGAAAGTGGCAATGCAGGTGGAGAAGGTAGTCACGAAGGCATACGGCATGCTTGCCTTCATCGGCCGGGGTATTGAATTTAAAAATTGGCAAGTCATGTTGGCGCTTTATAGAACCTTAGTGAGGCCGCACTTGGAATATAGTGTTAATTCTGGTCGCCACACTACCAGAAGGATGTGGAGGCTTTGGAGAGGGTACAGAAAAGATTTACCAGGATGTTGCCTGGTATGGAGGGCATTAGCTATGAGGAGAGGTTGGAGAAACTTGGTTTGTTCTCAGTGGAGCGACGGAGGTTGAGGGGAGACCTGATAGAAGTCTACAAGATTATGAGGGCATGGACAGAGTGGATAGTCAGAAGCTTTTTCCCAGGGTGGAAGAGTCAATTACTAGGGGGAATAGGTTTAAGGTGCGAGGGACAAGGTTTAAAAGAGATGAACAAGGCAGATTTTTTACACAGAGAGTGGTGGGTGCCTGGAACTTGTTGCCGGGGGAGGTAGTGGAAGCGGATACGGTAGTGACTTTTAAGGGGCGTCTTGACAAGTACATGAATGAGATGGGAGTAGAGGGATATGGTCCCCGGAAGCGTAGGGGGTTTTAGTTAAGTCAGGCAGCATGGTCAGTGCAGGCTTAGAGAGCCGAAGGGCCTGTTCCTGTGCTGTAATTTTCTTTGTTCTTTGTTCTTTACCCACACACTGGCACGGATAGATTCTTCAACCAAAACTTCTACTTTCGGAATTTCTCTCACTACACTCTTCCACTTCTGCTCCCTTTATTTGGAATTTGGAATACTGCGCCCAGTTCTGGTCGCCACAATACCAGAAGGACGTGGAGGCTTTAGAGAGAGTGCAGAGGAGGTTTACCAGGATGCTGCCTGGTATGGAAGGGCTTAGTTATGAGGAGAGATTGGGTAAACTGGGGTTGTTCTCACTGGAAAGACGGAGGATGAGGGGTGACCTAATAGAGGTGTATAAAATTATGAAAGGCATAGATAGGGTGAACGGTGGGAAGCTTTTTCCCAGGTCGGTGGTGACGTTCACCGTGTCGGGCGGCACGGTAGCACAGTGGTTAGCACTGCTGCTTCACAGCTCCAGGGTCCCGGGTTCGATTCCCGGCTCGGGTCACTGTCTGTGTGGAGTTTGCACATTCTCCTCGTGTTTGCGTGGGTTTCCTCCGGGTGCTCCGGTTTCCTCCCACAGTCCAAAGATGTGCGGGTTAGGTTGATTGGCCAGGTTAAAAAAATTGTCCACGAGATGTGTAGGTTAGAGGGATTAGCGGGTAAATATGTGGGGGTAGGGCCTGGGTGGGATTGTGGTCGGTGCAGACTCGATGGGCCGAATGGCCTCCTTCTGCACTGTAGGGTTTCTATGATTCACGAGGGGTCATAGGTTCAAGGTGAGGGGGGGGAGGTTTAACACAGATATCAGAAGCACGTATTTTACACAGAGGGTGGTGGGGGCCTGGAATGCGCTGCCGGGCAAGGTGGTGGAGGCGGACACACTGGGAACGTTTAAGACTTATCTAGATAGCCACATGAACGGAGTGGGAATGGAGGGATACAAAAGAATGGTCTAGCTTGGACCAGGGAGTGGCGCGGGCTTGGAGGGTCGAAGGGCCTGTTCCTGTGCTGTATTGTTCTTTGTTCTTTATTTCCTTCAAACCCAGCTCCATGTCCAAGAGCTTGGTCCATTCTCCCTTTCTTTCTCAGCATCTGTTTTCCCTTTGCCTAGTTTCAATGTTTGTGTTGAAGACACGATATGAACTCTTGTGTCTGGTGCACTGACTATTTGAAGGAGCAATATCTGTAGGCTGTGCTGGCTGGGTTGCGTTTTTCTGCCTGTTTCTTGTTTCTTTTGGTGCAAAGAGTTTATTGAGGAGTGTGAAAAAGGGGCAAAAAATTCTCATCAGAAGTAATTTATTTCCCTCCTCCTTCCAACAGAGGGCAGTGTTGAGGCTGTGCTGGACGGAAGAGGCCATGTTGGGCTAAAACAAGATTGACCGTAACTGGACATAAAGGCCACGGTCTAATGGCCCAGTTAACCACCGGCTCCAATTCTGTAATGGCCCCCTAATCTCACGAGCGACTAGAAATGGTATTAGTGCCGGTGAGATCTCAGTTTGAGACCTTCCTTACCACCCGCCAAAGGGCACGAACCATAAACTCCATATATTTGAACACATTTGCATGTAATTCCTGGGCCGTAAAGTCCACTGGGGGGATGGGGGGGGATGCAAAGAAATGTCGTGGGTGGATTTTATGGCGTCAAGCCCAGGAATTACATGTAAATGCATTCAAATTTATGGAAATAAGGTTCACGCCCAGAGAAGGTGGGGGAAGGGGGAAGAGGTCATAAACTGAGATCTTGCCGGCACAAATCCCGTTTCCGGCTGCTCGCAAGATTTAGTGGCCATTACGGGATTTGTGCCCATGGCTAACAGGGCCACTCATTCTTGGCCTTAAAGAATCCAAACCAAGTGGTTGATCTGCTAGTACAACCTTCCTCATTTAGACATGTTGGGGGGAAGTCTCCCAGCCGTGTGTTTCTTGGCAGCGGGAGGAGGCGCCTTGTTCACTGGTCCCACCGCTGTCAATGGGATTTCCCATTCATGTCATCCCACACCACCGCAAAACCCATGGGAGGGGGTGCGCTGCTGGTGGGACTGGAGAATCCCACTGGTGTTAACGACCAGAGAACTTTCCCCTGTTAGAATTAACACTCACCCATTGTACATGGGATACTGTCTTTGATTTTGACTTGATTTGATTTATTATTGTCACATGTATTAGCATACAAATGTATTGCTTCTTGCACGCTATACAGGCAAAGCATACTGTTCATAGAGAAGGAAAAGAGAGAGTCCGAAAACCCATATCTACAAGTTCATGGATCTAAATTTTATTTATTAGTGTCACAAGTAGGCTTACATTAACACGGCAATGAAGTTACTGTGAAAATCCCCTAGTTGCCACACTCTGGCGCATGTTCGAGTACAATGAGGGAGAATTTAGCATGGTCAATGGATCTAACCAGCATGTCTTTGGACTGTGGGAGTCCAAAACTGGAGCACCCAGAGGAAACCCACGCAGAGGACGTGCAAACTCCACACAGACAGTGACCCAAGCCGGGAATCGAACCTTGAGATGCTGGCACTCTGAGGCATCAGTGCTAACCACTGTGCTACCGTGATTACACCATGCTAGTGTCCAGAGCATCTTGCTATGTTTTTTTTAAAAAGCAGACACGTTTGCATTTCTTTTCTATAGGATCCTACGGTCTTTAAGCAGCAATAATGAGATCCCACAGGTATTATTCTGGAAAACCTTTTCAGACTTTCAAACAGACAGAAACACAGGCTCTCAGCTTTCCTGTTAACATTCTCAGCCTGTGGATAATATCTCAATACAGGAGAAAGCTTGCAGTGGGTTCACCACTGTGAGTGCAATGACCCCGATATCCCATGCCGCAACCCCTTTTAATGTTGGCTTGTTGCTATGGTAAATATTCGTGTGAGACATTCTTTTTGCTATTTCATGACATGATGAGATGATGGTTGTTGCTTTTTGCACGGTGTTTCTGTCAAGGGGCAATTTTGCTTTCTTCAAAAGTAGCAAAGTGAGTCAAATCCTGAAAACTTTGTAGAAGCATAGAAATTAGAAGCAGGAGTAGGCCATTTGGGCCTTCCAGCCTGCTCCACCATTCATTCTCTTCATGGCTGATCATCAAATTCAATATCCTGATTCCCCCTTTCCCCCCGTATAGCTTGATCCCTTTAGCCCCAAGAGCTATATTTAATTTCTTCTTGAAATCACACAACGTTTTGGCCTCAACTACATTCTGTGGTCGTGAATTCCACACATTCACCACCCTCTGGGTGAAGAAATTTTTCCTCACCTCAGTTCTAAAAGGTTTCCCCCTTATCCTCAAACTATGACCCCTAGCCCTCGACTCCCCCAACATTGGGAACATTCTATCTGAATCTACTCTGTCTAATGCTGTTAGAACTTTATAAGTTTCTTTTAAGATCGCCTCTCACTCTTCTGAACGCCAGTGAGCACAGTAAGAAGTCTCACAACACCAGGTTAAAGTCCAACAGGTTTATTTGGTAGCACCAGTTTTCAGAGCCCTGCTCCTTCATCAGGTGAGTGGAGAGTTGGGTTCACAAACAGGGCATATATAGACAAAGACTCAATTGCAAGATAATGGTTGGAATGCGAGTCTTTACAGGTAATCAAGTCTTTACAGGTACATACAATGCGAGTGGAGAGAGGGTTAATCATAGGTTAAAGAATTGTCTCAAGCCTTGCAAAATCCTACTAACTGTCCTAGCTTGAGATAATTCACACCTCTTTAACCTATAATTAAACCTCTCTCCACTCGCTAAAACCTCTCTCCACTCGCTTTGACAAAGGGTCGTCTGGACTCGAAACGTCAGCTCTTTTCTCTCCTTGCAGATGCTGCCAGACCTGCTGAGATTTTCCAGCGTTCTCTCTTTTGCTCTCTCCACTCGCATTGTCTGTACCTGTAAAGACTTGATTATCTGTAATGACTCGCATTCCACCCCAGTCCAACGCCAGAATCTCCACATCAAAACTCCAGTGAATATAATCCTTTGTAGTCTTTTAAATGTGCAATGGACGTGTTCCTATAGCCGGCCATGTCATTCCTCACTGACCAATACATTCCGACTCACACTTGTTCCTTCTTTACACCCCGGGTCCTTTGAGCCAAACTTGCTGGATATACAAAGGCTGATCATATTTTAAATTACTCTGCTGGTTGAATCTCAGTTTCCCTCGGTCTCAAGGGTCTCTTTACTTGTTCTGATGTTTAAGTATGGATCTGATGAGAGAAGCTTTCTGTAAATTGCTTTAGCCACTCAGTCTATCTTGTGGCTGCACAGAAGCTGCATTACAATTTTGAAAAATTACAGAGCATCACAATGTCAACCCTCGACGTTAATTGGAAGGTAAAAATGAACATATATATTAAACATTATGTGTAAGGATTTACATATTTCTATGGATATAGTGTTAATTCCTCCAAATTGCATACTAAACTACTAGTTTGTGTTAACCTTGCTTCCAGTTATTTTACTTCCTAGCGGAAGCCAACTCTCTTGATCTATCTCAGATTTCAACCATTTGACTCTAATTATCTACCCCTCCAACAGTTAGAAGGGCTCATTGGATTTTGGTAACTGTCAGCTTATTTGCAAAGGAGTTGCCAGCCATCCACGAGTTCCCACAAATGTACGACTTGGTTTCTCTATCAAGGAAGTTTGTTTAGCGATAACAAAAAGATAAATTGCCATTTTCTTTTGTAGCGGGTAAGAATCTGGATGTGATTCTGACTGCACCAATTTGGAAAAAAATGAAACCCTTTATGTATTGTAACTCTGGTCAAGGCAAGACCAGAAAAAAATGCTTCAGTTCTAGAAATCATAGAAACCCTACAGTACAGAAAGAGACCATTCGGCCCATCGAGTCTGCACCGACCACAATCCCACCCAGGCCCTGCTCTCATATCCCTACATATTGACCCACTAATCCCTCTAACCTACGCATCTCAGGACACTAATTTTTTTAGCATGGCCAATCAACCTAACCTGCACATCTTTGGACTGTGGGAGGAAACCAGAGCACCCGGAGGAAACCCACGCAGGCACGAGGAGAATGTGCAAACTCCACACAGACAGTGACCCGAGCCGGGAATCGAACCTAGGTCCCTGGAGCTGTGAAGCAGCAGTGCTAACCACTGTGCTACCGTGCCGCCCCTTAAGTTCTCTTAAGATTGTGGATGGATTTCTTGAACTTTGCCTCCTGCATTGCAGATTTAATAAAATCAATTCATTTAAACTCAGGACACCGAAATATCTCAGCTAATCAATGACTTGGACAGAACAGGGAGAGGTGGGGTAGGACATCAGGGGAGAGGAAGAGAAGCAGGGAAGATGTGGTAGAGGGAGAGATACATGGGTATTCCAGTTAAAATTAAAAGATTTGCACTTTTATAGCACCTTTCATGACCTTGAGACTTCCCATAGTGTATTACAACCAATTAGGTACTTTAGCCACTGTAGCCAATTTGTGTAGGGCAAGGTCCCACACATTGCAGTGACCAGATAATCTGTTTTTAGGTGTTGGCTGAATAAGTATTGAAACATATGGATAGGAGTAGGCAATTCAGTCCATCGAACCCTATTCTGCCATTTAATACATCTTGGCTGAAGAAGGAGCAACACTCCAAAAGCTTGTGCTACCAAATAAACCTGTTGGACTTTAACCTGGTGTTGTGAGACTTCTTACTGTGCCAGCGACACCCATGTCCCATGGATGAATTAAAAAGAACATACTGACACACAAGCAAGGGGAATGACACAAACTTGTGGGAGAAAGAGAAATGCAAATACCCAGAGAAAGACATAGGAAGAAAGGTTAATAGAGATACAGAGACAGCAGCAGAAATGTTGAAAGATTGAAGCTCTTTCTCTTTTATTTTGATGCTACTGATTGCCTTGAAAATGATTATTTTCCTAATTGAAGTGAATGTGTTTGGTATACATCCTTGGACAATCTGCCTTGTGCATGGGTCAAAGATTAAATTGATGTGTTGTGTCATGTTGAGGATATGAATTCCAGTCCTGGTTCAGATGGAGCTAACACAGCATTATTGTATCACACGCAATACAAACCTCTAGACTGTCCACTCTATTCTCCTGCTTGTATTGTCCACATCACTTGAGCTTAATTCGAAAGTAAAAGAGCTCTCAGCTGAATTGAGATGTGCTGCAATGGATGAGGACTAAACAGGGCGGCTTGGTGGCACAGTGGTTAGCTTTGCTGCCTCACAGCGCCAAGGACCCAGTTTCAATTCCAGCCTCGGGTCACTTACCTTGCATTAAGTTGATCTTTCTCTACACCCTCGCTATGACTGTAACACTACATTCTGCACTCTCTCCTTCTCTATGAACGGTATGCTTTGTCTGTATAGCATGCAAGAAACAATACCTTTCACTGTATACCAATACATGTGACAATAATAAATCAAATCAAATTATTTTTCTAAACAGAGTCAGAAAGACAGGCAGCATCCTTTTGGTATCACTGAAGCACTGTGGGCCACTGCCAGTCAGGGTAAAGCCTTGTCCCCGGGCTTACCTAGCTCAGCATTGAAGCCAGCTGGTTTTCCTGAGGCCCTGTGTGGAGTTTGCACCTTCTCCCCGTGTCTGCGTGGGTTTTCTCCGGGTGCTCCAGTTTCCTCCCACAATCCAAAGATGTGCAGGTTAGGTTGATTGGCCATGATAAATTGCCCCTTGGTGTCCCAAGATGTGTGTCGGTTAGGGAGTATGGCGAATTGAATACATAGGATTATGGGGATAGGGCCTGGGTAAGATGCTCTAGAGACAGTCGGTGCAGACATGATGGGCCAAATAGCCTCTTTCTGCACTGTAGGGATTCTATGATTCTCGTAGACAAGTTGTGAATTGCTTCCAACACTAAAGTGTCAAAATTCGGACTGCAGGTACCATTGCTTGCTAACGTGCATTATTTGTCAAATACAAATGCAACGTCACTTGAACAGACTGACAATTTTAGACCTGCAATTGCATGTGAAACCTCTACTGAGAAATCCTGACCTGGTTTCTGAAGTGATTTATACGGCACTGAAAGAATTAATATACACATTTCAATTTATCAACCCCGAGTTTGGTGTTCTGTCACCTGTTTGAAGGTTCTTTACTTGTGAGAAGCTCAAGACTTACCAATTGCTGAAAATTATATCTATTCCATCTTGGTTTTCATATATTTTGTATGTGCGCGTATAATATTTAGATGTGTATGTGCATATAATGGAGGCGAGTGCCCAGTGGTATTGTTGCGAAGCTATTAACCCAGAAACCCAGTTCTGGGAACCCGGGTTCGAATCCCGCCACGGCAGTGGTGGAATTTGAATTCAATAAAAAAAATCTGGAATTAAGAGTCTACCGATGGCCATGAAACCATTGTCTGAAAAACCCATCTTGTTCTCCAATGTCTTTTCAGGAAGGAAATCTGCCATCCTTACCTGGTCTGGCCTCCATGTGACACCAGAGCCAGAGCAATATGGTTGACTCTCAAATGCCCTCCAAGGGCAACAAGGGACGGGCAATAAATGCTGGCCAGTCAGCGAAGCCTATGTCCCACAAATGAATAAACAAAGGTGTTAACCCCCATGAATATGGTCATCTTAACGCGTGTTTGAGCACTTCATTTTCAAATTTAACGTAACCCATGTGCCATACCTGCTCAGATTTTAGGAGTCCACAGTGGCCTAACTAGAGTTGGTGGCCACCAATGGGAAGATAAGTAACTACAAAAGATCGTGAATGTGGCCCAATCCATCACGCAAACCAGCCTCCCATCCATTGACTCTGTCTACACTTCCCGCTGCCTCGGCAAAGCAGCCAGCATTATTAAGGACTCCACGCACCCCAGACATTCTCTCTTCCACCTTCTTCTGTCAGGGAAAAAGATAGAAAAGTCTGAAGTCACGTACCAACCGACTCAAGAACAATTTCTTCCCTGCTGCTGTCAGACTTTTGAATGGACTTACCTCGCATTAAGTTGATCTTTCTCTACACCCTAGCTATGACTGTAACACTACATTCTGCACTCTCTTGTTTCCTTCTCTATGAACGGTATGCTTTGTCTGTGTAGCATACAAGAAACAATACCTTTCACTGTATACCAATACATGTGACAATAATAAATCAAATCAAATTATTTTTCTAAACGGAGTCAGAAAGACAGGTCTTGTATCACTGAAGCACTGTGGGCCACTGCCAGTCAGGGTAAGGCCTTGTCCTCGGGCTTACCGAGCTCAGCATTGAAGCCAGCTGGTTTTCCTGAGGCCCCCTGGGCAAACAGGTGCCCAGAGCGCAATGGTTATCTGCAGATGAGACCCTGAGTTCTGATTTGTGATGCGCTTTGGGCTCGCTCCCTCCCTAATGAATCTCCTGATTGCTGTGTCAGTGCAAGCTTTCAAACATGAATTTCACTGCCGTGCTCTCTCCTAATTTCTATGTATCTTCCTCTGTTTCACACACAAATCCATTTGTCCCTTTTAAAAGATGCACTGGGTCCTTGTCTTAATATCTTCTATTGTAAAGTATTCCATACTGCAACAACCCTCTGTGTAAAAAAAAATCATTTCTCCTGGTCTTTCTCCTCGCTCTTCAGGGCAAAATTAATTGACTTCTCAAACAGACATACAATTCACTCTGTCAAAATCCTTCAGAATTTTAAAAATCCCCATTAAATCTCCTTGTAGACTCTGTTCCATTAGCAATACCCTTCTACATTAGGACACATTCTGAAAAATCTCCAGTAATTGATCTTAATTTATTTTCCCTGCATTCGCACACCACTCCTTTTAATTCTGGCCCCTTCTGCACCCTCAAATTTAATAATTTCACCCTCAGTTGCTTAGGCCTGCTGGAAAACGCTCCCTGATCCCCTATGCATCGCTGCCTCGCTTTCCTCCTTTTCAGGCACCCCTTAAAATCTACCCCTCTGACCAATACTTTGTTTGTTTTATAATGGGTGGCACAGTGGTTAGCCCTGCTTCCTCGCAGCGCCAGGGATCCAGGTTCCATTCCGGCCTCGGGTGACTGTGTGGAGTTTGCACGTTCTCCCCGTGTCTGTGTGGGTTTCCTTCGGGTGCTCCGGTTTCCTTCCACACTCCAAAGATGTGCAGGTTAGGTTGATTGGCCATGCTAAATTGACCTTAGTGTCAGGTGGGTAAATCAGTGGAGTTACGGGGATAAGGGCCTGGGTGGGATTGTTGTCGGTGTGGGCTCGATGGGCCGAATGGCCTTCTTATGCACTGTAGGGATTCTATAGTGCTCCTAAATTGCATATGGGATGTTCCATTGTGCTAAAGACAGTATATAAATATATGTTCTTGAATCACCTCACTAAGCAATGGAATCGATGCGTTGTTATTTACATTTTTAATAACCTTCGATAAATTTTGAAGAGCTTAATGAGATCATTGGCTCACTGCCTGGTCTGTGTTTGTAAGGTAACAACTTGATGATTCTGGTGCACCTTTTCAATTGTTGCTTATCTTCCCAGGGTGCCCAGAACTGTCACAAAATTCTGTATACAATGGATAGCTACTGACAGGCTAGACAGCAACATACTGACAAAGGAGAAGTGTATATGTGTGTGAGAGAGAGAGATACAGACAGATCAGAGAAACAGCTGGAAACAGACACTGATTGACAACAGAGGCAGATAGAAAGCCATAGATGTGGGGGAAAGGGGATGGAGGGAAGAGAAAGATTGATATGGAGAGTGGGGTGGAGAGACAGGACTTGAGGAGAGAAATAGTTATCGATGGAAAAGAAGAATACAAAAGGAAGATTCAGGCGGAGATACCGACAACCAGAGAAAGATACAGAGACAGACTGAGAGCTGCCGGGGCAGGGAGGGAAGGAGAAATAATGTTAAAAGGAAGAAATCTTCTGATGGGGAGACAGATTCTTACAAATGACTGAGGGATGGATGGGTAAAAGACTTGCATTTCATGACCTCAGAGTTACCCGAAGCATTTTATAGCCAACAATGTACCTTTCAAAGGTAAGAATGTAGGAAACACAACACAACATGCTCCCACAACCAACAATATGATAATGACCAGATATTGTATTTGATGTTGGTTGAGAATACCAGTTTATGTTTGACTGTAGCTGGGTTGGTGGCACCTGGATTGATATGCCAGCCCCATAGTACCACAGCCGTAATACAAACAGAGCTTGTGATCGGAGGAGATGGTCATGATAATGCCACTGCACTAGTAATCCAGAGACCAAGGCGAATTGCCGAGGAATAGGGGTTCAAATCCTATCATGAAATCCTAGCATGAAACTTACAGGATACTGCGAGGCCTGGATAGAGTGGATGTGGAGAGGATGTTTCCACTAGTTGGAAAAACTAGAACCAGAGGGCACAACCTCAGGCTAAAGGGACAATCCTTTAAAACAGAGATGAGGAGGAATTTCTTCAGCCAGAGAGTGGTGAATCTGTGGAACTCTTTGCCACAGAAGGCTGTGGAGGCCAAGTCATTGAGTGTCTTTAAGACAGAGATAGATAGGTTCTTGATTAATAAGGGGATCAGGGGTTATGGGGAAAAGGCAAGAGAAAAATATCAGCCATGATTGAATGGCGGAGTAGACTTGACGAGCCGAGTTGCCTAATTCTGCTCCTTTGTCTTATGGTCTTATGTTAGCTGGCGTAATTCAATTATTATATCTGGTATTATAAAGCTAGTCTCGGTAATGGTGACCATGACAACTATCATTGATATTGCAAAAAAACCCATCTGGCTCACTCGTGTTCTTTAAGGAGGCAAATCTGCCACACTTGCCTGGTCAGGTCTACACATGACTCCAGACCCACAGCAGTGTGGGCGGCACTGTGGCACAGTGGTTAGCACTGCTGTCTCACAGCGCCAGGGACCCGGATTTGATTCCCGGCTTGGGTCACTGTCTGTGCGGAATCTGCATGTTCTCCCCGTGTCTGCGTGGGTTTCCTCCGGGTGCTCCGGTTTCCTCCCACAGTCCGAAAGACGTGCCGGTTAGGTGAATTGACCTCAGTGTACCCGAACAGGCGACCAGGGGATTTTCATAGTAACTTCATTGCAGTGTTAATGGCAGCCTACTCGTGACACTAATAAATAAACTTTAAACAATGTGGTTGACTCTTAATTGCCCCCTGTAATGACCTGGCAAGACATTCAGTTCAAGGGCAATTCAGGATGGGTAGCAAGTGCTGGGCCTTGCCAGTGATGCCCACATCCCGTGAAAGAATATGAAACAAAAGTCACCAGAACTGTCAGTTCACCTTCCACCTGCAGAATTAATGAAGCTTGTTAGTATTCTGTGGTTACATAAAGTGTTCCCACTTGCAACGCTTGGGTGGCAGGCACAAAGGCAGAGAAGAGATTGTACAGAATAAAGGAACAGTGCATTACACATTCCTGACAGTGAAAGCTAGAACTGGGCTTGAAAGTTTGGTGTCGCGCGTCAGAGGAGTGTTCGAGCACAATGTTATCATGCACTGGGAGCAATGTTTAGAAAGGGAAGAGGCTAGTCAGGGCCGATAATGATCAATAGCAACTGGCAGTTGTGGCTTCTTCATTTTTATTTATTCGTTCATGATGTAACAGATGCTTCAGAAGGTGTTACCCCACAGCTGTGAACTGTGCCTGTGTATCTGTGTGACTGTCCGCCCACCCGGGTGTCCATCCGTTTGCATGTCCGTCCACCTGCCTGTGTGTCTGTATATCTGTCCATCCGTCTGTCTGTGTGGCTATCCGCCTGTCTGTGGCTGTGTGTCCGTCCGTCTGTTTGTGTGTCCGTCCACCTGCCTATGTGTCTGTGTGACTGTCCGCCTATCTGTGTCTGTGTGTCTGTCTGTCTGCCTGCCTGTGTGTCTGTGTGTCCGTCTGTCTGTTTGTGTGTCCGCCCGCCTTCTGTGTATCTGTGTGACTGCCTGTGTGTCTGTGTGACTGTCTGCCTGCCTGTGAGTCTGTGTGTCCTCCTGTCTATGTGTCTGTCCGCCTGCCTGTGTGTCTGTGTGACTGTCTGCCTGTCTATGTTCTGTCCACTTGTGTCTAGTGTATTTCTTACCAGTGGAGCAAGAAATGTAATTTAAAATAACCCAGCAGCAAAGTATTTTTCCTTGAAAAAGTAAGTTTATTTCATCAAGCTCTGGAAGTTACCTGATTAGAAAAGTTACTAATGCACCACATAGAATCCTTACAGTGCGAAAGAGGCCATTCAGCCCAACAACTCTGGACCGACTCTCTGAAAGTGCATCCCATCCAGGCCCTCCCCTCCGCCCCAATCCCTATAACCCCTCGCATTTACCATGGCTAATCCACTTAACCTACACATCGTTGGACACTAAGGAACAATTTAGCATGGCCAATGCATCTTTGGATTGTGAGAGGAAACTGGAGCACCCGGAGGAAACCCACGCAGACAAGGGGAGAATGTGCAAACTCCACACAGACAGTGACCCAAGACTGGAATTGAACCCGGGTCCCTGGAGCTGTGAGGCAGCAGTGCTAACCACTGTGCCACCGAAGATTTGGTGATACATATGAATATAAATCAAGATTAGTTCATGTTTTGTGCAGGCCTGAATGTTTTGAAATAAAGGTGTTGCATTGTTAAAAGTGAAAGTTTTGAGGCTGTCGAGTTGTCATGGCTTCCGCTGTCAAATTGCCAAAGGTTGGGTCACAGGCAGCTGACCAAAGGAATCAGGTGGCCTGGAGAGAGGAGTTTCTCCAGCTATCCTCACAGAGCAACAGTGTGGCCCTTTTTTAACCTGGTTGATCACAGCATTTCACTGGCTGTGTTTGCTGATTCCTCTTTCTCTTTGTTGAAGCTCTTGTCTGCTTTTCTGATGATGTTTTCAAGATGCATCTTTATGGATCTGCCTTTCTCCTGTCAATATCAATGGTTTTGCAGATAAGGCAATATCCTAACTACGTTAAGGAGTTATGGGTTTGAACAAAAAGAAAAGATGTGGTTTACACGCGCCAACAGATTTATTCGAGGAGGTCTTTGCCGGTACAGAGTACAAAACTGAAAGTAAAACCGCAGCCTCTGCAACACCTGAATGACATCACCACTAAATCATGTGATCAACTCTTGAAGCAACCTGCAACCACTTACATATATAACAGGCAAGATCATGTGGTCTGTACAACAATGCTGAGTCACTCTTCATATAAGAGTCATAGAATCATAGAATCCCTACAGTACAGAAGGAGGCTATTCAGCCCATTGGGTCTGTACCGACCACAAACCCTATTACCACAGGCCCTATTACCGGAACCCCACACATTTACCCTGCTAATCCTCCTGACACTAGGGTCAATTTAGCATGGACAATCCACCTAACCCGCACATCTTTGGAGTGTGGGAGGAAACCGGAGCACCCAGAGGAAACCCACGCAGACACAGGGAGAATATGCAAACTCCACACAGACAGTGACCAAGGCTGGAATTGAACCTGGGTCCCTGGCGCTGTGAGGCAGCAGTGCTAACCACTGTGCCACATTGCCGCCCCAAATGTTTGTTTCTTTATTAGTGTCACAAGTAGGCTTACATTAACATTGCAATGAAGTTACTGTGAAAATCCCCTAGTCGCCACACTCCAGTGCCTGTTTGAGTACAGTGAGGGAGAATTTAGCATGGTCAATGCACCTAACCAGCACGTTTTTCAGTCTATGGAAAGAAACCAGAGCACCTGGAGGAAACCCACACAGGCACAATGTGCAGACTCCACAGAGGCAATGACCCAAGCCGGGAATTGAACCCAGGTCTCTGGCGCTGTGAAGCAGCAATGCTAACCACTGTGCTACCTTGCTGCCCCAAAATGGTAATTCCATTACAAGTTATCCAAAGTTTTCTTGACCCTTTTGATGACTACCTCGCAGTGGTTTATCAGTTAGTGCCTTTGTGTTTGGATGAAAAGCCATCAAGTCATGAGTTTCTGTTTACTCTTTTGGAACACTCATTGAGTTTTAAATGTACATGCCTCAGGAATGCATCCGGATCTCCTTGGGAGCGAAGAGAAAGATGATTGAAATCCACAATTCTGTTTGGTAACCTGGAGCCATTTTGAGAACAGTCTTTAAGCACAGTCCGAAGTTTCTCTTAAAATGATCTTCAGAATAGTTCGAGAAATGTGTAATTTTAGGACTGCTCATTGTAACACATGGATGTTGCTGGAAAAACCTAGCATTTATTGCCCATCCCTCAGTGACCTTGAGCCACCTTCTTGAACAGCTGCAGTCCATGTGGTGGAGGTACACCCAAGGGCTGTTGGGAAGGAGTTTCTGGGTTTTGGTTGAGCGACAGTGAAGGGACGGCCATGCAACTCCAAGTCAGGGTGGTGTGTGGCGAGGAGGGAAATTTCCCACACCACTTGGGTGCTGATACTCCCCTGCTTCTGCAGCCCTTTTCCGAGATGGTAGCACTTGTGGGTTTGGAAGGTGGTGCTGAAAGAGTGAGTTGCTAGAGTGAAGCTTGTATATGATGCATACTGCTATCACTGTGCACAGATGGTGGAGGGAGTGAATACTTGAGGTGGTTGATGGGGTTTTGACCAGATCAACTGCTTTATTCCTGGATAGTGTCGAGCTTCTTGAGTATTGTGGGAGCTGCCCTCACCCTGGCCAACATAGAGTATTCCATTGCACTCCTGAATTGTGCCTTGATGATGTGGACAGTGGCCACTCCTCAGAGACCGGTGTCCCTTCACCAGATTCTCTTTATTTAAAAACTTATCTCCACTCCTTAGAGTGTTCCAGATATAAAGTCAGAATATGGAGTGTCAGTACCCCTGACACGCCTCAATATATAATTCGGTGAGACACCCTAATTGGGCAGGCAATCATTACCTCAATCAGGGAGCTCATACTCCAGCCTCATGGGCTTCATTGAGGTCATTACAGACAGGCGTTGGGGAGTACAGGAGAGACTTACTCCCTGCGGAATTTCCAACCTCGGCTCCACACTAATAGCCTTATCGCAGCTGGTTTCTTTGGAAGCAGGGACACAAAGGGTGAGAGATATAGGACAGATGTTAGAGGTAGGTTCTTTACTCAGAGAGTAGTAAGGGCGTGTAATGCCCTGCCTGCAGCAGTAGTGGACTCATCAACATTAAGAGCATTCAAATGGTTATTGGATAAACATATGGATGATATTGGAATAGTGTAGATTAGAGGGGCTTTAGATTGGTTCCACTGGTCGGCGCAACATCGAGGGCCGAAGGGCCTGGACTGCGCTGTAATGTTCTATGTTCTAAGTGAGTAGAGGCTGATTCAGCAGTAGAAACGACAAACCAGAAAATAATCAACAGGCTGGAATTTCTCTGTCCTTCCTGTGGCAGGAATCGATGTGGACAGAACCGGAAAATCGGGAGAGTCGCCAAAATTTGCTGACTATGGCCGGAATTTTATTGCCTCGCCCGTTCAAACTCATGAGATCCCGCCCAAGGCCAACGGAGAATGCAGTTCTGCGAGCATCGCCCGCCCCAGAATTGCCAGTAAAATTCCGGCCTACGGGCGGGACGGGAGAATCCTGTCCACAATCTTCCCGAGGGAGCAAGAAAGGTTCAGAATTGGCACAGACTGTCCTACTCATTACCGACTGTTCAGTGGGAGTCTGCGGGCAGTGGGGTGCACAGGAAGGACACCAGGGCCATTAACCTTGGCTTGTTTTCAGCGGTTCTGTGATTTTAAGACTAAAACTAGTCTTGTTGATTGTGTTCTGTTCATCCGCGTGTTTCATACATCTGCTTAAACCCCAGTGACCTCCAAAGATCTGCGGTACACAACACAGGGCCCTTGTTTGTGCCAAATTGGTTTCAGCAATGAGAAAAGCTGAAGCTCTCTTTAAAATGCAGCCAAGTGTAAAATCACCCAAGGAGGAAAACTATTCGAGAAACTATCCCAGGCTGTCAATGGATTAAAACGAAGGCCCCAAGGCAGCATACAGCTTCACTTGCGGTGCATCAGGATTAAACTGAGGGTAACTGAGGCACTGCGTTTAACCAGAGCTTCCCAATTAAAGTGAGGATTAGACTGTCGTCAGCTGAACAGCGTTCCGAATGAACTGAGTGTCCTAGCTTGAGGGTGAGCCCAATGATCTGGGAAAACCCTCTACATACTAACCTCAAAACCTCAGATAATAGAAAGGCAAAATACTGCGGATGCTGGAATCTGAAACAAAAACAAAAATGCTGGAGAAACTTAGCAGGTCAGACAGCATCTGTGGAGAGAATCATTGGCCGGAATTCTCCATCCGCTGTCACAAGCAAGAACGGAGAATTTGGCGCTTAGCTAAATCCCCATTCACTTCAGCAAGAGGGGAGGTGACGGCCTCGTGGTATTATCGCTAGACTATTATTCTAGAAACTCGGTTAATGTTCTGAAGACTTGGGTTCGAACCCCGCCACGGCAGATGGTGAAATATGAATTCAATTTAAAAAATCTGGGATTAGAATCTACTGATGATCATGAAACCATTGCCAATTGTTGGAAAAACCCATCTGATTCACTAATGTCCTTTAGGGAAGGAAATCTGCCGTTCTAACCTGGTCTGGCCTACACGTGACTCCAGAGCCACAGCCATGTGGTTAACTCTCAACTGCCCCCTGAAATGGCTGAGCGAGCCACTCAGATCAAGGGCAACTAGGGATGGGCAACAAATGCTGGCCGTCCAGTGACGCCCATGTCCCACGAATGAATAAAAAAAGGATCAGAGAATCCTGTAGGCATGAACGGCTAGAAAATTCCATCCATTAACTCTGTTTCTCTTTCCACAGATGCTGCCAGGCCTGCTGAGTTTATCCAACACTTTCTGTTTTTAATTACTCTTAATTTCATCTTTTAAAAAAAACTTGTGTCTCCTGGGATCTGAACCCTGGACCACAGTAAATGGATCTATTGTGTCAGTCTCTTGATAATCCTGAGAAAAATCTATTGGATGACCTCAATATCTCCTTACAAAAGAAACATAGTTTACTTCAGTCATAGAATCATAGAATCCTTACTATTGGAGGAGGAGGCCATTCGGCCCATCGAGTCTGCACCGACCACAACCCCACCCAGACACTAATCCCGCAACCCCACATATTTCCCCTGCTAATCCCCTGACACTAGGCTCCAATTTAGCATGGTCAACCAACCTAACTCGCACATGTTTGGAGTGTGGGGAGAAACCTGAGCACCCGGAGGAAACCCACGCAGACACGGGGAGAATGTGCAAGCTCTACACAGACAGTGACACGAGGCCGGATTTGAACCCAGGTCCCTGGCGCTGTGAGGCAGCAGTGCTAACTATTGTGCCACCGTGCCAGCTGGCCCAGTTAGGTTTGATCAGTTTGAAAGGATTTCCGGTTACTTTGTTTAAGGAATATTCCACGATGACGTGTCCTATAATAGTCATGTCTTTCACTATTGGTGGGAAAAGGTTTCAATGTTCAACTTCTACCCAGCGATAACCGGTCTCTTGCTCAGAGTTGCCATTTCCAGTGATGATATTGTCAGCCCCTATGCTTCATTACACCACTGCTTTGAATGTTGTAATCCTTGGGTTGCCAACATTCCTAGGACATTCCTGCATTCTTGAGACAGCTGATTCGGATTGTTTTCAGCTCACACAGAGTGGGAGTCATAGAAAAGTCTTACAGCAATTAATATTACAGCAATAGATCTACTCAAATATCTATTTTGCATTGGAATATTTAGCCTGAAACACAAATTTAATTGAATTATTTCTACTGGTCACGCTATCCCGCCATTCCCTCGTCTCCCCCTTTCTCAATCCAATGTTAGAATTCTAACCATTAATTTTACCTTATTTTTTTCCACGCTTATCTTGCCCTGCCTTTTTGACTTTGCTTGTAAGAGAAAGGATCATCAAGAGACTGACACAATAGATCCATTTACTGTGGTCCAGGGTTCAGATCCCAGGAGACAGAAGTTTTAAAAAAAAGATGAAATTAAGAGTAATTAAAAACAGAAAATATTACAAATGGGAGTTTTGACTGCCTCAAAACATACTTCCGTGGTGGCACGGTGGCACAGTGGTTAGCACTGCTGCCTCACTGTGCCAGGGACCCGGATTCAATTCTGGCCTCGGCTCACTGTCTGTGCAGAGTCTGCATGTTTTCCCTGTGTCTGCATGGATTTCCTCCAGGTGCTCAGTTTCCCCCCACAGTCCAGAGATGTGCAGGTTAGGTGGATTGGCCATGCTAACTTGCCCCTTAGTGTCAGTGGGATTAGCAGGGTAAATACATGGGGTTATGGGGATAGGTCTGGGTGGCATTGTTGCTGGTACAGACTCAATGGGTCGAATAGCCTCATTCTGCACTGGAGGATTCTATGATCTATCCCACAAAGAATTATTTGGAGCCAAATAGTAGTGACAGTTGATGCGTTCCCAATTTGGATGCTATAATGAGTCAGGAAGGCTGACTGGAAAGGAGCATAGTTTATTACAGAATACAAAATAAAACCACTGCCATGGTGTACACACACACTAGTCCCTGCCTGGGACTACAGTTCAGCAGGCCCAGTCCTGGGCCTGCCTTATGAAAGGCTCAGGTCATGAGTTCCGGCTGGGCAGGCCACTCACTACCTGTTACCAGGGGAACTCGATGAGCCCCACAGGGAGATGAATCAGTGATTCTCCACGGACCTCGTAGGGGTTAACACAGATGCAAATTGGCTCAATTGCTGAGGGGCCATCTCAGAGATTGCTGAAAGTGAATACACCCCCTGACTAGGCCATTCGCTCACCTCTGATGTGCTACAGGTTAAAACCAGTTGTAAAGGTCACCGTTCCATCAAGAGACTCTTTGAGTTAAATAAAGATGCGGCCAATAAGGATGGCTGATTGCAACGTAGTAATCATTTCCATTAAGTTGCAACAAACTTAAATTATATTTATAATTATCTAAATGCCCCTTTGTGTATTCTGTTCATTTGTCCGATTACGCACACAAGCATAACATACAATTTTCAAACAATAAATTTGACTGATGTATTTGCACGGCGATATTTCTCTCCTATGTGGAGAGTTTGCAATCTGCTTGCTCTTTAGGGGTTATAATAATTGCCTTCACTTCCAACTCTAGTCCTCAGTCCATTCTGCTGATGAATTGCAACAAGCTGCCTTTTTATTAATCTTCTAATGACTTTAAAGGCAATTTGTAGAAGTGTTAACCTACTGACATGTTAATTTATTTTTAATGTATTAATCTGCATAACCTTAAGTTTCTAATTTGAAAGTGATGTCAATCACCTATCATCTTGATGTGAGTTAATGTTCCTGTTTCTTTTCCTCCGGATTCTCCCCTCCTCAGCAGAAGTTGCAGTCTCTTTCTAGGGTACAGCTTTATGGGCGGCAGGCTGGCAGAGTGGTTAGCACTGCTCCCTCACAGCACCAGGGACCGGGGGTCAATTCCGGCCTCGGGTCACTGTCTGTGTGGAGTTTGCACTTTCTCCCTGTCACTGTGTGGATTTCCTCCGGGTGCTCAGGTTTCCTCCCACAGTCTGAAGATGCACGGGTTAGGTGGATTGGCCATGCTAAATTGACCCTAGTGTCAGGGGATTAGCAGGGTAAATACATGGGGTTGCGGGAATAGGGCTAGGTGGGATTGTGGTCGGTGCAGACTCGATGGGCCGATCTTATGTTTCCATAAGATCCCCCAGTGGGTTAGGTACAATTCTACAGCTGAATAGGTCACTCGCCATTGATCTGCACACTAATCTCTTCCCATTCTACAGCATCTAACACACCAGTGCACTCTTCTCTTCTCTAACAATAGAGATGTCTTGGTATAGGTGAAACTATACTTAGAGTACTGTGCACAATTTTGTCTCCTCATTTTGTAAAGGACATTATATGAGAAGCAGTTCAGAGAAAGTTCATTCAACTGATACCTGGAACGAGGGAGTTATCCTGTAAGGAAAGATTGAACAGATTGTTCCTGTATCCATTGGAGTTTAGAAGATTGAGAGGTGATCCTTTTGAAAGGTACATGATCCAAAGGGGATTTGACAGGGTGGAGGCTGGAAGGACGTTCCCTCTTGTTGGAGAGACAAGAACAGGAGGGAAAAGTCAATCTGCAAGTGCTAGTTTCCTTGTTGACTGCAGGGATGCTGCCTCCATTCAGCTGGCAGGGACTCAATGTCACATGGAGCCCTCCTAATGTGTTTCACTCCAAGTATGATTCTATTGACCCATTAGGAAGCTTTTATTAAAAGAAATTTTATTTAACAATGTAGTTTGACCATAACAAAAGGGATTAGCATAATTTTTACCAATTAAAATACTTAAACAAGACAGGATACAATTCTTAACTGCTAATCTATCTCTATTAGTTCCAATTTAAGCAATACTCCTATAGACATAAACTCCTCTTCAAAATCAAACAACGGGTTGATGTGAGCATATGTGTGCTGCTCGTTCTCTAGCCTCCAGAACACCTGGACAGAGGTATCTATTTTCTAGCAGGTCTCAGACTTCAATCTCCAGTGATGTGGAGATACCGGTGTTGGACTGGGGTGGACAAAATGAGAGGTCACATGACACCAAGTTATAATCCAACAGATTTATTTGAAATCACAAGCTTTCGGAGCTCTGCTCCTTTGTTAGGTGAAGTGGAGCGAAGTGAACAGGCACAGAATATATAGGTGGAGTAATGATAGCCCGACACTAACAGGTAATCAAGAATGTGAAAGGATAAGTGCAGACAGTGTAGTGCAGTGTAGGCCAGCTGAATAACAAATCTTTACAGGTAATCACGAGTGCTAACAGGCAAATACAATCAGTTAAATATAATCAGTTTGTATAAAATGTACATAATCTTCAGAGAGAGAGAGAGAGAGAGCTGCTGCTCCTCGCGAGTCCAAAAAGAAACTGCCTGCTTTTCCAGCCCCTGTAAGCCTAGCTCCTCCCATTAGCACATGATGCGCTCTTGTCAATCAACCTAATTAAACCTTACTCTGAAATCCCATGGGACAATGGAAAAATAACAAAATTGAATTAACTCAGATTAAAACAAACACCCGATAACTGGGAAAAATTATTTTGCATTCTCAGCTGGTGGGCTACCTGGAGCGGACAAAGTGGCACCATAATCAGAGCTGAAGTTTAAAACATATCTTTCACAAGAAACATGACACAAATACATTTCTTAAAGGCCCAGCATTGTCACAGAAGCTAAAGTCATTCCTTGATTCCTATTCCTAATATGACCTCAAAGCTCTGGAGCTCCTTGTAATAAAAGCAAAATGCTGCGGATGCTGGAATCTGAAACAAAAACAGAAAATGCTGGAAAATCTCAACAGGTCTGACAGTATCTGCGGAGAGAGAATAGAGCCAATGCTTCGAATCAGAATGACCTTTTATTTACCGTGAAAATCCCCTCATCGCCACACTCCGGCGCCTGTTCGGGTACACTGAGGGAGAATTTAGCATGGCCAATGCACCTAACCAGCACTATGGACTGTGGAAGGAAACCGGAGCACCCGGAGGAAACCCATGCAGACACGGGGAGAACGTGCAGATTCTGCACAGACAGTGATCCAAGCCAGGAATTGAGCCAGGTCCCTGACTCTGTGAGGCAGCAGTGCTAACCACTGTGCCCCCGTGCCTCCTGCTTGCCCGCCACAAGCAGCAAGCTCCTTGAAAAACAAACTTGGTTTGACCTAATTGCTGTTTCGTGCATTAACCTCACTAGCTTTCACATTATTTCCACCTTTGCTGGTGTCAAATTCGCTGCAGCCCCCTTTTCCCTTTTTATGGAAAATATAACTAGCGTCCGCCGCAAGTCCACAAGCTAACTTTCCTCGACGTTCTCTCCCATTGGGTCATCAGCTCCTGGCTCCTACTGGTGTCCCCAAAATTTGCTTCTACCTCAACTGAACTACCACCATATCAAAAATGTAATGCTTTTGATGTGGAGCTTGCTACCACGTGGAGTTGTTGAGGCGAGTGGCATAGATCCTTTAAGCTGCAACAGATAGGGACATGAGAGAGTAAGGAATGGAGGGGTGTATGGGTAGGGTTAGGTGAAGTAAGATGGGAAGAGGTTGGGCTGCAGTGTTAAGGTCAGCACGGAGTAGTTGGATTGAATGGCCTGTCTCATTGCTGCATGTCTGATGCAATTTTATGAGTATTGCAAACCTACCTGCACCAGTGACCAATAAGAAAGTTCCTGTAGAATATCCAAAACGGTGGCCTTTTGGTTTGATGTGATTTATTATTGTCACGTGTATTGGATACAGTGAAAAGTATTGTCTCTTCCGCGCTATGCAGACAAAGCATGCTATTCATAGAGTTAGAAGTTTAACAACACCAGGTTAAAGTCCAACAGGTTTATTTGGTAGCAAAAGCCACACAAGCTTTCGAGGCTCTGAGCCCCTTCTTCAGGTGAGTGGGAATTCTGTTCACAAACAGAACTTATAAGACACAGACTCAATTTACATGAATAATGGTTGGAATGCGAATACTTACAACTAATCCAGTCTTTAAGAAACAAAACAATGGGAGTGGAGAGAGCATCAAGACAGGCTAAAAAGATGTGTATTGTCTCCAGACAAGACAGCCAGTGAAACTCTGCAGGTCCACGCAACTGTGGGAGTTACAAATAGTGTGACATAAATTCTGATTCTAGGATCGCATGATAAAGACTCAGGAGGAAAAAAGCAGAAATATTTATGTGAAATAGTGTGACATAAACCCAATATCCCGGTTGAGGCCGTCCTTGTGTGTGCGGAACCTGGCTATCAGTTTCTGCTCCGCGACTCTGCGCTGTCGTGTGTCGCGAAGGCCGCCTTGGAGAACGCTTACCCGAATATCAGAGGCCGAATGCCCGTGACCGCTGAAGTGCTCCCCAACAGGAAGAGAACAGTCTTGCCTGGTGATTGTCGAGCGGTGTTCATTCATCCGTTGTCGCAGCGTCTGCATGGTCTCCCCAATGTACCATGCCTCGGGACATCCTTTCTTGCAGCGTATCAGGTAGACAACGTTGGCCGAGTTGCAAGAGTATGTACCGTGTACCTGGTGGATGGTGTTCTCACGTGAGATGATGGCATCTGTGTCGATGATCCGGCACGTCTTGCAGAGGTTGCTGTGGCAGGGTTGTGTGGTGTCTTGGTCACTGTTCTCCTGAAGGCTGGGTAGTTTGCTGCGGACAATGGTCTGTTTGAGGTTGTGCGGTTGTTTGAAGGCAAGAAGTGGGGGTGTGGGGATGGCCTTGGCGAGATGTTCGTCTTCATCAATGACATGTTGAAGGCTCCGGAGGAGATGCCGTAGCTTCTCCGCTCCGGGGAAGTACTGGACAACGAAGGGTACTCTGTCCACTGTGTCCCGTGTTTGTCTTCTGAGGAGGTCGGTGCGGTTTTTCGCTGTGGCGCGTTGGAACTGTTGATCAATGAGTCTAGCGCCATATCCTGTTCTTATGAGGGCATCTTTCAGCGTCTGGAGGTGTCTGTTGCGATCCTCCTCATCCGAGCAGATCCTGTGTATACGGAGGGCTTGTCCGTAGGGGATGGCTTCTTTAACGTGTTTAGGGTGGAAGCTGGAGAAGTGGAGCATCGTGAGGTTATCCGTGGGCTTGCGGTACAGTGAGGTGCTGAGGTGACCGTCCTTAATGGAGATGCGCGTGTCCAAGAATGCAACCGATTCCGGAGAGTAGTCTATGGTGAGCCTGATGGTGGGATGGAACTTGTTGATGTCATCATAGAGTTGTTTCAGTGATTGTTCACCATGAGTCCAAAGGAAGAAAATGTCATCGATGTATCTAGTGTATAGCACCGGTTGAAGGTCTCGTGCGGTGAAGAAGTCTTGTTCGAACCTGTGCATGAAGATGTTGGCATATTGAGGTGCAAATTTGGTCCCCATGGCTGTTCCGTGTGTCTGGATGAAGAACTGGTTGTTGAAGGTGAAGATATTGTGGTCCAGGATGAAGCGGATGAGATGTAAAATTGCATCTGGAAACTGGCAGTTGTTGGCGCTGAGCACTGAGGCCGTTGCAGCAATGCCATCGTCATGGGGGATGCTGGTGTAGAGTGCTGAGACATCCATTGTGACGAGGAGCGCTCCTGGTTCAACTGCTCCATGTGTGCCGAGTTTCTGTAGGAAGTCCGTCGTGTCGCGACAAAAGCTGGGGGTTCTTTGTACAATGGGTTTCAGGATGCCCTCGACATAGCCGGAGAGGTTCTCGCACAGGGTCCCATTGCCCGATACGATGGGACGGCCGGGTGTGTTTGCCTTGTGTATCTTCGGGAGGCAGTAGAGATCTCCAACGCGGGGAGTACGTGGGATGAGAGCACGGAGGGTGTTCTGAAGGTCCGGATCAAAGGTCTTGATCAGAGTGTTGAGTTGACGGGTGTGTTCTTTGGTCGGATCTGCAGGTAACTGTCTGTAGTGTTCCTCGTTGTTGAGTTGTCGGTACACTTCTTTGCAGTAATCCGTTCTGTTCAGTATGACGATGGCCCCTCCTTTGTCTGCTGGTTTGATGACAATGTTGCGGTTGGTCTTGAGAGCGTGGATGGCGTTACGTTGTGCTTGGGTGATGTTCGGGGCTGTCTTGTGAGTGCGGCTGATGAATTTGGTGTTGACGCACCTCCTGACGGCTTGGGCATACATGTCAAGTCGAGGGCAGCGGCCTTCCGGAGGAGTCCAATTCGACTCTTTCCTCTTCGGATGCACTGCGGATCTCTCTGTCGGCTGTTCCAGTTCATTGGCTGTCTCATTGTGTTCGTTGTTGGCCTCTTGGGGTTTGTGGAAGAACTCCCTCAGCCTCATTCGCCTGATGAATTCCTCTGTGTCTGCTGCGAGACTGATGGGGTCTATTTTGGTGGTGGGGCAAAAATTAAGCCCTCGGCTGAGAACTTCGATTTCATCTGGTTGAAGTGTGTAGTCGGACAAGTTGACAATGGACTTCCCTGCAGTGGGACTGTTTCCTACTGTGGTACCGGGGGAGGCTTGGTTGCTGCTGGTGGTGATGCCGAGTTTCTCAAGTTTCCTGTTCTTGGTGTGCATGTAGATGGTGTAGTTCCTTTGTCTCGTCTGCTTGGCAGAGTTTCGCAGCTGGTCTGCGTCCTGAGCGCAAGTTGAGAATATGGATTCGATCTTGGTTTCCAGGCTGCGGCGTTTGCTGTAGAGTTGGTGTATGAGGTGGTTGAGGAGGGTGAGAGAGGTGCGACGGCAAAGTCTCTCAGCGTAGTCTGTGTTATAGGTTGACCTGAGTGGGTTCGTGATCTGTAGTCCTTTCGGTATCTTGTCTGCTTTCTTGCATCTTTGTAGAAACTTGATGTCTGTGTCGATATGCGCGATCTTCTTGGCGATTCTCTCCACTTGGAGCCGGCAGTTTGCGGTGTCTATGGTAGTCATGATGTGGAGATGCCGGCGTTGGACTGGGGTAAACACAGTAAGAAGTTTAACAACACCAGGTTAAAGTCCAACAGGTTTATTTGGTAGCAAAAGCCACACAAGCTTTCGAGGCTCTGAGCCCCTTCTTCAGGTGAGTGGGAATTCTGTTCACAAACAGATTGTGTATTGTCTGGAGACAATACACATCTTTTTAGCCTGTCTTGATGCTCTCTCCACTCCCATTGTTTTGTTTCTTAAAGACTGGATTAGTTGTAAGTATTCGCATTCCAACCATTATTCATGTAAATTGAGTCTGTGTCTTATAAGTTCTGTTTGTGAACAGAATTCCCACTCACCTGAAGAAGGGGCTCAGAGCCTCGAAAGCTTGTGTGGCTTTTGCTACCAAATAAACCTGTTGGACTTTAACCTGGTGTTGTTAAACTTCTTACTGTGTTTACCCCAGTCCAACGCCGGCATCTCCACATCATTCATAGAGTTCACAGGGGAGAAGGAAAAGGAGAGGGTGCACAATATTGGCCGGAATTCTCCAGCTCTTTGCGCTGGCGGGATTCTCCAGTCCTGCCAGCAGCACAACCCCCACCCGTGGGTTTCCCGCTGGCGTGAGGTGGCATCAATGGGAATTCCCACTGACAGCGGCGGGACCAGAGAATCCCGCCACTAGCAAACAACACGCCACTTACAGTCGGTGGGACACACACGGCTGGGAGGCTGAAGAATTTTGCCCATAGTGTTGTAAAAAATGAAGTTAGAGGATATGTTGGGGACAGCTCGCAAGAAGTCACCTCACTCCGGCGCCATTTTGTTTTGAAGGCTTGGAGGGTCTACTTCTGCCTTTGGAAGTCATGAAATCCCAGGTGAGTCAAACTGCGTCATGATGTGCCTAGTAACTCAAGTCTGAAAATTGTACCAATTGATAGCACCTCACTTCGTTTCTGAGCCCTCTTATGTGCTGTGAGTCAGATTCAGCAAGAGGCAGCAGTGATGTAGATGAGTTTTTTAACATCATTTTAGAAAGCTCATTTGCCTTGCCACTCGTGTTCAGTCTCCTGCGTTTGAGGTTTTTTGCTTTGCTTTGTTTGTCTAAACGTTGGTGACAGGTACAACGTGTGAGCTCTGAAAGACCCATCAATGATTCAAGATGCAGTGTGTACACAGTCACCAAGTCTGGGGAAAGATTTTGTGTCACTCTGCGTGGAGAAAGCTGGGGAAAATGCACTCCTGGCAGGAGCTGCTTGTACTGCAACCAGCAACCACTTAGCATGTCATTCTAACATTGGGTGTCAGCTTCACATAATCACACTTTGCGGTGTCCGTTAAGGCCATTGCGCCGCTTACCATACAGATGTGTTTGGTGCTTATCACAAACATTGACTTCAAATAAAGCCTGTCATGTTAGGGTTTGCCATCAATTTTTAAAATTGCCTCTCGTAGAGATGATGGTAGATTTGTATTTCTGGCGTGAGATTTGATATGGTTCACCTAATTCATTTTCCGAGAGACAAACCTAGATTGACAAAATCAATTTTTTCCCTTTTGCTTTCTGCAGTATCCTGAAATCTCCACATCACCTCAACGTCCAGTTAAAGGACTGAGCCACCTTTAAGTTGCTTGTCAGTGTTAATGGTTTTCACTGCTTTTGACTGGCATTTTTCCAGAAAGATTTCAGGACCATTGTCTTTTTCAGTATTTGTTTGTGGGGTGTAGGCGTCGCTGGCTAGATAATCATTTATTGCCCATCTCTGAATGCCCTTGAGAAGGTGGTGGTGAGCTGCCCTCTTGAACTACTGCAGTCCATATGGTGTAGGTACACCCACAGCACCTTCAGGTCGGCATTTTCCAGGATTTGGGCCCAGTGGCATTGGGCAACACAGTGGCACGGTGGTTAGCACTGCTGCCTCACAGTGCCAGGGACCAGGGTTCAAATCCCGGCTTGGGTCACTGTCAGTGTGGAGTTTGTATGTTCTCCCCGTGTCTGCGTGGGTTTCCTCTGGCTGCTCCGGTTTCCTCCCACAGTTCAAAGATGTGAGGGTTAGGTGCATTGGCCGTGCTAAATTGACCCGAATTTCAGGTGGATTAGCAGGATAAATATATGGGGTTGCGGGGATAGATTTGATTTGATTTGATTTGATTTATTATTGTCACATGTATTAACATACAGTGAAAAGTATTGTTTCTTGCGTGCTATACAGACAAAGCATACTGTTCATAGAGAAGAAAAAAGGGAGTGCAGAATGTAGTGTTACAGTCATAGCTTTGATGTAGAGAAAGATCAATTTAGTGCAAGGTAAGTCCATTCAAAAGTCTGACAGCAGCAGGGAAGAAGCTGTTCTTGAGTCGGTTGGTATGTGACCTCAGACTTTTGTATCTTTTTCCCAAAGAGAGAAGGTGGAAGAGAGAATGTCTGGGGTGCGTGGGGTCCTTAATTGTGCTGGCTGCTTTGCCGAGGCAGCAGGAAGTATAGACAGAGTCAATGGATGGGAGGCAGGTTTGCGTGATGGATTGGGCTACATTTACAACCTTTTGTAGTTCCTTGCGGTCTTGGATCTTGGATAAGGTGGGATTGTTGTCAGTACAGACTCAATGGGCCGAATCGTCTCCTTCTGTACTATAGGGACTCTATGAAACAGCAATACAGTTCCAAGTGAGGAAGGTGTGTGGCTTGGAGGGGAACTTGCAGGTGGTGATGCTCCCATCTATCTGCTGCCCTTGTCCTTCAATATAGTAGAAGTTTGCTGCTGAAAGAACCTTGGTGAGTTGCATCTTGCAGATTGGACACATTGGGAGTGAATGTTTAAGCATGTAAATGGGGCACTGATCAAGCAGGCTGGTCTGACTGATTGACTCTGGTCCTGAGCTCATTGGGAACATTTCCAGCAAGAGCCAATGGCTCATGCTTTCTGACCTCAACAGCAACCGTCTTGAATGAGGATTTGAGCTTGTCAGCGGGATTCTCCTGCCGTTCACGCCGGCGGCATTCTCCTGTCCCGCTGCACTGAACGGAGATTCAGTTGAGCGCCAAGTTCTGCGTCCTCGCTGGCCACGGCAGCGGAGCGTGAACAGCCGGAGAATTCCAGCCTGTTTCTCTCAAACCTATCTGAAATTTCTCTCAAAGATTTTTTTCTGCTCTTTCCAACTGCGTGTTGGACACAACACATAAAATAATTGAGACTCTGGGCAGGTTTCTGCTCCAACTTTGTGACGGGAATAAATACCCCCATCTTCATCATGAACGAAGGGGGTGGTTTTGATTTTGGGTGATATCTGATTCGACACTCCATTTCTTTTCTATCAGTGGGAATGATAATTAGCATCTTGCTCAGGTCACGGCACTCACTTCAGTTCAACAGGTCACCTGCCCACTTGCCATTTTTCATATATGTATGGATAGCGAGGATAGGATGTTTGAGCCTTTGGTTAGCACTCACAGCGCCAGGGACCCGGGTTCAGTTCCCAGCTTGGGTCACTGTCAGTGTGGAGTCTGCACATTCTCCCCGTGTCTGCGTGGGTTTCCTCCGGGTACTCCGGTTTCCTCCCACATTCTGAAAGATGTACCGGTTAGGTGCATTGGCCTGAACAGGCGCCGGAGTGTGGCGACTAGGGGAATTTCACAGTAACTTCATTGCAGTGTTAATAAATAAACTTTAAATTTTAACTTTGCTGAGGTTTTGTAGGGAGGTGGACGGGGCCTGAAAAAATATCAACGCCAATTAGCATGTCAGTTTCCTGACAAGATGTCTCGCCACCTCCAATGATGCGGGCAGCTAATTAGTCTCATTAGGAATATTGTTAGCAAGGGTTGAAAGAAGGGTGACTGAGATTCTCCAGTTTGGCCCTCGGTTCCTCGAAGCGATGGGGTGTTAGTTCAGTTCCCTGGAGGTGTCTGATTGGAGTGCCAGTGTTCCAACCAGGCCTACATGCCCTCTCTGCCTGTCTGAATGTGGGTTGCCCCAAGGGGGAGAGATTGTCTCCCAATACCATGAACTGACTGCCTTTTCTTTATTTTCATTTAAAGTTTTATTTAGTTTGTTTATTATTATTGTCACAAGTAGGCTTCACTGCAATGAAGTTACTGTGAAAATCCCATAGTGGCCACACTCCGGCGCTTGTTCGGGTACACTGAGGGAGAATTTACCATGGCCAATGCACCTAACCAGCACGTCTTTCAGGTTGTGGGAGGAAACCAGAACATCCAGTGGAAACCCACACAGACACCAAGAGAACGTGCAGACACCGCACAGACAGTGACCCAAGCCGGGAATTGAACCCGGGTCCCTGGCGCTGTGAGGCAGCAGTGCTAACCACTGTGCCGCCGTGTCGCCCACCTTCACGCTGAAGTATCCTCTCACTTACGGCCCCTTTATTGACGTCGCCTCTCAAACTGGAGGGCCAACCAGCTTCAGGGGCGCACCCGCCCTTTTTAATTGGACTGGGAACCTGTCTCCATACCAATTCAGGGGGCACACTGGTCAAAATACTCACAAATTATTCTCCCAGGAACAGATTCAGGACCCAGAAACCATGCTGACTGCAGTCTCTCACCCCCGAAACAGAAATTCAGCCCCGAGTATTGGCAGGTGATTAAAATATGGAGTGCGCTGTGTGACCCTGCCCTCACCCTACCTCTGCCCACCTATTTTTCAAGAAAGGGTTGCGGCCTAGTGATCGGGAGGAGGAACCTGGGTGCTGAATTCACTGTACTGCCCGCAGCTTTAGAGGAATGTAATTAAAGGCACTGATAAACCATTCCTTCACTGAACCCACAAGGTGACCTTGTGATCCTGTCATTGAGGCTGCAATTGGCCAACACTGCACAGTTGGAGAAGTGAATGGTGGCCACCATGGGCTTTCCGTTGTTTTAATATATTTTTGCCTCTGAGGAACCCTAAATAAATGATGCAGAATCAACAGCCGGTGGTTGTGTACGCTGTCACTGCCTTCAGATATCCAAGCATCCAGATAAGTTAAAGCTATTCCATGGGGTACTAATCATGTAAGTGCATGACCTGCCTGTCCTGGCTCTGAGTCTGATATCTCTTTACTGTACAATAAACATTTCTCGTTGAGTTTACAAGCATACAATGCAGAGCAACATGGACTTTATAGCTGTCCTAGTGGTGAATCACTGTGGCCCAGGAGAACTGATGAAGCAGCCATGTGAAAGGAAACTTGTCTCTGATTAGATGCTGAGTTGTAGGCAGGTCCCAGTCTTTTGGCAGCAAAGAGCAAAACAACTCAAAGGGACAGTAATTCTCGAGTGAGTCCATCTGACTTCACTACATGGATAGTGTCTGAATTGTTTAGACAAAATGCTTTGATTTCAATAAGGTCATTCTTGCAACACCAAATGCCACTTGTCTTTTTTGTATGGTGTTACAGAACACAGAATGTATTTGCTCTCTTCCTTCCTGGTATCACTATGTTTTGTACAGAAAGAGGTGTGTCTTTTCTTACCCTTGGAGTGTACATTCTGATTAAATAATTCAGCAACAAGCTTTTGTGAGTTTGAAGTAAAGAAGGTTGCTTCTTATCCCAAATTAACACAGCATCACACAGGCCTCACACATGTGCACACGTACACACACACCCGCACACACACACATAAATTTTGGATGCAGATAAACAGTTTATAGTTAATTCAGTCTCTGATTATGCTTTCCGATCGCCCAGACGGCAGGCCTGTGGTTTCTTGATTGGATTTGGTGATTTAAGGTTGAAGGGTGGATCTTGTAAAGGGAAGGGTTCGCAGGAGGTGGTGAGGTTTCTTGTAGTTGAATATCTCAGAGCTTGAGTCTCATGTGAATTTTCAAACTGGAACATGTTGGGCCCGATTTTACCATTTTCATTCTAAGTGCTGAACCTGGGCGTAATGCAGATCCGACTTGGAGATCTGCTTTCAGGCGCTCCCATACGCACTCAGCCTGAAAAATCTCCGGTCCCATTCGCGCTGTGGGCGGGGCTTAGCGTGGCCAAAACGATCGGAGCTCTGAACTGCACATGCGCAGTTGGAAAAAAATTTGAAAAAGCGCGCCCGTGTCAGATCGCTCCCTCGCCGCAGAAAGCGGAGAAAGCGGCCCGGGAGCGAAAAGCGGGAGCGATGGCCCCCACAGACATCACTGTCCCCCTTATCCACCCCCCTCATTACCTACACACATCACTGTCCCCCTTATCCACCCCACCAACACCCACACACATCACTGTCTCCCTTATCCACCCCCAAAAACCCCCACACATCACTGTCCCCCTTATCCACCCCTCCCACTATCCACACACATCACTGTCCCCCTTATCCACCTCCACAACACCCACACACATCACTGTCCCCCTTATCCACTCCCCTCACTACCCACACACATCACTGTCCCCCTTATTCACCCCCCCCCACTACCCAGACCGATCGCCATCCCTGCCCCCCTCCCCCCCACCGATCGCCCGCAGAGTGGCAGCGGACCCCCGGGCCCCCACCCCCTCCCACCTGAGATCCATCTGCCGCCCCCCCCCACCAGTGAGCGATCGGGCATCCCTCCTCCTCCCCCCCCCACCCAGACACAACGATCTGGCCTCACTCCCCCCTCCTCCCCCCAGAGAATGGTCCGGCCTCACTCACTCCACCCCCCCAGACAACGATCTGGCCTCACTCCCCCCCCCCCCCCCCCGCCCCCCCGCGCCCCCCCCCCCCCCCCCAGAGAATGGTCCGGCCTCACTCACACCCCGCCCCCCCCCAGACAACGATCTGGCCTCATTCATTCCCCCCGCCTCAGAAAATGGTCTGGCCTCACTCCCCCCCCCTCCACACAGGAACATCTGACCCGCCTCCTCCTCCCCCCGCCCCCCCAACCAGACAACGATCTGGCCTCACTCCCCTCCCCGCCCCCAACCAGAGAATGATCTGACCCCCCCCCCCACCTCCTCCCCCCCCGCTAAGTCAGAGAGCCGTTGGAAGCACTGAACACGCTCTTCAGCAGCTGGAGCACCCGATTCAGACTTTTATTCAGCAGGTCCATTACGGCGCAGTTCCAGATTGGCGAACGCGGTGGTAAAGGGGGAAATGCTGATAAAGTTGGGCGGACAGTCGATTTCGCGCCAAAGTCGGGCCCGTTGAGTACTTTGGCTGCTTGATAACTTGTAGCTAGTTTCAGAGTCTGGTTCTCAGACTGACTGATAATTGATTGTTCCTCTGAATCTGCTGGGCATTAGGTTAATAAGAGTGCAGTCTCTGAAACAAGTTTCAATCACATGACGATCACATGATCTACTATGTGAACACTTCTGAAGCTCAACCAATCTAGCTTGGGTCGGGGAGGCCATTGTGGTACAGTAGAAAGTTGATAGTGGCCATTGAGTTTTGATCTTCCCTTTTGTCCAGTTGGAAACAGGGAGGCAGGCAGTCTGGTAATCCATAGTCTTTAGGTTTTAGTCCATTCTTAAACAAAGAGATGTGTGAATTCCACAGATGGCTACAAGGTACCTTTACCAATGTGCATATTTAATTTGGTATTCGCTGGAGACTTGATACTGTCTGTTATCCAAATGTCAAAAGTCACATGATTTGTCGCACTCTTCTGAATAGCTGTGTTCAATTTGTAAAAGTATTTGCTGAATTTTCATAATATGCCATGTCTGTACTGGGCATGACAGTAGGCCTATGATAAGGTTGCCAAATCTGGGTGCATATAATCATAAAGGTTTCACCACATGATCTTCTACCTCCGTCTGCCCCATCCCAATTCTTGGCATTGGTCACCTATACCTAGTGGTATACAACCTTCTCACACCTATCAGACAATGAACAGCTACTTCATTATCAGAGTGGCCAAGAACCATCTTATAGAGCAGCACTCCCCCATCTCCCACATTCAATATTTTATAACTAGAGAAGAAAGCATTTCAACAAAAATGAGAGAAAGCCAATAGTCTGAACTTTCACAAGAGCGGGTTACATAGGCAAGGGATGGCACTTTTACTCTTTTGTCCCTGAGAAGATTTTTTTTCATTCGTACACGGGATGAGGATGTTGTTAGTAAGGCCAGCATTTATTGCCCAACCTTAATTGCCCCATGACCTAAGAAGGTGATGGTATGCTATCTTTTTGAATCCCTGCAGTCCATGTGGTGCAGATATGCCCACAGTGATTCTTGTCCCACCTTTCTGTAGAGATTTAATAAAATGGTTTGTGATGCCTTTTTAGTTAAGATGATTTGATTTGATTTAATATTGTCACATGTATTGGGATGCGTTGAAAAGTATTGCTTCTTGCGTGTTATACAGCTAAAACATACTGTCCATAAAGTACATAAGGGAGAAGGAAAGGAAGGGGTGCAGAACGTAGTGTTACAGTCATAGCTAGGGTGTAGAGAAAGATCACCTTAATGCGAGGTAGGTCCATTCAAAAGTCTGATGGCAGCAGGGAAGAAGCTGTTCTTGAGTTGGTTTGTATGATCTCAGATTTTTGTACATTTTTCCCAATGGAAGAAGGTGGAAGAGACTATGCCTGAGGTGTATGGGGTCCTTGAATATGCTGGCTGCTTTTCCGAGGCAGTAGGAAGTGTAGATAGAGTGAAGGGATGGGAGGCTGGTTTAAATGATTGACTGGGCTATGTTCACAACTCTTCGTAGTTTCTATAGTCATGGGCAGAGCAGGAGCCATACCGAGCTGTGATACACCCAGAAAGGATACGTTCTATGGTGCAACCTTAAAAGTTGGTGAGCGTCGTCGCGGACATGACAAATTTCCTTAGCCTCCTGAGAGGCGTTGTGGGCTTTCTTAATTACAGCGTCAGCGAGAATAAGAACATAAGAACTAGGAGCAGGAGTAGGCCATCTGACCCCTTGAGCCTGCTCCGCCATTCAATAAAATCATGGCTGATCTTTTCATGATCTTTTCAGCTCCACTTACCCTCCTGCTCACCATAACCCTTAATTCCTTTACTGTTCAAAAATCTATCTATCTTTGCCTTAAAAACATTTAACGAGGTAGCCTCAACTGCTTACAACAGATTCACAACCCTTAGGGTGAAGAAGTTCCTCCTCAACTCAGTCCTAAATCTGCTTCCCTTATTTTGAGGCCTAGTTCTAGTTTCACCCGCCAGTGGAAACAATTTCCCTGCTTCTATCTTATCTATTCTCTTCATAATCTTATATGTGTCTATAAGATCCCCCCTCATTCTTCTAAATTCCAGTGAGTAGAGTCCCAGACTACTCAGTCTCTCCTCATAAGCCACCTCTCTCTGAATTCTGGAACCAACCTAGTGGATCTCCTCTGTACCCCCTCCAGTGCCAGTATATCCTTTCTCAAGTAAGGAGACCAAAACTTTACACAGTACTCCAGGTGTGGCCTCACCAGCATCTTATACAGCTGCAAAATAATCTCCCTGTTTTTAAACTCTATCCCTCTAACAATGAAGGTCAAAATTCCATTTGCCTTCTTAATTACCTGCTGCACCTGCAAGCCAACTTTTTGTGATTCATGCACAAGGACACCCAGGTCCCTCTGTGTAGCAGCATGGTGAATTTCTTTACCATTTAAATAATAGTGCATTTTGCTGTTATTCCTACCAAAATGGATGACCTCACACTTACCAACATTGTACTCCATCTGCCAGAGCTTTGCCCACTCACTTAAACTATCTATATCCCTTTGCAAACTTTCAGTGTCATAATAACATAGGAACATAGAAAATAGGAGCAGGAGGAGGCCATTTGGCCCTTCGAGCCTGCTCCGCCATTCATTACGATCATGGCTGATCATCCAACTCAATAGCCTAATCCTGCTATAGGAACATAGAAGATAGAAGATGTTCTCTGCACACTTTGCTCTCCCACTCATCTTAATGTCATCTGCAAACTTTGACACACTACACTTGGTCCCCAACTCCAAATCATCTATATAAATTGTAAACAATTGCGGTCCCAACTCTGATCCCTGAGGCACACCACTAGTCACTGATCGCCAACCAGAAAAACACACATTTACTCCCACTCTTTGCTTTCTGTTAATTAACCAATCCTCTATCCATGCTAATACGTTATCCATAACACCGTGCACCTTTATCTTATGCAGCAGCCTTGTCGAATGCATCCTGGAAATCCAGTTACACCACATCGACCGGCTCCCCATTGTCCACCATGCTCAGAATGTCCTCAAAGAATTCCAGTAAATTAGTTAAACATGACCTGCCTTTCATGAATCCATGCTGCGTCTTCCCAATGGGACAATTTATATCCAGATGCCTTGCTATTTCTTCCTTGATAGATTCAAGCATTTTTCCCACTACAGAAGTTAAGCGAACCGGCCTATAGTTACCCGCCTTTTGTCTACCTCCTTTTTTAAACAGCGGCGTCACATTTGCTGTTTTCCAATCTGCCGGAAATTACCATGAATGCATTTGCTTTTTCCCCCGCCATCTCTTTTAGTACCTGGGATGCATTCCATCACGGCCAGGAGACTTGTCTACCTTTAGCCCCATTAGCTTGCCCAACAGTATCTCTTTAGTGATAATGATCATTTCTAGGTCCTCACCTGTCATAACTTCCCTGTCATCAATTTTTGGCATGTTATTTGTGTCTTCCACTGTGAAGATCCACACAGTGACCCAAGCCGGGAATCGAACCCGGGTCCTTGGCACTGTGTGGCAGCAGTGCTAACCACTGTGCCACATAAGGAAGAGGAGGGCGAGTTCCCATTCTCTTTTTGAGAGACTAAATGCGTGGTGTTAAGGGAGTGGACCTGGTTAAGATGCTCTGTCAGAGAGTCATAGAAACCCTACAGTGCAGAAGGAGGCCATTCGGCCCATCGAGTCTACACCAACAGCAATCCCACCTAGGCCCTATCCCCACAACCCCACATATTTACCTCGCTAATCAATCTAACCTACGCATCACGGGACACCAAGGGGCAATTTAGCATGGCCAAAGCACCTGACCCACATGCACATCTTTGGACTGTGGGAGGAAACCGGAGCACCCAGAGGAAGCCCACACAGACATGGGAGAACGTGCAAACTCCACACAGACAGTGACCCAAGATGGGAATCGAACCTAGGTCCATGGAGCTGTGAGGCAGCAGTGCTAACAACTGTGCCACCGTGCTGCCTAGTCATAGCGAATCAATGGGTTGAATGGCCTCTTTCTGCACTGCAGGGATTCTATGAGTCAAGTTCTCACTGCTTCATATCTGTGAGATATTTTCTGTAGCATAGGCTCGATGGGCTGAACAGTCTCTTTCTGTGCTGCAATGTTCTATACACATTGGGCTGTGATCTTGCCGGTCTGTGAAGCTGCTATATCAACATGAGTAATAAAATAGCAATAGTATATTTATAACTGCTCCATGCTGAAAATAGAAGGAAATTATATATATTTTTCCGGCGAGAAAGAAATTTGCTCTTTAAGCCCATCTGCTGTGACTTTGAGGCCTCCAAAGCTCAGGAATGTGTAATGAAATGTAAATAATGCAGATTGGGAAAAGTAGTTGTAACGGTTTTACAAGATTCTCAGAACAGGTCATTCATACTGAACTCACTTATAATCTCCAACAGCTCCTAGTTCCTTTGTATGTTCGTGAAAAGCAGTCTGAATACCGAGGTGAGCAATGTTTATTGAGGGCTGAGCTATTCTGAAGATAGCTCCATATAAATTCTTGATATGGGATTGAGTTTGAATCATATCATTTCGAAAGGAAATATTTCCTCGCCGACCCCTTCGCTTGTACAGTTAGCTGCCGCCCGGTAGAGTGGGCTGTGTCGTGTCACCTCATCCAAAGGGGAGTTGCACGGATTTCTAACTCTCCCCGGGAAGGAAGCCGAGGTGGGAAATGAGTGAAAACTGAGGAGATCAGCAGTAGGAGTTTCCTTGGGGAAGGTTCTTCATCAAACGTTGTGATCCTGGACAGACACAGAAATGGGGCTTCCTCTTCAACTACTTTGGATCGAACGGGAGAAGGTTCAAGAGAATTTCAGCCGTGTGTTCTGAAACAGGGATTTGGCAAAATTCAAGCTAAATTATTCAAGTAATGCTTGCGAATCCAGCGCGAAACTGAAAAAAGCCAGTGGCTTGCAAATTTTTGGGTTATGACATGCGTAGGTAAGAAGGGAATATTTGTATTTATGGCACTTTTAGCGACTACCGGATGCCTTGACGTCTTTCTAATGGCAATAACGTCCTGTAGATCACAAGGTTTATGTCGATGTGACGTAGGAAATTTCCCCATTTTTCTGAACCGACAATTATGCTTTGCATTTACTTGGCATAAACATCAACCGCCACCCCCTCCTGCTCCCTCCCCCAACACCACAACCCCCACCCCAACCCATTTCAGTTTGTTGTGAAACAATGATTCCTGAAAGTGGAAGCATGAGTTCCTTACGATGACGCCATAGCCAAATTGACTCAGAACAACATTCCATTAATTCTTTGTATTGAATGCTGAAGACGATGGATTTGATGCTTTTGAAGCACTTTGTGATACGAAGGTACCAATTAATTTGTCAAATAACCCATGCTGCATGAATTTAAGATGAATTTACCGGTGTTCTTTTCTCCCTTCTCATTTCAAAATGGCACACAGCCACACCGCTGAGTCACTTGGTATAATCGGCATACAAGTCGACCTCTGTTTTTGGCATGCTTGTTGAAGGCTTTAATGGTTAACTTAAAGACCGCGACCTACGGTACTTTTTGAAGTGTCGTCATAGATGTAATGTAGGAAGCACAGCTGCCAATAGGTGCTCAGCAAACTCCCACAAACAGCAAGGTGATACAGCCATTCCTTCGCAGTCGCTGGGTCAAAATCTTGGAATTCCCTCCCTAACGGCATTGTGGGTCAACCCACAGCATGTGGACTGCAGCGATTCAAGAAGGCAGCTCATCACCACCTTCTCAAGGGCAACTAGGGATAGGCAATAACTGTTAGCCAGCCAGCAATTCCCACATCCCACGAATGAATTAAAACAAAGTGGAAATTGACCCAAAACCAAATTCCTTCTCCAGTCGTGTTTAAGTTTGTCACAAGTCGGCTTACATTAACACTGCAATGAAGTCACTGTGAAAATCCCCCAGTTGCCACACTCCGGCGCCTGTTCGGGTATACTGAGGGAGAATTTAGCATGGCCAATGCACCTAACCAGCACGTCTTTCGGATTGTGGGTGGAAACCGGAGGAAACTGACGCAGACACGGGGAGAATGTGCAGGCTCCGCACAGACAGTGACCCAAGCCAGGAATCGAACCCGGGTTCCTGGCGCTGTGAGGCAGCAGTGCTAACCACTGTGTCCCCGTGCCGCCCCAGTTTTCATACAGGTGCGCCAACCTGTGCTTTTTATTTTTTTCCTCCGATTTACTAACCTAGACGTAACCTTTGTTAAAGACGTCTAAAGAGATGGGGAGGGTTGGAATAAGATGTAGCTCTGGTAGCACAGAGCGAGTTTGTAATTACTGACTTTCCAGTTTACCCAGAAGCTCGATCCTGTGAAGTCTGCTAATGTGATGTTGACAGCTGGGAAACATTGGAATCGATTAAAGGAGCGAGTCAAAACAAAGTGAATAATTCTAAAGCAGCAGCAGGCAGCTCAAGCCCAAAAGAGGGGCTGGAGATCTCTGAGGGTGGAGTAGAATGGGTTGTCAAGGGTAATGGGAATATATTGCGAGGAGTAATTTTAACCTGCTCCGCCCAGCGGGAAACTGGCGCAGTCGGATGTCTGCCTTCAACGGAGAGTAAAATCGGGTCAAGTGTGTAACATCCGATTGTTGTTAATTCCCCGCTGCGTGGATAAAGTTAAAATTACAGTCAAAATCAGTCAAGAGGTGTTTGCTGTTCAAAATATTTACAGCAGATTAAAGCATTAATAGGGGAATGTCTAAATTTGTAAGTAACGCATTGTTGGGGAAATGTTAAAGAGATTGGCAGTTCGGAGGGAAGCATGCTAGAAATAGTCTGATAGTTACAGAGTAATTCTGGAATTGAAAATAGAGTTGCATTGTGAAGGGCAGAGCTAGCAAGGTACATCCAGACAAGTCTCTGGCCAAGAATGTTGACCTTGCAAAGCACCATCACAATGTTTGGCAGCAGCTTCAAAGAGTTGGATGGAGAACATGGAAGCAGCTCAATAGACTAGAAACCCATGGAAGTGTTACTGATGCCGTGAGTTTTTCGCGAGGCCTCACGCTGAGCTCAGCGTCCATTGAAAGTTGCCAGACTTCTGAAAGGATGCAGAGACAATGGAGCAAGGTTTCGAGCTATCGGGCAGTTTGGTTGATTTGAACTAAGTAGACATGAAGGCTGAGGGAGATAAATGCATTGTTATGGGGGGAGGTGGGCTGGAGAGGGCGGTGCTGAGGGAGATCAAACATTGAGAGGATTGATAAATAGGGATGTCAAGAGGGATCCTGTGCCAAACAAGGGAGGAAGAATGGGTGTTGTTTTTTTATTTGATTTGATTTATTATTGTTACATGTATTCATATACAGTGAAAAGTTTTTAACGTTTGTTTATTAGTGTCACAAGTAGGCTTACATTAACATTGCAATGAAGTCACTGTGAAAATCCCCCAGTCACCACACTCCGGCACCAGTTCGGATACACTGAGGGAGAATTTAGCATGGCCGATGCACCTAACCAGTATGTCTTTCGGACTGTGGGAGGAAACCGGAGCACCCGGAGGAAACCCATGCAGACACAGGGAGAACATGCGAATTGTGCATAGACAGGGACTCAAGCCGGGAATCGAATGGCACTGTGAGGCAGCAGTGCCGCCCCCAAGTGTTGTTTCTTGTGTGTTATACATACAAAGCATACCATTCATAGACAAGGAAAGGAGAGGGTGCAGAATGTAGTATTACAGTCATAGTAAGGGTGTAGAGAAAGATCAACTTAATATAAGGTAGGTCCATTCAAAGTCTGATAGTAGCAGGGAAGAAGCTGTTCTTGAGTTGGTTGGTACATGACACTCAGACTTTTGTATCTTTTTCCCAATGGAAGAAGGTGGAAGAGAGAATCTCCAGGGTCCATGGGGTCCTTGATTATGCTGGCTGCTTTTCCAAGGCAGCAGGAAGTGTAGACAGAATCAATGGATGGGAGGCTGGTTTGCGTGAAGGACTGGGCTACATTCACAACCTGTTGTAGTTTCTTGCGGTCTTAGTTGGAGCAGGAACTATACCAAGCTGTGATACAACCAGAAAGAATGCTTTCCATGGTGCATCTGAAAAAAGTTGGTGAGAGTCGTAGCTGACATGCTACATTTCTTTAGCCTCCTGAGAAATTAGAGGCATTGGTGGGTTTTCTTAACTATAGTTTTGGCGTAGAGGGACCAGGTCAGATTGTTGGTGATCTGGACACAGAGAAACTTGAAACTCTCGATAATTTCCACTTCATGCCCGTTGATGTAGACAGGGATCTTGGATTATTGATGGGGATTTCTTACTTGAGGGTAAATGCTGCTTCACTGCATGGCTAAGGTTTAAAGTTTGTTTATTAGTGTCACAAGCAGACTTACATCAACATTGCAATGAAGTTACTGTGAACATCCCCTAGTCACCACACTCCGGCACCTGTTCGGGTACACTGAGAGAGAACTTAGCACGGCCAATACATCTAACCAGCACGCCTTTCGGACTCTGGGAGGAAACTGGAATACCTGAAGGAAACCCACACAGACATAGGGAGAATGTGCAGACTCTGCACAGACAGTGATCGAACTGGGAATCGAACCTGGTCCCTGGCGCTGTGAGGCAGCAGTGCTAACCACTGTGCCACCCTGCTGGCTGGAGTCTAGATCGGGGTTTTGGTGATTGTCTATTCCTCCAAAGTATGCTGCCCGAGTCTGTAGCTTTTCAACACCATTGCCCTTTATTTACAGTGAGTATTTATACATTTGGACCTCAATAAGAGGTTGGAGCTGATTCTTATTTCTCAGCCATGTGATCTAACATCATTATTACATCAGTGTCATGTACGCTTCTGAAATGAACCCTTTATTCTAGAGCAATGGAAAGGAACTTCTGAAAATGAGGTGGACGGGCAAATATGTTTCTATCAACTCCACATTCTGCTGGATTTTTGATTGGGAGGTGGTCCACAAGTGGGGGCTTATTACGGAGCTTCACCCTCCACTGTTCAAATAAAAGCCAAACACTGTCGATGCTGGAAATCTTAAATAAAAACAGAAAATGCTAGATAAATCCAGCAGGTCTGGTAGCATCTGTGGAGTGGGGAATGCCGGAGGGTCATATGGACTTTAAAGGCTAACTGTGTTTCTCACTCCACAGACCTGCTGAGTTTATTCTGCGTTTTTTGTGTTGACTGCACCGTTCAGATTCATACTGCTTTAAACCAAATCAGAACCATGGGATATTTTGAGTGCTTGAAGAGATGAAGGGCTAAACTGAGATTGCCAAAGTAAAAAGGTTCATTTAATTTGTTTCGTAGAGTCATAGGGTCTACAGTGCAGAGAAGGCCCTTCAGCCAATTGTGTCTGCACCGACTGTAACTACCACTAAAGGTGCACTAATCCCATTTTCCTAGATTTGTCCCATATCCTGGAAGGTTATGATATTTCAAGATATGTGGGTTTAGGGGATTAGCGAGTAAAATGCAAGAGGTTACGGGAATAGCGCAGAGCTGTCCCTCGGTAAGATACTCTATCGGAGAGTCAGTGCAGACTCGATGGGCTGAATGGTCTCCTTCAGGAGTTTTATGAAATCTATGAATCTTGACTTACCCATTGAAACAAAAACAGAAAAATGCTGATAAAATCTCAGCAGATCTGACAGCATCTGTGGAGAGAGAGTAGAGCCAACGTTTCGAGTTTAGATGACCCTTCATCAGAGCTGATTCAGTTGGATTCTCTATCCGGGCTGGAGCTCATCCATCTTGTTTTGACATGAATCGCACACTCACTCAATAGAATATGTTGCTTCAGTATAGATGGGTTCATTGATAAAGTTAAGAGTTGGTGAGATGCAATTCACCCTACAGCATTTACAGAGGCAGAGTCTGGGTTGCATGCTGGGGAACACGATCCCCTAACTTGCCTTTTCAGATGGGTTCTTTCATGTTGGAAAGTCTCCAGTTGGCCCTGTAGCTATGAGGGCCCACCCCACACCATCCATAATTGGATAGTGAGTCCCATCTGACCGATAATTGGCCAATTTGGGGAAAATGGCAGCTGAGTGACTGTTCTCCGCACTGTGTGGGCTTCCGACTCCTACTTGAGTCTGAAGGTGAGAGTAAAATTCCTGCGTGGGAACGATTACAACATTGCAGCCTCAATTTATTTCCCAATCTCCCCTTGTCAATGAACAAGATTCCATAAGGAATCATGAAATTACTCACATCACCTTATTTTCAGATGCTGAAAGACTTGCTACTTAATTCTAACAATGTTTCTATCTATTTCAGCATTTGTAGAGCTTTTTTTGTTCAATATTTTTACACGTTTGCCTTTCCTGTCTCTCATTTTAGTCTCTGTCACCCCTATCAATCTCGCTCCATCTCTCACTGTCTCCTCCTACTCACATCTTTTTTCTCTCCCTCTTGTCTCGCACGCAGTGGTTGGAACTTTCCAGCTGTTTCCACCGGCATGATCTTCCGGCCCCGTTTATTTGATTTGATTTATTATTGTCACGTATTAGTATACAGTGAAAAGTATTGTTTCTTGCTGTGCAGCCAAAACGCACCGTTCATTGAGAAGGAAAGAAGAGAGTGTAGAATAAAGTGTTACAGTCATAGCTAGGGTGTAAAGAAAGACCAACTTAATATAAGGTAGGTCCATTCAAAAGTCTGACGGCAGCAGAGAAGAAGCTGTTCTTGAATCAGTTGGTACCTAACCTCAGACTTTTGTACCTTTTTCCCGATGGAAGAGAGTGGTCGGTATTTTACGACCTCACTCGGGCGAGGCTTGTAAAATTCCGCCCAAGGCCAACGGAGAACTCCATTCTGCGAGCCTCGCCCGTCCTGGAATCAGTATAATTCCGGAGACGATAAAATTCCGGGCCAGTATGCCCGCCCTGCGTGGGGTCCTTGATTATGCTGGCTGCTTTTCCGAGGCAGCGGGAAGTGTAGATGGCATCAATAGATGGGAGGCTGGTTTGCGTGAAGGACTGGGCTACGTTCACAGCCCTTTGTAGTTTCTTGCGGTCTTGGTCAGAGCAGGAGCCATACCAAGCTGTGAAACAACCAGAAAGAATTTGGAACACGTGGGTTTCCTGGCAGCTTGATGGAGGGGCTGGGGGATTGGGTGCATAAAAAGGGAAGCCCCGTTGACAGTGGCGGGACCAGAAGGTCTGCAACAGACCAATGGTGGGCTGCCTTCGCTGGAACGGGCATGGAAAATCCCACCCCATTCAGCAATTTCAAGGTTGACATGCGTAAAGGTTGTCAATTGCGTTTGCCGGTCACAAGTTTTTTCATGGTGCATCACTCAAAACACTGCATAGCAGTGCCTCTTAAAGGGTAACTGCCTCCACAAGAAGTGGTTTTTGGCAGATTCCCTGTTATCGGAAGGGCTATCAGCTTGTCTGATTTCTTTTTTTTAATCCTGACACCGCATATGAAGGGCGCAATGATGTAAAAAAAAGATAATTTGCTTATCAACAGTAAAAAGGTTTGGTAAAAGGTTTTTTTTTTGCAGTAGATGTGGCCTTTCAACCCATGTCAGCACGGCTGAAGATTGCTAAATATTCCTTCGTTCTGCTTGATACATTCATTCTGCTTCAGAAAATTCCAGAATCGTTTGTGCAGAGGTTATGTGACAGCTGTGTGCAACCATTCAACTCTCAAGTGTTTAATATTTGCTTTTTATCATTTTGAATGTAAATTCGCTGCCGTTCTCCTTGCTGAATAAATACAAAACCCACTGCTCATTGCCTTTGTGACATCCAGGTGAAACAACGCCAATTAACCCTTTTCTAGTCAACTCCCAGCAAGAAATTGTGGGTGGAATTTTATGCCCTTCCCAAGTGTGAGCTGGGAGGGAGGGGGGGGTCATGCCCGTTACCCATCAGCCTCTGCTGGTGATTTACCAGTGGCAGGTTAGCTGTTAAGTAGCATTCATTAGGGGTGGCACAGTGGTCAGCACTGCTACCTCACACCCCTAGGGACCCGGGTTCAATTCCAGCCTCAGGTCACTGTCTGTGTGGAGTTTGCACATTCTCCTCGTGTCTGCGTGGGTTTCCTCCAGGTGCTCCGGTTTCCTCCCACAGTGCAGCGATGTGCGGGTTAGGTTGATTGGCTGTGCTAATTTGCCCCTTTGGCCGGAAGTTTGCCCACCTGCATCGGGAATCGGAGCGGGCGAGGGGCGGAGCATGGGAAGATCCATTAACCTTGGGCGGGATTGTATGATTTTGGGATGAGCGAGGCTATAAAATCTCACCCTTAGTGTTGGGGAGATGAGCAGAGTAAGTATATGGGAATATGGCCTTGGTGGGATTCTTGTCGGTGCAGGCTCGATGGGCCAAATGGCCATTTTCTTTGCATTATCACGATTCTATGATGAGTACCTTGAGTCAATTGAAGACCTATAGTAGCCAATCCATGCCCACGTTAGGGTCTCCACCTTGTCGCTGCTGTTGAGTCTGGCAGATAATCCTTGGCTGCAGTCTTGGGAGGAGGACTCTCCCATTCAGATGTTCTGTGCCCAAGGAAGATGCCCTCTAGTGGAAAGTGCCACACTGCTAGTTTACCCTCTTCCCCCAAACTCCCCCTCTCAATTAACCTTCCGATGGTCACCACAGCCACCCTCCAAACACCAGGGCCAGTCAGGCAGAATCTGGCACAGTCGTCTAACTTACTGCGTTATCTGGCGCCCATCGTTAGCCCCAGCAGTGGCCACCACTGCTGGAACTGGAGAGCTGCCAGCCACCTGGTTGCCTGGCAACTGTGAAGTCCAGCTCCTAGGGCTGGTGGGGGAAGGCTCACCCTTTCCAGTTGGTAGGCGGGGCCACCATCACCTTCTTGAAACATTTAGCCCAGTGTTTTCTTTAAATTTTCATTGAACGCGTTCAATTACTAGTTTAGATAAATGTTTGAGATTGGGGAAAAATGTTTGTCAGGCGGTATAGCTAAGAATTTTCTTGCCTTCCAATTGGCAGGGGACAGCAGTAGGGTGCGAGGATGGATGACTTAGGTGACTTAGGTAGAAGTTGTGTGAGGGATGGAGTGATTGAAGGCACAAGGTCACGTGATGAAACCTCCAGAAAAAGTCCAACCAAAGTCAGCAACCCTGGAATGAAGCCTGGAGTGTAGACTGAGGTCTGATGTGCAGGGCACTAGCAGGGTCGCACAGTGGTTAGCACTGCTGCTTCACAGCGCCAGGGACCTGGGTTCGATTCTGGCCTTGCGTCACTGTCTGTGCAAGTCTGCACGTTCTCCCCATGTTTGTGTGAGTTTCCTCTGGATACTCAAGTTTCCTTCCACAGTCCAAAGATGTGCCGGTTAGGTGGATTGGCTGTGCTAAATTGCCCCTTAGTGTCAGGGGGATTAGCAGGGTAAATATGCAGGGTTATGGGGATAGGGCCTGGATGGGATTGTTGTCGGTGCAGACTCAATGTGCCGAATGGTCTCCTTCTGCACTGTAGGGATTCTATTCGTCCATATGAATGAAAAGGTTAAAAGAGCAGACAGGAAGTTGTGGTGAGCTGATGCCAAATGTCTGTGAATGGCCCGAAGGGAAGATTGAGGGAATATGTTCTTGAAGTTCTGGGGAAGAATGAGTTGTTAAAGTTTATTGCTAACTAATAATTGTGGAAGTGGTTATAACTGTTTAAGGTTTAATGCCGTTTGAAATGCTCGGAATTGAGCTCAGTTTAAAAATCAGGGCAGTCGTATTGTAGAGTGGAAGAAGGTTAAGTAGCAAAAATATACTTTGAGGCATGACGTGATACATCGACGGGGGCGTTGGTGTGACATTCTCCGAGCTGTTGTGCAGCGCAGTTTATTGCTAACAGAATATTAACTATCGTGCTGAAATGCTAATGCATCTTTGGGGTGGAGAGAATATGTGTTTTTTTTTTAAAAAGCCCCAAAACACCCCCACAGCCACCTTCTCAGTGCTTACTCATTCTCCTGGTATATTTGCTTGCCTTTGTCTGGGGCTCTACTTAACATTTTTAATGCAGCATTCTTGTGAGCTGCCTGTCTCACTGCGTGGGGGGTTTGTTAGCTGTACTGTTATTCACTTTCAATCTTGATCCTTTTCCTCCTCTGTTGGAAGCACTGCCTGGGATGTAGCCCCATGGCTGTTAGCTATAACTCCGTAACCCCACACAATGAGCTGTGGGGACAATGGTGATCTCACCCTCTGCACAGACTTTCCCTTCTCCTTTTCTCTTT